>NC_138723.1:25940712-26518212 GCF_965113295.1 Leuciscus leuciscus | reverse complement strand
TGATAATGGACATTGAAGGATTGTTTCTTGCATCCAAGTACTGTCTCTAAACAACAGTTCTATAAAATATATATATATATCGGCCAAATGAAAAGAATCACTTACATTTTTACTTACGTGAAAAGGATTTCCATCTAGATTCCTTTTTGTGTGTGTTTGTGTTTTATCACGGTGGTAAAGTTTGCAGAACCTCTTATAATGAAAATGTAAAAACATACCTTAATTTTGACTAAACATTAGTGTGTCTTGTGAATTTAAGATTTGGTCACACAAAATTTCTGATCACAAAGAAGAAAAACAGAAAATCAGCTCAACCTTTAAAAGACTTTAAGTGCGTTTGATTAATTACCTTCTTTTTTTTTACTGTGACACCGTTGTATTTTTCAAACAGCTCCCCATGAAGCTCTTTACATCAACATTCAAGTCCATTTGCTCACTTCCTTTTTCGAGTGAATGTATCTCCATCTGCTGAAACAATCCAACTCTCTCAATACACACACCACATCGCAAGAGCCACCTGCTTTATTTATGAACGTCTGATGTGGTAAAAGGACGACGTGGATCATAGAAAAACCACCTAGTTCGGGTCTAGGTCCAGCAGCATTAACATCTGGAGATCCATTTACAGGGTTTTCCAGGTATGTGTGCTGTGTTTTAGAAGGCTGAACTCAAGAAACTGCTTTCTGGTTACAATTACATGTTTTGTGTTCAGTGTGTATGGAAAAAAAAAGTATTCATTTGATTCATCTCAGTGAAGTGTCATCAATACATGTTATATACTGGGGTGTGATATTTAATGTTGGCTACCATTGATTTCGATAGGGGAGAATTAAGAGAAATATCCATAAATCTGTCTATATGCAGAGATTTAAAAAATATTCCAAAAGGTTTGGGTGTGGTTTTTGTACTTCAACAAAGCAAAATAAATAAATAAATGAATCTAATGAAATTGTTTCCCCCTACACCAATATATGACTGCATGTACTTAAAGGGATAATTCATGCAAAAACGAAAATTCTGTCATCATTTACTCATCCTCATGTTGTTCCAAACCTGTAGAAATGTCTTTGTTCTGCTGAACACAAAGGAAGATATTTTGAAGAATGTTTGTAACCAAAGAGTTGTGGGGCTTCCATTTCATCACTTCCAAAAAAATTATAAAAAGTTATCCCTTTAACTCCAGGAAATATTGATATTGAATGGTTAAAATATAAATTTTGTTTTATAAAATAAAAATGCAATGTTCAGATTTTGAAAATAACATAAAATGGTTTGTTTGATATGTTCCAAACTTCCAATCAATAACCCGAGTAACACTTCCATTTAGTTTGGACGCAGTCCTGCATTACATTATAAGCACTCAAGAGGAAAGACGTTTACTGCTGTAACTGGAAGGGTCAAACATTGGTTAAATCGCAAACAATGAGGTGACATTTCCACAGTATCACTGTAACTGGCAGCAGAATCAATTCAGGACAATCGGTAATGCTAGAACTAGTATTTTAGCTGTTCTGCTCCCATAACACTTTGACTTATGCCATCATTGAGAGAGTTTTGGAATCATTTTGGGGGTGATTGATATAGATATATTATATTAATTGACAGTATTCGTCAACCTAACAGTATCACCAATGAACGTCAGTCTTTGAATGTGTCACAAACCATACTAACGAGTATCGCAACACAAGTGATATTTTAAACTTTTTTTCCTGAAATATGAATAGTGCACATGACTAAATGAGAAGGTCATCTATCTCACAATGACGCTGGAGGCAGAGGCTACCATTTTGTCAGAAGTATTGAGTTCCTCTGCTTATTTTCAACTCATTTATCAGGGAGTGGCTAGACTTGTATCTTGTATCTAAAACTTTTAGCTGACCTTTCAAAAAGTGCTGAACAATAGCAGCAAATCTGTGCCAAAGACAATAGGCAAACTAGGTTTGAATTAGACTAGACCTTGCGTAGCCCCGCCCCTTTTCAGCGCTGCGCTCATTGTGTTCTCTCTTCAGGTTTGTATTTCCGCAGCATGAAGGTAAGATCTTATGGATTTATGAATGAACTGCTCGTTTTCAAATCTTCCCGGTCTATTGACGTTTGTTATGACATCTGCTACAAACATTACAGTGCTCAAGATAACTTTCATTAATTCTACAATAAGTAAATCCACTTCACCACTTCACTTTAAGACAAACCATGCGTAAATTCATAAGTCAACACCAGCAATGGTATTTTCTCCTTAAAACTGCAGTGAACCAAAGACAGTCTCAAAAACGCGGTTTGAAATCGCTGGTGTTTCTGACATCACAAACTACCTTGTAACCAATCAGATCAACGTGTGATCGTCAACGAGTGGATCTCTGAGCTGGTGTGAGTAAATGGAGGAGGGGCTAATTTGCATATTCATAGAACCGCGTATATTAAATGAGGCAAGGGTGTAGAGTTACATTCAAGCTATTTTAAGGCATGAAAAAAGAAATTCAAGGAAAAAAAACGTTTAAATATGTTATTTTGGTGATCAAAGATGAGTTTTAAGGGATACAATTTATGAATTAAGCAACTTGTATAGATACTGAAATAACCCGTCAAACATGAAAGTATTATGCAAATATTTAAGATCTCCTTAGAACCTTTTTGACATACAGGGTTCTTTAAAATTGAATCAAGAACCCTGGGGTTCTATATAAAACTCCACTGAGCATTGGCTATTTGTGACGTCTTTATATTTGATTAAATATTATAAAAACACACTTTTTAAATTTGGAATAATATGCCCAGATGAACTATGGAAGCTTGTTTCTGACATGAAATAAAAAGGAAAAGGTAATTGCATCTATCTCACAATTCAGATTTTGTAAAAATATATATAACTCACAATTCTAAAGAAAAAAAAGTCAGAATTGCAGAATATAAATAAAAAAATTTTGGGGAAAAAAGTCAGAATTGTGATATATAAATACGCAATTGCAAGTAATAAGTTCAGCATGAGATATAAACTCGCAATTACCTTTTTTATTTTTTTATTTCATGGCGGAAACAAGCTTCCATATATGATGCACAGGAATGTTTAATTAAAAAGTAAACAGGGTCAAGTAAATATTTAGATTTTTAAACATTTATTTAGCTATTGGCTCTTTAGACGCATTCCTCTCACTAGTTTCCAGCATTTTAATTCAACCACTGTTACCCTCTAAAACAGGCCGTCTGTGTCTGCACTCTCACACCGCAGTCAGACAGGAACACGCTGCTCTCAGTAAACACTCCACAGTTTTAAATGTGGCAGATTGACTGGGAATCCCCTGGAATGACCTTTTAGGCATGCTCAATAAGGAAAAATATTATATTGACCCCTAAAAGTGGCAGTATAATTCAACACACATTAGATTATATAATAACATTTGTTCCAAACTAACATCCAAGTCCAAGAGGTTTGGTTATTGTTTCAGTGTGCAACAGCATTTAAGTGGTGACACTGTCCTGTTTTTTAAAGTCACCACGAAATCAGAATTTATTATAAATGATTTATCAGTGCACATCAAATATATTAATCAAAATAACTTCTCCTCTCTCAGCAACATATCTTCTCTTCTATGATGACGTGTTTACTGGCGTGAGGGCGGGGCAATCTGTCACTCAAATGACCTCGACCAATAGCAAACCACAACCATCCGATAAATTCCTGATGCACAAAATCTGAAAATCCATTTTGCTCAGATATACATCACAATAGGGAAGAAAATACTATGAACCTTCAACCCTGGAGAAAAATTAGTGGATAGTGCGATTGGCTCAGGTCTGTTAAATTTCAAGGTTTTGTTTAACCCAACAGCATTTTACTTTTTCACACAAGGCTTTTTGCTCATTTCTCACCATCCTGGTTTGTGCAACTCTTACATTTTTATTTTATTTTTTTGTTCAAATTGTGCATCACAGGTTAAAAAAACAAAACTGTTGGTACTTCGTAGTTTTAGAAGATGACACACGGTATTGTACTTTAATAATACAGTTTGCCAAGTACATTAGAATTAGAATACAAAAACGTTAGGCAGTTTGTTTATTGGCATAATTTCTTCTGGAAACTATGGTCATTTTGCTCTGCTCATTCATAATAACAGGCATTCATTATGGTGAAAATGACAGGCTGGGAGTGGGTTGCCACCCTAAGATTTTTCATAATGACACACAGTCTTCATGGTTTATGGTCTTCATGGACTTGTTTTTGCTATCGCTTCTGTCCTTGTTTTGCCACCGACACTGACCTTACGCTCAATGTTATGAAACGACAAGGTGCTTATCAGAGAACAGAATGCTGATGTTTCCACAAATATAAACTTCTCAATTATATGTTTACAATACAAATTCATGGTTACTGAGTTGACATTTAAAGATCGCCCCCTACCGGCAAACGTAAAGCAAAACATATACATATGAATATATATATATATATATATATATATATATATATATATATATGTTCACTTCCTTAATGGAATATGGAATAAATATAGAATAGTTCTTGATTCCCTAGGGAGAAGATACTTACTACTATAATACTATTAATATATACTGTCATATATGTATATACATACATACATATATATATATATATATATATATATATATATATATATGCATATATCAAAGTTATACATGAGTGAACAATACCCTTTGTCTTAGGACAACTTTGATGAATTTTATAAACACACACACACACACACACACACACACACACACACACACACACACACACACACACACACACAGTATATGCACATATAATATATATATATACACATATATATCTATATACATACACACACACACACACATATATATATATATATATGACAGTATATTAATAGTATTATAGTATTTATAGTATAAATATATATCTTTTTGTTGATGCATTTAGACAAACGCATTGTTAAAGTTGACATTAGCTTATTATTTATTACATAAATTTTTACTTAAAAACTATATAAGGAACACAAACTGAACACATATTGGAGCACTTTTGTACAATGACCCACATAAGAGGCTTCTCATTTGACCTGAAATGACCTGTCATCATTTCTAATAGGGATGATATTCTGTATTGATTGGTGTTCTGCTTTTTGATATATCTGCATTTATGTTGTCCGAGTTCTCTTTAATTTCTAATGAAAGTGAACAGATGCGTTGGCGCCAGATGCTGCTTTGATCACTCGTGGAAGTCATGTAGACATACAGTAGAGCTGTGCAAGTGATTTACACATGGCCAAAACGCAGATTCACATTCATAATCAGTCAGAATCAGAATTACAGTAGTTCAATAAAAAGCCCAAAATAAATTCGTTTTTAATCAGGCACAATGTGCATAACACATGTTAGCAGTGCTGGCCAGAGAAAGATGTGTTGGTGGTATTGCATGAAACTGATCAAAGACTTCATCACCTGTGAATGATTAGCGCTTGGAGACTTATAGCTTTATGTAGTTCTTTGCAAACGAAATGTATTTTTGAAAACTCAGCAACCATTTCACGTTCACTGCTAAACTGTCCGGTTCTTCCAAATTTTTCTTTCTTTAGAGAGGAAACATGGTTTTGGAAGACATGACATCCAAATCCCAAGGTTTGTGTCGTCTGGTAGTTGTTTTATTCTTTGTATTTTGAATGAATCTGGATGTTCTCAGTCCTCTCAGCATTCAGGAAGTGTTTGCGCTACTTTATGCCACATTGGCAGTGATGGATGCTGAGGAAAGCAAATGCGGTTTTGCCGGGCCGAGCATCGCCACACCCAGATCGCCACAAGGAGCAATCCGGCAAAGAACTGCGAGACACCGGCTATTCCAACGGAAAGCACAGAATTGTGCAAGATGCTATCATTTACAATAAACCAATCTGCATGAAGATTAATGTAGATGCATGATCACTGCAAACATTTGAGATCACAATGTGCGCTGTGGACGGCCACACAGCTAGAAATGCAGTAATGGTGAGGTCATGTGGTAAATGGTTGCCACTTCTGTCAGGATCGTCCATTAAATGGGAAATGCATCCAGTATTTTCAGTATCTGAGAGCCTGTCATTACTTGCAAAGTTCACAAGGGTTGCAGATTTTCTGAAAATTACATGCTTGCGTGGTTTAGCATCATTGCATATTCACAATCCTCTGTGGTGCACCAACAAATGAAACGAGGACCATAAAGAACAAAGGGCGAGTGAATACCTAGGTCTGTGGTCGCGCTGTGAATTCAGCACAGACGAGACACGGTTTGGCCAAAAACAAGCCTGTTTTGGTACTTTCTGACCATGGCCAAAGTGCAGCTTCGTGCTGTCTAGGGGTTAGGTTGTCCAGTTCTTTCTATGACCTTGCATTTAGTCATGCTGAGAGATTCACAGGAGTTTAAAAATACAAGTGGTGCTCACTGCAGAGCCAAATGACATCCAGCTCCGCCTCTCTGGATATCATGGGTGGAGTTTGACCAAGTCCAGCTCCACCTCTGAGCACCTAATGGGTGGAGCTTGACCTAATTGGGTAATGGGTAGGGTTAGGGTGTGGCTGGACCTTCAAGCTCCACCCATTATGTCCAGAGAGGGGGAACTGGACGTGAAGCGCCGCCTATTGGCTCTGCAGTGTATTAACTTGTAAGTATAAACTTGTTTGTGCTTAAAACAAGTTAAACAATTCCACCAGTGTCAGAGCTTTAATATCTTATGCAGTATTGCTCCACAAGTAAATTTACCGTTTCAAGAATATTTTGATATTTTAAGTGGAAAATTAGACCAACCTCAGTGCTTCCAATTTCTCCCTTCTTTATTAGCAAATGCACACATTTTGAAGGATGGATGGATGGATGGATGGATGGATAGATTTTTTGAAATACTATAGAAAGATGGATAAATGGATGGATAGATGGATAGATTTTTGATGGATAGATAGATGGATGGATTTTTGATGGATGGGCCAATGGATGGATGGATGGATGGATAGATAGATTTTTGATGGATGGATGGGAAATAAAAGCTAGTAATAACTACAATTAATAATAACTACTTATTTATTTTCATTTCTATTTAGCTTAATTTGACGTACTAAAATAACTAAATATAAAGCTGAAATAAAAAATACAGGTATTTAAAAAAACTTAAAAATGTAAAAAAGCTTTAACTAAAATTAAAATAGAAAATAATAAAAAATTATTCGAAACATTAATAAAAACTATAATAGTGCTATAATGATACCAAAATAACATGTTTCTAATAAGCACCTTGCCGTTTCATGACCATGATCACTATAAACACTATAAAAAAAAATTATAGTTAAAATGTCTATGAAAATTAGACTCATTAGTAACAGGTGTTTTGCAGGGTTCATAGTTTATAGTGATTAAGCATATCATTTTAGCTAACCCGGATTTTGGTTGCATGAAGATATGATATTTCTTGAGCACCTGTTCTTCTTCCTAAAGCCGTGCAGGAGTTCCTTGTGGTGTGAGGGACGATTTCAGTAATCTGCCTCCGTATTTCTCAGCATCCAGTCCTTTCTGATCGTGAGATGGATGGTAACAGGCAGAGAGGAGTTGTTGTGAATAACACAGGCCGGTCGGGGAATGTTTCTGGGCTGGTGCTGGAGTTTGTGGCGGGGTCTGGGGCTGAGGTTTGGAGACGCTGCTGTGCTGGGAGAGCAGCTGGTGACGGGATGCTTGCCGAGGAGCCGTCCGCATTTCCGTATATTTTTAACCTTGCCCCATTCTGTGGCGAGTGCCATCGGTCACATCCTGAGGCCGCTGTGAACTGCACACGAGTTCAACCGCTGCTGGTGTGGAAGATCTGTCAAAGAAGTGTACATTAGTTAAAGGGTTAGTAAGTTCACCCAAAAATTAAAATTCTGTCAGTAATTACTCATCCTCATGTCGTTCCAAACCCGTAAGACCTTCGTTCATCTTCGGAACACAAATGAAGATATTTTTGATGAAATCTGTGAGCTTTCTGTCCCTCCATTGACAGCAACGTCATTGCAACTTTCAAGGCCCAGAAAGGTAGTAAACACACTGTTAAAATAGTCCATGTAACTACAGTGGTTCAACCTTAATATTATGAAGCGACGAGAATACTTTTTGTGCCCAAAATAACGACTTTATTCAACAATCTCTTATCTTCCATGTCTTTCTCCTACGCTGTTGATGTAGTGTAAACAGTGCAGCGTTTCCGGGTTGTACGTCAGAACGTCGGCTCATTATTGGCCAGCATCACACACATGACCAGCATCGGCCAATAGTGAGCCTACGTTCTGACGCAGAATACTCATACTCATTCTTCATGCAAAGCATGTTTTCTTTTTTTAAATCAGTTGATTTTTTTTTCTATTAATGCACTTTTTAATGCTATTAATGCAGAAATATATCCAATATATACAAACTATACATGACAGAGCATTCGGTTTCAAACACTAAAGCTCAATGATCAAATAAATCCCCTATGTGGGTGTTTTCTCCACTGTGGGACACACTATATGATTCATCAGTGTGCAAACAGGTCAAAACGGCGCCTGTGATCACCCGACACAAATCAAGCTCCTTCCACCAGCTCACGTACAGTTTGATGTTACAAAGTGCGTGTATATGAAGTCCAAACTGTATTTACACTTACGGTCTCTGTGCCACAGTCAGGGCCCCGGGGATACTTCGGTAAACCACGGGCACCTCTAAATCACCGGACTTCGGAGAAACCGGGACCAGTGCTTTCGTCAGCAATCAACAATGTTTATTGTTCAAGAAGTGAGCGAATGCTCTGCGGGATCCTGGAGCAAACAAATACGCCACAGGGTATAAACACTGGCAGCCCCCCTCGCCCTCCACACAGGAAGAAGCTCTCCCTCTGCTGATGGGACAGCTGAAAACACACATGCCACACAACGTCAACACTCACTGCCCCATACAGACATGTGTCAAATTCAGGATATCCGAAGTGGTGGACTTCATTTCCTAAACATGCATATTTGTCAGTCATACATAAATGAAACGAACAGGTAAAATATCTGCACTCAAAAAATCATAGTTTATTATTAACTACATGCATCAGTTTGCTTTTATTTAAACAATCATATTTTCACATTGGATTTATTTAAATTACTTATCAGGGTGAATCTGTCCGTGGTGAAAACAATTAAATTTATTCAGTTAAAAAGTATAAACTATGGTTAAAATATGGCTAGCAGTGAAATAAGCAATATTCATTTGTGAAAATGTATGAGATCGAAACTAATTGGATTTACGGATGAATGATAATAAATATACAAAGCTGGTCATTGTGTATTTAAAACACATTCATTTTATTAGTACTATTACAGAAATATTGTCCGTTTCATTTATGTATGACTGACAAATATGCATCACATTAAGTTTGTTAGTTTGTTTATGAAAAAACGATGCAATTTTTACATGCAATTCAAATACATGCATTTTAAATTTGGGTGAACTCACGAGACAGAGTTCTTTCAAGATTTGACAAGATGGTATCTGGATGGTTTCTGGCTGGTCTGGACGGTCATTCTGTTTTCAAATGAGTGGAACATCTTGGTCAAGTTGGTTGGGGCATGTAGACCACATCAAAACATCTGACGGAAACATTTTTGTTTATGTAATATAGTCATAAACCCAGTTATAGCCAGAAGGACAGTCTAGCAACTAGAAACGCCAAGGTCATGGAGTCGATTCCCATGGAAAGTATGAATTGATAAAGTGCATACCTTGAATGCAAAGTAAGTCACTTTGGATAAAAGCATCTTCCAAATGCATTAATGTAAATTGTGATCTTGATAATGTAATGTATAAGGTGGGACAACCCTATACCAACTCAAATGAGATCACAGCAATTGCAAACCAAAACTATACAATAAATTCGGATTCCCCATGAACAAAAATCCCGCCCTACATTTCTTCTTGTTCGAGAAGCCATTACACTTGGATCTAACTTCTGTCGTTATTCAAGTCAATAGGAGCTGTTCTTGTAAGGCTATGACTATAGAAAAAAGATTGTCACCAAGATTGCCGCTGAGTGAAGACTTGCTTAGTAATTTTTTGTTGTACTAACGTAAATGCCAAGCACTGCACATTACCTAAGATAGTTCAATGCTGCTGCTGCGAAGCAAGTATGGACTGGCTACTGCTAACAGATACACTAACACGCTACTGTGAGCATGTAAGTTATGCTGCACAAATAGCAGATCTAGGCAGGTGGAGCTGGGGGAGGTGGAGGGTTCTCAGAGGAACTCTTATAACGTGATGCAGGACTAGCTTACAGCAATTAATGAACCAGACTATTTAAATGTTGAGCAAGCATTGGTTGCAGAATCAGCAGAGGACAATCAGTTTGTGCAATGTGGTAATCATGTGATTGTTTGCAGATTTCATGTAAAGGATCTGTGTGTGTGCGTGTGTGTGTGTGTACTTGTACAACTATCTTTGTGAGGACCAGTTTGAGTTTAAAGCATTGGAGTGAAGACAAAGAGAGTAAAGTGAGGACATTTTGGTCGGTCCTCACTTTCTGAGACCCCTTTAAAGGCCTGTTTGAGGGTCAAGTCTTGGTTTTAGATATAAGGTTATAATGAGGTTAAGTATCGGTTTAGGGTCAGGGTTCGGATTAGGCACTTAGTTGTGATGGGTAAGGTTAGGGTAAGCGGCTACAGATTGCATTATGTCAATGAATGTCCTGATAAAGATAGATGTACAAGAATGTGTGTGTGTGTGTGTGTGTGTGTGTGTGTGTGTGTGTGTGTGTGTGTGTGTGTGTGTTTTATTTACTGTCAGAACACAAAGTGTTTTAGAACATTTGGTCATGACTGTAAATGAATAAACAAAAGTGTCCATATTCCAACATTAGCCAATCTGCCATCTGCCATATTCATCCATGAGCTTAATTCCCGATTAGAGATGCCATAAAGCCTCTGTGAGACTGTGATGGGGTTTTTTCTGTAAAAGTCTGGCATCGATTCAGGCTGTTACTCTGTAAAAGTATTTCATGATAAAATTCAGAACATTGTCTGAATTAATCAGAGATGATTTATGAATGTTTCTTTAATAAAAGCATGTTTTAGCAGCCCTGCCCTCTCATCTCCTCTCTGGGGCCCAATGTGGCGCCGGCTGCCATGAGCTCCAGATGTGTTTCTTTCTTTTCTCCGCACTGTACCCCCACGACCACACGTCTGGATGGGCTCCAGGTGCCAACAAAAAGACTGCCAGCTTTCCAGCACGCCTCTACATCTGAAAAGATACACGTGTGCGGTTTCCTCAGCAAAATTGATCAGTGTCACCTATAAAAGTGAACACACACATACACTCTACATGTTTGTTTTTTTCCATCTCTGATGTGTGTGATTTATAATCAGTGCTGGAGGTTGCGCATTACAAGTAATGTGCACAGTAAAAGTAATCAGATTACTTTTTTGATGTAATGAGTAAAGTAACGCATTACTTTATAAAGTTACACATTGATATTTGAGTTACTTTTTTACGCCCTTACGTTAAACAAACACCTGCAAGCAGCAAAGTGAGACAAAGTTTTGCAAAAGTATCGTAAAGCATGACTTTCCATAAAAAGTAACTAAGTCATGTAATTAGTTACTTCTAGGGCAACACTATATTGTAACATATTATATTTAAAAGTTACTTTCCCCAACACTGTTCATTATACCTGAAGGAACGTATCTGAAATAGTGTCTTTATATCTTGCCATAAAATTATTTTGCCAGAGTACACAGCTACTTTTGAATGGATGCCAATAGAGAAAGATGTTTTTCTGGCCTGTTTTTCAAGCGCAGAATCTTTTTAAACAACCAAACAACAAAAAAGTGTATATTTAGCAAATTATGCAACTGTGGCCACAGTAAGAGAAACAATGGGTGGGGTTATGATGTTCTTTTATTAAACCAGAGATTGTGTAATTTTGCCCTATGGCACATCGGGCTTCGTGTGCTGGTGAGAGTGTGTGAGTGAATCTCATGAAACCCAAAAACATGTCAAGGTCATGTCAATCAAAATAAAAATAAAAATAATTATTGTTATTAAAATATTACAGAAGATTGTTATTATTGTAATAAATTATATAAAAAAATTTTTTATCAATTAAATAATTATAAATTATATTATAAAATAATTGATCAATTAAATATTTATTAATATAATATAAAATATATTTTTTTATTATAAAAAATACATTTAAATGGTCAAGTATTTATGCTTGCAGTTTCTTTACATAAATGTTATAAAACATTTATAAAAATATTTGTATATATTTATTAAATGAATAAAAACATTTTAAATACTATATTATAGTTTTACTATAATACTATATATAAGATTTATAAAGATTTAAAGATAAAGATTTTTTAATTAATACATTGATGATAATTATAATAAGAAATGTTTCTACAGCAAATCAGCATATTAGAATGATTTCTGAAGGATCATGTGACACTGAAGACTGGAGTAATGATGCTGAAAATCCAGCTTTGATAACAGGAATAAATAACATTATATTCAAATAGAAAACAGTTGTTTTAAATTGTAATCATTTCCACAATATTACTGTTTTAACTGTATTTTTGACCAAGTAAATGCAGCCTTGATGAGCATGACTTCCTTCAAAAAGATTAAAAAAATCTTACCAACCCCAAACTTTTGAACGGTATGGTATAAACTATGGTGTAAACAAAGTAAATTGTGACCTGGACATGGTTTGGTGAAGTTTGCCCATCATTTTAAAGGTTTTCTTGTGCTACAATATAAATAAGCACCTTTACTTCTGTATTACCATAACCAAACATCACAACCACAAGTATGAAATGACCTGTGTTTAATTCCCGCTGACATTTCACACATATTCTGATGCTTTGATACCACAGAAAGCCCAACTGTACATGGATTATAAATGAAGTGTTGTTGCATCATCGTGGGGTTTGCCAAAATGCTCCCTGGCGATTTAAAAACAGAAACAGTGGTAGATCTTTTCTGCAGCCAACATCCAACACAGGCCGTATTTAATGGAACCCAGATGGCCATTAGGCCTAATAACTCTGCGGTCGTCCCCGCTGGGGCTCACAGGAAAAGGAGTGGGGAGCTCTCGGGTCAGAATGGCCCTGGGCCGGACGCTGACGGGCCTGTGGGTAGAGGAAGTGGGCGGGAGGAAAGGCCACATGTGTGTGTGGGCGAGTGTGGGCCGCTACTGCAGCCAGTCGTGAAGACCTTCCATGTGAGGAGGACAAACACACTCTCATGCCTTCACACACGACACTGAGGGAATGGAACAGAAGGAGGTGAACCTGTGGGTGCTTTTAAAAACAGGATCGGTTGGCCATGCACAATTTCTGAGGTCGCAACTTTAGTCAAAAAGCCAAAGAAAATGTTTAAACGGCAAATACGTTTTCAAGAATCAAGAGCTTTTCTCTTTCACAAGTGCAATGTAACAGGATAAGCGAGTTTATTTTGCTTATTGAACATTCCTTGAGTAAACGCAGTTTAAAAATGATTTAAATGCAGGATATTCCTCTCACCTCTTGCAAATATACGAACCCAAACCTCAAACCACCAGATCAATGTCTTTGGTCCAAAGAAAGTAAGTTTCACTTGTGAGTTTTTCAAAAGTCCAGAACCTGCTGAAATAATAGCAGTTCTGACTGAATGATTACCATATTCATACATCATGGTGGGCTGCAGTGATGTCGTTTTGCAGGTCAACCCAGAAGTTAGCATCACCCTGGTTCCCTCGACAAAAACCCAATAGAATTTTTCCATTGGCTTTCGGATTATTGCAGAAAATAATCTCTGTGACCAACACAAGTTTATGATTCTTAAACATTTTGTTCATCAAAGGAATCTTCACAAATGAACATAACTTTGATCAAATTCGTGAAAAATCATAATTCAATGGCCAGAAATAAAAACTAAATACAGGCTATAAACGAACTACATCTCGGTCGAGTGACTTCAACGTCAGCTCTTTTAGTCTTTATTTAAACCATTTCCCCTGAAAGTTTGAGTTAAAATAGATTGCAAGAGTGTGATTATAATCACAATGAGGGTGTGAAAGTGGACTAGAGAGTAGATGAGTTTACCTGTTCGCTGTGATGACGTTTAATGTCCCAGACGACCTCTGTAGTCCCATTTAGGCACTTGTTAGCAACCACCTGTTTCAAGACAAGTAAAAGCTTTTAAAAGATTCCATGGAGGTATTACTGATGTATTTTATGTCACAGAATAAAATACGAAAATATTTTAAGTTCGTGTTAATCACAGGCCTTATTTCAGGCGTTTAAACAAAAACCCATTCAACAAATCCACTGACTTTGGGACGATGGGACCGGATAGGGGTATTTGAAAGAATACCATGAAATTACCATGAAATATTATCCGATCATACTAACCAAAATGTTGTTTTAATAATATCACAGACAAAATAGTAGGCCTATTCATTTGACTACAGAATATAGCTTTATGGTGTGTTTTTAGTCATTTTGGAGTACAGATCCGATCTCCATTCACTGTAATTGTATATAAAAATAAATAAATAAATAAAGTCATAGGCTACTGGTGCGAAACAACAATTAATTGACATGTTTATTTTGGGCATTGTTTGAGCATTTACTACTTTAATAAAACGGTAGAACAGCAAAAATATGTATGGTTTAAAGGGATAGTTCACCCAAAAATGAAAATTCTGTCATCATTTACTCTCCCTCACGTTGTTCCAAACCTGTATGACTTTCTTTCTTCTGCTGAACACAAAAGAAGATATTTTGA
The DNA here is from genome assembly GCF_965113295.1 of Leuciscus leuciscus. Lineage (NCBI taxonomy): Eukaryota > Metazoa > Chordata > Actinopteri > Cypriniformes > Leuciscidae > Leuciscus > Leuciscus leuciscus. The sequence continues at coordinate 26,503,439 of NC_138723.1, read as the reverse complement.
AGAAAGTCGGTAACCAAACGACTGATGGACCCCACTGACTTCCATAGTAGGAAAAAAAATATTATGGATGTCAATGGGGACCAGCAACTGTTTAATTACCAACCTTATTTAAAATATCTTCTTTTGTTTTTAGCAGAAGAAAGAAAGTCATACAGGTTTGGAACAACTTGAGGGAGAGTAAATGATGACAGAATTTTCATTTTTGGGTGAACTATCCCTTTAAGAACAATTAGTAGCACCAATAATCACACAAAAAAAAAATATATATTCTTCCGCCAAGTATTCTAGTTCATTAGCCGTCGTCTGTGTACGGTTGCAGTGCACTTTGGCGCATTAATATGGAACTCGATGTGGTTCGGCTCGTCCGAAACTATTTCAATTATTGCGAAAATTCTATTAATTAAAATTATTAATACGAAATATTTGTAGAAAATGGCAACTGTCACAGTTTTGTACATGAGTAAATATAATTTATACCTAACTGCTGGGCAGACGTTCATTACAACAGGGACTTAGCTAGCAGCAGTGCTCATCTGCTCCTGTATATGTTTTTTCCACACACTCAGGTCCAATCAATCACTCTGGCAGGACATCCTGGTGAACAGATTTCACGGTCTGCTACAGTACTCATCTGTGGTGATGAGCTACTGACCGTCATGGATGAGCTGAGACTCTTCCCAGAAGGTGTAGAATCTGTAGATGGCAACCAACACGTCCCATCAATAAGTTAACTGGGTTTTGTAGAGACTTTGCTGCCCCTGCTGGCGTTTAATGCTCTGCCAGGATATTTGTAAAAGCATCATGATGATTTCTGTTGTGCTATGAATGCAAGTAAACTTATGCTATATTTCATATTCAGCATTTGACTTTATCATTTATAGAGCAAATTGAATAAGATGATTTATAGTACGTGGCTCAAAAAATGATGAAACAAGTCAAACAAGTCTATTAAACGGATAGTTTAGCCAATAATAATCATTTACTCACCCTCAAGTTGTTCTAAACCTGTATGAATTTCTTTCTTGTGTTGAACACAAATTAAGACATTCTGAAGAAAATGGTTAGAAACAGAACAGTTCCCAATGACTTCCATAGTATGGGGGAAAAAAAAAAACTATGGAAGTCAATGACTATCATCAAACTCTCTACCAACATTCTTAAAAATATCTTCTTTTGTGTTCAAAAAAAGAAAGAAATTCATACAGGTTTGGAACAACTTGAGGGTGAGTAAGTGATGACAGAATTTTCATTTTTGGGTGAACCATCACTTTAACAATAAAGATTTTGTGAGTTTTCATGACAATTAAGTGCATTTTTAAAAAGTGGCTTTAAAGATTATTTTCCCTTTTTTAATAATTATCATTAGGTTATCAATTTGATTTGAAACTGAAATATAGTTAATGATTTTTGTAATAATTTTGTTGTTGTTGAAATCAGCATAAAAGCATGACAACAAATACTATTATATTTAAATATTTTATATATTATTTTAAAAATAAAATATAGGTATTTCACATTACAATGAGACTGAAATTTCTGTGCTTAATTGTCATGAAAATAATGCAAAAAACAATCTAGACCGCATCTGCTAATCTGCTAATAATCTAATATAATGAAAATACTTTTTCTCTTGCATGAATAAATAAAGTGTCTGTAAGGGTTATGGTTAGCAAAAACTAAAAAGCCAAACTCCTCTTTGAATCTCCAGTGTTTGACTTTATTGGATCTTGACAGGGCTGGTGACATCAAACTAGCAGGTTTCTGGCTGATGTTTTCCTTTTTGCATGCAGACACAGTCCAGAAAAAGCCATGTAACAGTGAAACGAGCAAAACAGTGTAAAACTGGCACGTATGAAAAGGTATAAAATTGCACATTCACAGAAAAGCCACATTCCTAAATCTGAATCAAATGCAATAACACAAATTTCAGATGTTCAGTTCACAGACCAGCAGTGACACATGTAGAAGCTTTGCAAAAATGTAATGCATAATATTGCAAGTCACATGACGTGCATTGAGAAATATAGCAAACGCCATCCATAATAAAGCAATACATCGAAATAAATGTTCTTGAGGCAACAGATGAACAGATAATATCAACAGGCGTAAGGTCACATGACAGTCATTAGGTTTGCAGGTAGGTTTTCAATTAAAGCTGCTCTGTGAAGAGGCGAACATAAGCGGCTATCTGACACTCTGGGACATGTGCAGTGGTGTCAGCATCTCCTCAAAAATGGCCCCCTTCACGTTAGAGCCCCGCAGGTTCGCCTCCTGGAGGTCACAGCCGGACAGGTCACAGTTCTGTTTCACAAAAACATCACAGTGAAAAACACAAGACGACATGCCAAACTCCTGAATGATTCTGAAACGGAACGGTTTGTCACCTCCAGGTCGGTTCCTGCCAAAGTGGCGCCCCGCAAGTTACAGTTCTTGAGTTTGGCGTTCTTCAGCGTGGCCACGCGGAGGTTTATACCCGTCATCTGACTGCCCTCCATTTCCACCCCCTTTAGATTGGCACCTGTGAGGAAATGACAGACATTACAAACTGGGAATATGAGATCCAAGAGAAGCAGTTCAGTTCAAGTCAAGAGTGCTCATTTTACCCTCTAGATTTGCTTTGAGTCCGGCGGGATCTTCAAAATTACAGCCTTTAAGAGACGCCCCTTCTGCATTGGTGCAAAGCATTTTCACGCCCTGTAAATTGGCCCCCTGGAAGAACAAATGCGAAAAGACCAAATCAGTGTCACAGAGAGAGTTGGGTGAATGTCATAAAAATATAACTAATACGTAAATAAATTAAAATAAATAATATTTTGCATTACTAAAAATACTATTTTTTACTATTGAAAACCGTTTTCATGAAAATTATAAGTGCATTTTCATCCAAAATTCTCATTACTGTTATGCATTTGGAAATATTTATTTTATTGTTTATAGTTCCCATTATTCTCTGTGATGATTATCATTGATTTATACATTTGATTTGACTCTCAGCACTGTAATATAATAAAGATTTATTAAAGTTAGCATAATTAAAAGCATAACAAATAGCATGATAAATACACTACTTTTCAAAAGTTTGGGGACAGTATTTTTCTTTTAAAGAAATTAATAATTCTTTTCAGCAAGGACGCATTCAATTGATCAAACATGACGCTAAATGAATTCATATCGTTACAAAAACGTTACTTTTAATTCTTTCTATTCAATCAAAGAATCCTGATTTTTTTTTATCATGATTTCCACAAAAAAGAAGCACAACTGTTTTCAACATGATAATAATCATAAATGTTTCTTGAACAGCAAATCAGCAAATTAGAATGATTTCTGAAGGATCATGTGACACTGAAGACTGGAGTAATGATGCTGAAAATCACAGGAATAAATTACGTTTTAAAATATATTAAACGGTATAGAACATACAGAAAACAGTAGAATGGTATGTATTTTTGATCAAGAGAAGTCTTTAAAAAACATATTTAAAAAAAACTTACCGACCCCAACCTTTTGAATGGTAGTGTAAAATATTTTAAATGCTATTTAAAAATCTAATTTAAATAATACAACTTTTATTTCAGTTATTACAGTAATGAAACTCTGCTAAATTCTCATTAAAATAATGCAAAAAATGATCCAAAATGTTTTTTGATTTTAGGGTGAATGACAGGTACATCCTTACATCCAGATTGGCATTGGAGAGGTCTGCCCTCTCCAGGTTGGTACCGCAGAGGTTGGCGTGTGTGAGGTTACAGCGGCTGAGGTTGGCCATCTTGAAGTTGATGTAACGTAGGTCAAGACGAGAGAGATCCGCCCCACTGAAATTCAGGCCCTAGGAGAAACAGTTCACGCATTTGAGAGATTGAAATAATGCACAGAATAAAAACATAAACCAGTGCAAATAATCAGTGGCTACCTGACATCGAAGTTCTGATTTGGTTGGAGTGGCAAGCAGAAATCGCACAAACTCTTTGCGGGAGATGGGCGAGTGGTCTTCAGGAGGCTGGGAATTCTGACGCAGGAGGAAAGACCCATTGTTGTTATTCATGCTCAAGTCAACTTAACTTTATGTGCATTTCTTTTTTTTTACCTTAATAACTCCTTCAAGCTGCTCAGCAAGACGTTCGATTCCAAAGAAGCGAGCTTCTTCAAGCACACCTGTACAAAATAGTGTTCAATATGTACTCAATTAACATGCAAAGAGGCTAGCCAATCATAACAGAGCTCATTTACATATTAGAACATGATCCGGGTACTTCTCGCCTACTATATATTAGGGAAGTATTCGATTTCGGATGCAGTGTAAAGGTCATGGAAAATGAAATTATGTTGTTTGGTGCAAGAAACCTTCCCTAACATTATAAGTGGAACCAATAACCAATAAAACGCTATAAAAAGGGTGGAATTTGTTTCGTTTTCATTTTCAAGCCTCGTACCCAGCAGATTGATCCCGTCATTGATAATGAGCTGTCCGTGTCTCAGGTAATTTAATATGGGCTCAAAGTAATCTGGACTCCGGTCAATGAGATACGCTCCTTGCTCGTCCTGCTTGTTTCCCCAAACATCTGCCAGGGAACGATAGAAAAAAAACTGTAGTATTCCAAATGCACGAACACATTTTTTAACGTTTGACAAAACAACATTAGATCAGTCCTTACCTTTGTCTCTGAACATGTGAGCCAACATGCTCTCCGGTTCTTTGACCAAAGTGCTCCTAATAACCAAAGGAAAGTGTTAAAGTGTTAAATTCATCACACAGAGCAGATGTAGAGCAGATTAAATGGGTTGAGGGAGTCACAAAAACATTCAAAATACAGAAATAAAAAAATATATATAATTTTGCTAATTTTTTTTATTTTCTATTACTGACAAATATATATTTTTATTTTCTATACTGTAAATTTACATCTCAGTGGCTACTGACCTTTCTCTAGTGTCATTATTTAAGAAAAAATATTGTCAAGACTGCATCGCATAGGTGACCTTGTCATGTGGTAGACTACGTGTTACTTTTCTCAGTGCTAGAATTCCAGTCATTTGTAATTACATGACATATTTTTATAATTGTAATATATATATATATATATATATACATATATTGATTATAAATTATATATAGATATAGATTCTATATATATGCGTGTGTGTGTGTGTGTAAAATCATTATTTGCATGTAGGATTACTTAATTTGCAAACTTGTGGGATTTCAATGGAGCTCAGTGGATAATGTGGATTTCTGGGCCATCAACGTGTTTGCTGAATGATTTCCTGAATGATTTGTAAGAAATGCACTTTTGTAACAATTTTCATTCACATTTCCCCCCAAAATTCTCATTACTGTAATGCATTCAGACATTTTCCTTTTATTAATACATTTCCATCATCCTCAGTAGTTACCCTCAACACTGTAATAATGTTAAAGACACAATCATTTTTTATTTAAATCAGAATAGCTAAAGACATGACAACAAAACAATGAAATATAAACATTATTTATATTAACTTATATAACTTTATATTATTTTATATATTATTTATAGCTATTAAATAAAAAATATTAATATTATTTCAATAATTTATTTTAAATAATATATTTTATTTCACATTCCTGTAACAAGTATGAAATGTTTGTTAAAATTATCATGTAAACAAAGCAAAAGAGATGGTTGCTTGTGATGGTTTAGAATAGATTATGGATTACAGTTAATGAGATTATTAGTGATGATGTGTTTTGTGTGGTGACATCACCTTGTGGTTGTGAACCGCCGGCCTCCCACATTGAGTGTGATCCAATCTGTGTGTGCCCAGGAGTGGAACTCATGCGGACTGTCTGGGTGATTTGGTGGATCTGTGGGACATGATTCAATGAAGACCGGATTAAAACAACTGAAAACAGATCTAAGACCGAAACAATGTTATAACTTCAAACTCACCGACAAAAGAGTCTCCATCCGATATATACAAGACATCATCATCTCTGTTAACAGATGTAACAACAAATGTTTTATGTTTATGATATGTGCATATGAATATACATAAGAGAAGTAGTTATTGTACTAACCTGATGAGGGCTATATCATCGATAAGACCTCCTTTCCCATTGTATATGTTGGCAGCTTTTATTCCAAATTTTGTGCTTGCAACTGACAGTAGATCAGCTAGAGTTCCATAAACAGCCACGACCTGATAAAAGCAGGCATGAATGGAGCAACAACATGCTATTTTCCCACCAATGTCTTTAATTCTATATTAAAAGGACAATAGATCACAAAGCATACACACCTTCCCATTGTGTGAGGTTCCATTCACAAACAGCGTGACTCTTCTCATATCCGAGGGTGTAATGTGACTCTTAGGTGTTTGTTTATATTGTTTAAACTCCACGTTACTGTAAAACATCAAAGCATTTCCGACTATTGCAGAAGACTGTTTACTTCCGTAATGACCGCAGCCAATCAGAGACTTTGAAAACGGAGCGCAGCAGGGCAGGGCAGTTCCAGCGGTGGGCGGGGTTAGAGGAGCGAACATCGTCTCTGATTGGTCGGGTACGGTGGGTCTAAATAACTTTGTAAATTTACATTTCAAGTGACTACTTACCTTTTTCTCGTGCGATTATTCAAGAAAAAATATTGTCAAGACCGCTGATGAAGCAACACATGGATGACCTGATCACATTGCACTTGCACCTTTATATAAAAAAAAGTCTAATTCAATGGATTTCACAATATTTGACTATCAATAACAGCAACTAACTCCAAAATGTCATTATATAATTTTATAATATTAATAGCTATAGTAAAAGTTATATGATAGTTGATTTAGGGACCCTAAGATGAGTTTTGGGTGTGTTAAAAATGGCATACCAAGTCAAACCACTTAAATGTGACAAAATTCAGCAGTCTTGAAAACCACTGTTAACAACATCAGCAATAATGCACAAACAGACAAGCATCTGCTTTCGTTTACAGAATAGACAGAAGCATATTCCAGACATCATTAATTTATTTATCATACTGAATTTACAAAATTAAAAGAAAAAGCAACAATTGAAGAAACAGGTTTGTACATTTCAGTCCTTTTTGTCATTTATTTTTTGTTTGTTTTTTTAATGTTTTTAACAGTTTTGAATAGCAACCCACTGTACACAAGGCTTATGATGATATTTCTAGATCTTTAAAAAGAAAAACAACCAAGATGCTCTAACTTTCCAATGACGACACCGGAGTAAGGCGAATCCTAGGTTGGACAAACTGGACTTAAACGCAACCCTGCTACCCATCATCCCAATAGAGAGCAGCAACAAACACTACAGAAATACTAGTGCCAGAAGAGCTTCTAAATCCATTCGGCCCACCCTCTGCCTTCTATATCCACGTCAATCAGATTTACATTGAAATAACACACAATCTCTGTCATCCTGTTGTTTTCATGCACTAATCAGGAATTCGGGGAGTCTCTGAATTTACATCGAAATCGTGCCACAAAGTCTTATGGCAACATGAAACTCACTGGACCACTTCATTAAAGCTTCAGTCCGTGGAGTTAACAATATGAGAATCATGGGAAATGTAAAATATTCAGTGGAAAAAACAACTAAAAAGGGCTAATGCTCGCATCAAGTCAATTTCTGTGCGGTGACAGTTATGGTCTACAACTTAAAGCTGAAAAACATAATTCTGAGAGCAAAATTTATAGACAGTAAACAACTCAAAATGGTTCTTTACAGCCGCCCCTTTTCATAAACCGATGATTCCACATTAAAATGTGCTGTATACTAATAATAACACTTGTTGACGTTTCAAGCAGCGATAAACCTAGCAACCTACCGCGTACATTGTATTTCAGTATACATTATTAAGTTCCCTTGAGTGGTTTCAGCCTCGAGACGGTCAAAGGGAGGGACACAGACAGGAAACACAGTAGTGTCCATTACAGTGAAATGTTGTAGTGGTGAGCGATGCCTTTTCTACTGTATACGTTCGCCATTAACGCCGCAAAACAGTCAAATGAATAAGAATAAAAATACTGTGTTGACAACTTCGACCTCTTCGGTTCTGGAATGAAATTCTTACAACAGAGTAAAACATTCACCTTCATGTTTCATTAGAATAGATATGACAATATCATAGAGGGCAGGGTAAATAGTGTAATAAATATCTAAGCGCAGGATTGAAGCATTGGCTTTAAATGAAACAATTGTTAACAGTATTGACTGATGCCCTGAAAAGCCGGGGGTTTTTCGGTGTTTGATGGGTGCAGAACGGGCAAGGGATGCCCGGTCGCATCCTGCCCCAGTCCCGCTCGCAGGGTGTCCCGAACGAGAGCTGGGCAGAGGACACGGAAGGCATGCCTTAGCTGCGGATGGGAGGCCCGGCGGGTAGGTGGGTAGGGAGGGAAACAGAGGGAGGCCAAGCGAGAGAGGAGAGGGATGTGAAACCGCAGAGATCAGGGAGGCTGGTGGCCTAAACCCCATTAAAAAGTCTTCCGGTGGATGGCACGGGCGCGATCTTCCTCGTATTCTTTCTTGGAGACCCACATCTTCTTAAAGGTGTCGAGTGAAGCCAGGATAGATCCCCTATACGAAGCATGAGGGGAAAACACCATAAAATACACCCAAACAACTTAACTTAAAATACATAAACTACTGTTCAAAAGTTTGGGGTCGGTAAGAAATCTCGGTAACTCTTTATTTTACAGTGTTCTTGTTACATATGTTACATGTACTTAGTTGTAACATTAAATTATGCATAATTACATGTAACTAACCCTCAACCAAATCTTAATCCTACCCTAACCCTATAGTAAGTACATGAAGTTGCTTAATATTACTCAGTACTTAAATATATAATTACACTGTAACAATGACACCTTAAAATAAAGTGTAACCGAAATCTCTTCTGTTCACCAAGGCTGTATTTGTTTGATCAAAAATACAGTAAAACAGTAATATTGCAATTTTCTGTTGAATATATTTTAAAATGTAATTGATCCCTGTGATGCAAAGCTAAATTTCCAGCATCATTACTCCAGTCTTCCTTCAGAAATCATTCTAATATTCTGATTTGCTGCTCAAGAAACATTTCTGATTATTATCAATGATGAACAAAGTTCAAAAGAACCACATTTATTTTAAATATAAATCTTTTTTAACATTCTAAATTTCTTTACTGTCACTTTTGCTCAATTTAATGCATCCATGTTGAATAAAAGTATTAATTTCTTTTCTTTTTTTTAAACTGATCTCAAACTTTTGAACGGTAACATATAAACTTGTATATATATAACATGTATACATATTCTTACCCTATCCATGTTGAATAAAGTCTCTCCTGTGGTGCAGATATCTGAAACAAGAATTATTTTTTTTTATTATTTAGCGACACACAGTTCTCAAGCCAAGCTAAATTTCCTTAGATGTGCCGGTCACCTTAATTTTAACGTCTTTGGGTGCGAGTTTCTTCACTTCACTTAACAACCGGTCTCCAAAACCTGCGAGGAACAAGAAGACAGACTTTCAGCTTTCTCACTGGGTGGAGAACTGAAAGAAGTTCCTGACTGATATGTTTGCCTTACCTTTGAGGAGCGTTGAGCCGCCAGACAGCACTATGTTTGAGAAGAGGGTGCGTCGCAGATCCATGTCTGACTTCTGAATGGCGAAGGCCAGCACTTCATGAATACCCTCACTCTCATCTCCAATCAGATCAGGCCTGAAGAGAAGCTCTGGAGCCCTGAACCGCGCCGGGCCGATCTGTGAGAGACAAACAGCTGTGAGTAACACCAAATGGTTTACATGAGTACTAGTCAAAGTCAATATGAAATAAAAATAAACACCATTTACTTTCTTAATACAAAATTCTGGTGTCATCATGAACAAGTTATCAATGCACTTCATTGCAAAGAAGAAAAAATACACCACATTATGGAAGGTTATGAATGCCATTCAATTTTGACTTGAACCTGGACTGAACCATTACTGAATTTCAATTAAACTAGGATATGATCCCTAATTTTATGATGATCTTATCATACACTAACATCTACTGGTAAATTCATTCTTACATCTAGAGTGCTTCCGTCGGGTAGAGTGTATTGTGCTTTTTCAGTTTCTAGAGTTTCATCCTTCTGGGGGTTAAGGGAAAGATAGCAGGCTCTCTGGAAAACAAATAAAACAGCATTTTTTTATATTTTCTTCAACGTGAAACATCTAACATCTAGATTATAATTGTCCTTAAAAAGGAACCGCAAAAGATAGTGTCATATAAATCCAGATGTGGAGTCTCGTACCTCCTTGATGGTGCGAACGACCTCGAACTCTGCAGAAGTGTGGAAATCGTAGCCTTCCTTGCGCAGGAGTAGGCGGAGGTATCGGGAGACGTCACGTCCGGCGATGTCCACGCGCATGATGGAATGTGGAATGGCGAATCCCTCGTATATGGGGACAGCGTGTGTCACACCATCCCCAGCATCCAGGACCACACCTGTGGTTCGGCCTGTGGCGTATCTGTCAGGCAGGAAACGAGTGTGCATGAGAGAGGGAGTATGAGGCGTGATATCAGGAAGAAGGACATTGAAAGCTCTGAACTCACAAACTGAGCACCGCCTGCATTGAGATGAACAGCGCCGGCACGTTGAAGGTCTCGAAGAAAACCTCTGCCGCCCGTTCACGGTTTTTACTGGGGTTCAGTGGTGCTTCAGTCAACAGGACAGGATGCTGAAAGATACATAAATATCTGAACAATATAGCGCAAGACAGTGCTGTTAACTAAGACTATAAAAGACAATAACATTTTGGTAATTAAAATAAAATGGAGATCCAATAAAATATCAATATTAGATGTAAAACTTAAAAATGAGGGGGAAAAAGCTATTAAAAAAACTATTATTAATAATTATTAATTATCCAAACATAATAATTAGATCAAAAAGTTTAACTTGAAATGTTTTCTAAGAAACTATCAGAAATAAATAAGTTATGTTGAAGTACTAAAATGACTAAAACTGAAATAAAGATAAATGAACGCCAAATAGAAATATTTAAAATAAACAAAAACTAATAAATATGAGAAGAAAAAAAATACTCATTGCAAAAATTATTAAAATAACATTTAAATGATAACTAACCCAAATATAAAAATAAAAACTTCAAAGAATGAACAAATAGTATAAATAACACTAAAATAATTCTGGCGAAGAATAAATTCAATCCACACCTCCTCAGAGAAGGTCTGCAGCTGTTCCTTTGAGTACACATACTGCCAGATGCGCTCCATGTCATTCCAGTCTTTCACGATGCCGTGTTCCATGGGATAGCGCACGGACAGCAGCCCCCTGTGCTCCTGCATATGCCACAGATATAAAGAACACATTATGAATTACATGATTACAACGCAACTTAAAGACAGCATGAAATCAAAACTGCCCCTTTAATTTGTACGTTATATTAATTCTCTTCTGATGACATGCACAAAATATTATTAACCAATAGCATCACAGGTTAAATCAAGACCCACCCAATAATATTTACTGAATACCGTTGCACATTACGGAAGTTAAATGCATTGTGAATGTCAAGATAAAACACATTTTCAATAGAGACATGCAGTTTACCTCGGCTTTGGGTCCAATAAACAGATCACCCTCAAGGGCACCGGCCATCACCCGAACATGCTTGGGTCGCCCCACACTAGAAATAAACCGTTCTGGTTAACATAACACCTCAATGTGTGTGTGTGTGTATTTTGTTTTAATGTTTTTGAAAGAAGCCTCTTATGCTCATCAAGGCTGCATTAATTTGATCAAAAATACAATAAAAAATAGCAATATTGTGAAATAATTATTACAATTTAAAATAACTGTTTGCTATTTAAAAATTTTTCCTTTGATGCAAAACTGAATTTTCAGCATCATTCCTCCAGTCTTCAGTGTCACATGATCCTTCAGAAATCATTTTAATACGCTTATTTGCTGCTCAAGAAACATTTTTTATTAACATCAATGTTGAAAACAGTTGTGCTGCTTAATGTTTCTGGTAACCATGATGCATTTATTTCCAGGATTCTTTGATGAATAGAAAGTCCAAAAGAATGCCATTTATTTACAATAGAAATCTTTTATAACATCATAAATGTCTTTACTGTCACTTTTGATCGATTTAACACAACCTTGCTGAATAAAATTATTTCTTTAAAAAAAACTTCTGAGCCCAAAACTTTGAAGGTTTTTTCAATGTGGTAATACCAATCAAATGGGTACTCACTAATTTGGGAAACAGTATTTAGGGATCTGATCTCCAGCAAAGCCAGCCTTAATAACTCCAGAACCCTGTAAGAGAAGTAAGAGAAAAAAAGAAAGAAAATGAAACTCCAATATGAACTCCAATTGTACAGGGAGTAAACTGTATAACTATAAGTAACACTTTATTTTACAGTGTCCTTGTTACATGTAGTTACTGTAATAACTATAAATGATGCATAATTACACACAACCCTAAACCAAAGCCCAATCCTAACTAAGTACATGCAGTTAATAATTATAACACAGTTCTTAAATGCATAATTACACTGTAACACGGACACTGTAAAAAAAAAAAAAGTGTAACAGAAAACTGTATGAACTATAAAAGCTCAAACAGTGAATGTGTTGTAAAATGATTCATCTGATGTTCTGAACCCTCCTTGTTTGATCTTGAGTCATGAGACAGAGCTGGAGGGAGCAACAAGAAACTCAACACAGACTACGGTAGAGAGACACTGTGAGAAAACATCCCAATGTTCCCTTAAATATCACTGACATTTACTAAGTTTTCATAATTTTAGCAACCTGTGACATTCATTCAGGCTTTGAGGTTACAGAGTTCCCACCTTAAATCTGATTAAAGGCTGAAGCTTAATAGTTCTCCATCTATTGCTCCACTCTTCTGGCTTGTGTTAAAATCAATTTTGTAATTTATATAAATTATTTCAAACTATGAAATGTGGCTGTGAATACAAGGCGGGGTCACAGACAGCCATCTTGGCAACAATAACAACTCTAGCTAAAATACAGGTTTTTATCTGATAGATTCTCGTTGACAACCATGCATCTTGCGATATCTCATTAATATGAACAACGTGGAATCACTTATTTGACGTTTGAGTGATTAATTCAAAGAAAGAGGGAAATGAGTAGCAAATCAGCTTTATACCGACACATCATACTGAGCAGCGAATGCCTCAGGATAACGCATTTAAGACAGAAACACTGTTATGCTTTACATGATGAAGTGTTTAGACGTGCATCAGACTGTGCACAGTAAATAAAATCCAAAAAATCTAATTTGGCATTGGCCGGCTAGCGCAGGGTTTGGCACAATGGCATTAGCTTTAGCCTCTTAGCACAGACTGGGTGTGGAGGGCTGCTGACATCATACTCACATTATCAATCACAACCGGCTGGTTGGCTATAATATCATACGACTCCATGTTCAGCCTGCGCTTGTGTGCGTTTTTCGGTCAACTCGTTCGCTAGAAGCAACGTTTATGATTTTCTGTTCATGTAAATAAAAAATAACCGTCGCTGCTTGGCAGTAAAACCACAGGCTGAGCGGTGATGCGTCAACCGAACCTCACTGTGGAGGGAGCCAATCAAACACACGGGAATAGGAGATGACTGACAGCTCATTTAGCCAATAGTCATTTGGTTCGAAGGCGCAGTTTGACATCCTCCTAGACTTGCACAAAAATAAAAAAAATAGATTGTATATATTTTTTTAAAGTGTGTTATTTTATAAATGTATGTATATGTTATGCTCATATGTAATTGGAAATATATGGTATTTAATTTCTTGTTTTTTTTAGGGGCAAAATAATGGAGGATGCAAACGACTGCAGTAGCAGAGAGGAAGCTATTTAAAAAAATTACATAATATATATTGCATTAGCATATTGCATTTTGAACAATTATCCAACACACTTAATTCACTTTTTTATTTTTATTTAAGCATTCTCTTACAATAAGTAAGACTATAAATAATTACGCGGTTAAACGTGAAACGGATATTATAGCACGTTCGGGACATTTATTTTGACAACCGGAAGTAGCTTATCCGGAAATTGTTCTTCAAGAGGTTGTTATTCTGTCCTCCGAGAAATTGAAAGTGTCAAATCAGCCTAGAGATCCAAACTAAACGACTATCAGAAAAGATTAATCTACAAAACATCTTCAGGTGAGGATCTACATTTGAATTCCGTTAACAATGTTGGCTGAATGACGAGTTGCGGTATGTTTATTGCTGTAAAAACTTTAATGTTGAGGTATGGGGCTGTTTGAATATGTTTACAGTGAGTCATTCCAAATGAAAATTGAGTTGAATTATACATTTAAATTTGCGCAGTGTCCACTGCCCTGACATTCACACGTGATCAAGGCCTGATTAACTCAAAAATAATAATGATAATGTAACTGCAAAACATTTATAGCGCATCTTTCATTCAAAGACAGACGTTAGAAGAATAAATATAATATAACTGTCATGCCATATCCTATACTATATTTAAAAATACTTTTTATTGAAATATTTTGTAATATCTGTAATATAAATGATGCTGACCACCCTAATATAAGATCAAGCATATTATGTGTTTAGCTCCAAGTATCATTGAATAAAAAATGCAATATAGCAAATATTCTTGTATTTAAGTCTAATGATCTCTGTTAACAGGTGTTGTACACTGAGCCTGCTCTGGCTCACTCATGTTGGAGCTGGAGACCGTGGATCAAACCTGACACAAGATGGCCTGTGTAGATGAACCTCCAGAGAAGTGAGTTTCTCCATTAGTTGTGAATCACCGTTTAGTGGTACTCTTAGATATGTGCTCACTAACATGTCGTCCACCGACAGGCACTGCTGGGTTTGTTTTGCCACGGAGAAGGAGGATCGTGCTGCAGAATGGGTCAGTCCGTGCCGCTGTAAGGGCTGCACTAAGTGGATCCATCAGTCTTGCTTACAGCGTTGGCTCGACGAAAAGCAGAAGGGAAACAGCGGTGGAGCCGTCAGCTGCCCGCAATGTGGCACTGAATATCATATAGTTTTCCCCAAAATGGGTAAGTATTTGCACTTCACCTTTTTGAAGGGAGACTTACTGATACCGTTTTTCCTCTTTCGTTGTATGTCTCGTCATGGACTCTTACATATTTTATGCATATCCTTATTGCACCAGATCACTTCCCATTTATAAAAATATTCTGGATCATTTTCTCCCGATAAGAATGTGGTACTGTTAGCTCTGTTTTGCACCAGTGTTGTTATTAACTAAAACTAAACTCTTTAAAAAAATATTTTTTTTTGTTAACTGATAGAAAGCTCATGTAAATGAAAATAAAAATATTCGATGAAAAACATAAACTTAAAAAATGTAAATGATAATTGAAATACTGAAATAAGTGTAAGTTGAAGATTAAAACTAAAACTTAAATAAAAATAAATGAAAGGTAAGCTATTAAAAATCATTTTTGTTAACTGAAATAAAGCTGAGATAAATTATAAATATTAGATGAAAAATTAAAATTAAAATTGAAATACTGAAATAAAATAAGTGTAATTTGAAATACAAAAATCACTAAAACCCAAATAAACATAAGTTAAAAACTAAACTATTAAAAATATTTTTGCTAGCTGAAATAAAGCTGAGATACATTAATATATATAAATATAAAATGGGAAATTTAAACTTAAAAAATGTCAACGAAAATTGAAATACTGAAATAAAATAAGTGTATGTTGAAATACAAAAATTACTAAAACCCAAATCAAAATAAATTAAAGCTAAACTATCAACAACAATTTTTTTAAACTGAAATAAAGCTGAGATAAATTAAATATAAATATTAATGAAAAACGTAAAAAAAAAAAGTAAACGAAAATTTAAATACTGAAATAAAATAAGTGAAAGTTGAAATAGTAAAATTGCTATACATTATTTTTTTTTTAAACTGAAAAAAAGTTTTTTTGTAAAAGCATATAAAGCAAGCTAAAATTAAAATGAAACCGGTCAAAATAAATGTTCAAAATATTATTATTACTCTTAAAAGTGACACGACATGAAGGCCAAGTATAGTAACCCACACTCGGAATATGTCCTCTGTATTTAAATAGTATATAAGTAATACTAAATATAGTTTTATAACAGTTTTGCACTCATTTTCACTTACCATTTAAGTACATCATCATCATGTATTTAATTTTTGACAAATTAGCTCAGAAAAAGTGCCAAAAGTGCACAGATGCTGTGTGGGCTTACTAATGACTAATATTCCGTCATTCTGTGTGGCTGTTATTTTGGTCAGTGAATAGGGAAGTGTTAAGTGTGTGGTTGTGTCTCTGTTCCAGGGCCTCTGGTGTACTTCCTCCAGCAGGTGGATCGAGCTCTGTCCAGGGCCAGTCCGTTCGCTGCGGCTGGAGTCGTGGTGGGCACCGTTTATTGGTCGGCCGTGACCTACGGTGCCGTCACGGTTATGCAGGTGCGTTGAAGACAGGAGGAAGATAGGAGCTTGGCTCTCCTTGGCTCTTTTGAACACTTTTTCTTCTCTGTTTTCAGGTGGTGGGGCATAAGAAGGGTCTGGATGTGATGGAGCGCGCGGATCCTCTCTTCCTGCTCATGGGTTTACCCACCATCCCCGTCATGCTGGTACTGGGGAAAATGATCCGCTGGGAGGATTACGTGGTGCGGCTCTGGCAGCGACACTCTTCCAAGCTTCAGATCTTCAGCGGGCTTGTACCTGGTATGTGGAAGACAGGGTTAAACTGGGCTGTAGTTCATTGAGATTCTTTATACTTCAACTAAAACTATCCAAAATCTTTTTCGTTAATTGAAATTAAAGCTAAATATTACTTAAAAAAACAAAAAAAAAAAGACAAAAACACTAAATTTAGAATGAAAGCTTTTATTTTTATGTTTTCATTTAGATTTAAGTTTGTTTTAGTCATTTTGCTATTATTAAGAAAAACTATAATATTTTGCTTTAATTTTTATATATTTTCAGTTAATTTGTTGAAGTACTAATATTACTAACATTAAAACGAAATAAAGCTAAATATAATTGTTTTAAAAAAAAACACATAAATGACTAAAGCTTTTATTTTTATTTTAGTTTAAGTTTTAGTCATTTTGTTATTTGCTTTTGTCATTATTAAAAAACAATTAGATTCATCTTTAATTTATTTTTGTTTTCAGTTAATTTGTTGAAATTATAACAATATAAACAAAGCGTTTATGTTTATGAAAAGTGAAATTTTCATTTTAGTTTGTTTGTCACTTTTGATTTGCTTTTGTTATATTTATTTTTTAACTATTATATTTAGCTTTATTTTTTTACATTTTAGTAATTTCAGTACTTCAAATTCCCTTTTATTTTTATATTTTTAGTTTCAGCGAAGTACTTAAATTACAAAAATTGAAACTGAAATAAAAATAAATTAAAGCTAAATATAATTGTTTAAAACATAAAATGACTAAAACTTAAACTAAAATTAAAGCTTTTATTTTTCTATTGTAAGTTTTCATTTTCATTTTAGTTTAAGTTTCACTTTTTAATTGCTTTTGTCATTTTTATTTTAAAAAAGCAACTATATTTAGCTTTATTTTTATTTCACTTTTAGTCATTTTAGTACTTTAATTCACTTTTATTTTAATATTTTCAGTTAAGTCGTTAAAGTACTAAAATGACTAAAACTGAAATTAAAAAAGCTAAATATAATTTTTTTTAAATAAAAGCGAATTCAAAATATTAATAAATACTATAATAGTATATTACACATAATACTAAAATAACACTGATCCATCCAAAAATTAACATTTTGACATTTACTCACCCTCTCATTCTAAACCCATTTTAATATGTATAAATATTTAGTGGATGGTTCATTTTTGTGTGAACTGTTCTTTTAAAGCATCTTAGAACGGATGATTTACTGTCATAATCATACCATAAACCCATTTTTGAAGTACAAAATCTCATTTGTTTGCACAGGGATGGGTCGTGCTCTGCCCCGCGCCCCAGCAGAAGGCGGATACGGAGGAGACCATCTCTCTGTGTCTCGCACCCTGTGTGGAGCCCTCATCTTCCCCTCCATCGCCAGCCTGGTGGGTCGTCTCCTGTTCCGCAGAGTCACGTCAAACCTGCAGCGCACCATCCTGGTGAGAGTCCACAGCCCTGAGCGCCTACCATACAACCTGGAATTACATTAACAAGTGCAAACCTAACCCCGCTTTCCTCTTCCAGGGTGGCATTGCCTTCGTGGTGATTAAGGGAGTGCTGAAAGTGTATTTCAAACAGCAGCAGTACCTCATCCAGGCCAACAGACACATCCTGAATTACCCCGAGCCCGAGGGACGAGCAGACGGCGCTGTTGAGGACGACAACGAAGACAGTAGCAATGAATGAAGAGGATGCACTTACGGAAATCAACAAATGAACTGTAGTATAGGATTCGCAGAATAAAAATACATATTTACGGATGTTTAAAGACATCACTTTTCAGCTTCACATGGCTCTAATATAGCACAAACACGTTTGCTATGTGTTATTATAATGCAATGATGGCTGAAATTCTTTCATCTGTGAGAAACTCTTGCTGGGGTGTTGAAGTGCTTGTAATGGCGAATTGCACCTTCAGATGGCGCCAAAACAAAGCTGGAAACTGCACTGTGCACTGATGTCTGGTGAAGAAAGACATTGTCATTTATGCTGCAAATGTACCAGCAGAATCATGGAATGAGAATGAGTTTATTGATTCTAATTGAAGGCAATACACACTTTCTCTTTAAAGGCAATTACTAATAAAGATAATAAACCCAGAAACTTTGACTTTGATGCTTTACTGTAATCGTTTTTGATAAAGGTGGTACAACCTGGAGATAAAGATCAATTTGCATATCTGGGCAAGGCCAGTCCAGGATCAGACGTCATATTTGACCCCAAAATCCAAAGAGATTTTATATTTGTTTTATATTATGCATGTGTTTTGCATGAATTGTAATTTTTAGGACCGTTAAGATTGGTTGCATGATTAGGAGGTGCAACATGGAAAGAAACATTTGGATCATTTCACTCCAAAATTTAAAGAAATAAGAAATAATATTCTGCATAAAGATGTATTTTTTAGAGCTATTACATTTTTTGTTTTTTTGCATTGGATTTGTGATGTATTAAATAAATGTATTTTCAGACCGATTTCAAATGAGCTGTAATGCACTTGGATGTTTATTATTATTATTATTATATATTTAGTGATTGTCATAGTTTTCAATGTTTCTCATGTTAATGCAAAAGGCCTTTATGTATAAAAAAAAGAAAATATATATATATATATATATATATACATTATTGGAAACACTTTAAAATAAGACTCCATTAGTTAAGTTAGTTAATGCATTAACTAATATTAACTAACAATGAGCAATACATTTGTTACAGTATTTATTAATCTTTGTTAGTATAAATACAACTGTTCATTGTTAGTTCAGGTTCATTAACTAATGTTAACAGACAACTTTGCAATAAAAATGAAAAGTAAAAATATATGTAGGCTATATAATATGATGTAGCATATGCAATATAAATAAAAAATCTGAAATAAATATATTTAAAATGTTAACATTAAAGTAGTGAAAAGGAGAATTTGTCAGAGTAATGAGATTTTTGTCATGAAAATAATGTATCAATCCAACCAATCTTAATGGTGCCAAAAATTGGGTTTATTTTCTTTATGCAAAATACATGCATAATATAAAACAAATATACAAATCTCTTTTGATTTGGGGTAAAAAATTAAAAAAAAATATATAGGCTACCTCTGATCTTGGACAGGTCTCATAAGTTTCGCATGAAAAGGAAAATACTGAGTGGATCTAATAAATGTGTGAGTGTTGATCATATTTTAAAGGCATAGTTCACCAAAAAAAAAAAAAAGTTACCCTCAAGTTGTTCCAAACCTGTTGAACACAAAAGAAGATATTTAAAAGAATGTTGGTAATCAGAGTAGCCATAGACTTCCATTGTAAAAAAAATAAAATAAAAATAATAATAATACTACTACTGTCAACTGTCTGGTTACCAACAGTCTTTTAAATATCTTCTTTTGTGTTCAACAGAAGAAAGAAATTCATACATGGTTGGAATATCTTGAGGGTATGGAAGCCCTAAAAGGCCATAGATTATTATTTTTTCTATCTTGTTTACTCCTGATCTTGACATATTCTCGGTATGTCTACATAACAAAAGTTGTTATTTTTTACAATGATTGTTTAATTAAAACACACTGCACGAACGAATGCAAACCTCAGCGCCTCTGTCGACAGATAAACCGTGCACTCATATAACGTTAGGCCTATTGGGGATATTTTCAACAAAACGTTTGCTTCACCTAATAATAAAGTATACAATAAATAAATTAGGCTATGAGCTAATTAACCACTGTTCAATCAATGTATGCAAAAAAATTTATTTGTGTAACTTAGAGAAAAATGTTTTATGTCGAGATTAACGAAAATTAAATCGTGATAACTGATAATGAGAAAACAACTTTTGCTATGTCGTGATCACAAGAAAGAATAATAATAAAACTAATCCGTGGACTCTAGGGCAGCGGGCTTATGTATGAGGGTAAGTAAACGATGGGGAACAAATCTTTTTTGGGTTAAGGAACGCAGAACAGTGATGTCTATCTTAAACAGAAGTGTTAATCATACAAAATCGTAGAATTTTCCCGCGCTTTCCTTCACGCCGAGAGCGAGCGGCATGTCTGCACTCCGGCTGCCTTTTGAAGAAATGGTGAAGACAAGACTGAGGGAAAAGGCACCCCATTAACATTCTGGTTTGCTTCTGATCTCTTATTTCTTTATTTCTGAGAGAAAAAAAACAAGAAAAAAAAAACATGAATAATGTAAAAGTTTGCAGATGGTAAAGGGCTGGCTGGGAGAAAAGACAGCAGGGGGAGCGCAATCGGCTCACCCGAGATGACTTCATTTGGGT
Organism: Leuciscus leuciscus; assembly: GCF_965113295.1. Lineage (NCBI taxonomy): Eukaryota > Metazoa > Chordata > Actinopteri > Cypriniformes > Leuciscidae > Leuciscus > Leuciscus leuciscus. The sequence continues at coordinate 26,482,433 of NC_138723.1, read as the reverse complement.
TTAAAAATACACCCCCGCTCACAGCCGCATCTAAAACAGTCCTCTGGGATTGTTTGTCGCTCATTTTTAAACATCTCTACCAAGTATTACTACGGCAGACAGTCAGGCTTTATCACAGCTGTCAAACATACAGTCAGACAGTGGAACGTTCATGACGCAGAAAATCTTAAACCCCACAATGCATCTGTCACTTACGGGCCATAAACATAGGCCCACCTACGATGTAATCGGCCTACTTCGCACATAAAGTTGTAAGTAAATGCTTTAATTTAAGGTATTTGAATGGAGCCAGTCAGCCAGATATGAAATCAAAGGATTTGGATGGCTGAAGATGCATAACACAGGCAAAATGACAGTCGAAATTCATGTCACGGCATCGAAGTAGAACACATTTTATTTTCTGATATTTTTAGACCATCCTTGTTACTTGATGATCCAGATGAAAATAAATGTACTTTGAGACATAATGAAAAGGAACGAGAAAAGGAACATTAAAAGAGACACATAGGCTAGGCATAAAAGATCCAAAAGTAAAAAGATAAAAGGCAATTTTTGGAAAATACATAGGCCTATGTGACTTTGGATTTACATCTTAAGAACAAAACAAAATAACAACAACTAGAATCATACACATATAGGCTATGTTACTTTATCTACTATAAAATGACAGTCTATGCGGAAACGTAGCTATAAACAGTACGCTAGAACCACAGCAAAAAGTGTGTTATAACAATGACTCATTATAACTCATAACATAAGTGGGTCCTTTTTTTCTGCAGTAGCCTACCTTTTGTAATCTGTCACTTTCAAAGCATAAACATTCATTCCTGTTGTATTTTAAAGGAAGTATTACTATAAAACAGTATATCATACTTTCATAAATAGGCTCTGGTCACTGGTATCAGCTATTGACCAATCAGAATCAAGGATTGGAACTAACCGTTTTATAATTATCAATATAGTTATCGTTCTTGGTGTAAATGGCCCTTTCTACAGTTAGCCAGCTCATAAGGATTTGTATTAGCTTTTTTTTATAACATACATTTTTGTAATATACAATAGAACAAACATCACAAAACATAACATCACAGAATTCATGAAATCCATTGCTATCCATTACAGATGCTCAAGCCTTTGTTTTCCCACCAAAAGTATGTCACTTCCTGAAGGATGATGTTATTGAGGAATTGGCTTATACTAAATAGATAAATTAACCACTACGTTAACTTAACTGTGAAAATATGATTTTAAAAAAAGAGAATAAGATTTCCATGTTAAAATTTGTATTTCTAGCTTAATAATTTATCCAATAAACATGAAAATGTGCTATATAGCTAGGGCATTGCCCTCAAACATCAAACACTATCAAAATGTGCTGCATTAGCAAGTAAATCTGATTGCAGAAAGACTATAGGGGAGATTCTGTCATATCAAGCAGTACACATCAAAGCTGCTGGGCTTACTTATATGACGTATGAATAAAATAACAAAAGTGGGGCTCATTAGAGTAGAGTAGACTGCAGATAACCCACGGCAAGCTAATAAACTGTGGTGAGAATTATAAAACAGATAGGAGATGCAAGTGACAATCCCTCTGGACAAATGATGATTATCCGTTTTTTATAAGCTCTATTTTGCTGGTACCGCGTCCCCAGAGGCTTCGGCCTACACATCCTACACGAACCAATGGATTGTCTTCAAACACTTCACTTTCGGATATTATTAGTGACCTGCTGGAAATCAATGGCAATTTAAAATAAGTGCATCTTATCAAGAATGAGAAAACAAGGTTGGCCAAAAAGCTTTTATCTGTGTGCCACACGTTTCATCTCCTTTAATAGGAAACCACGGCACAGCAGTGAAAGAGAAATGGGACACGTGAGACAGCAGATCAAGTGGCCTGAGATTAGTAACACCTCTAAACAGGACTCCTTGACCTGGACACCGTTCACGCACGAATGGCTGTGATTTTATCACCTGGGATGTCATGTTCTGGACAGCGCATTGAAGAGCGGCATGATCTAGCATAAATTTAACTCTCTATGACAAAATGTAAGATGCCCCTTTCACCAATGAACTTTTGAATGAAAAAGACATTTATATGTTTTACGGTTAATGATTATGTTTAAAAAATCACATGAAACCTTTCAAGAACATGTCAAGGTTACATTTCACCCCCAAAAAATCAAAAGGATTTTTTTTATTATTAAAAAAATCATTTAAAATAAATGTACATATGCATATATATAAGCTATACCTTGAATGCAATGTCACTACAGCATCTGTAAAATGAGAATCATACATTTTAATATTCCCCATATTTTTCCATCACCACAGGAATGCTATAAAACATTTACTCTTGTATCTGTGATGAAATTGCTGTTACGTTGTTGCCGTTATGCAAGCCAGGAAAATTGCCTCTCAGATGGCAATCTGTTTCTAAAGAGGCAAACTCGACTCGATACCTTGACGGGCATCTAAAGGAAGATGCCTCAGGTGGAATGTTACCTGCATAAAAGATTTCTTTCTGTAAACATGCATTTAGTGGTTCATGCATCGGTAATACAGACACTCCTGCTGTATATGCAAATGATTTCATCTTCAGTAATGAGCTTGGAGAATGAGCGTTCAATGCAATTACCAGGGATGTCGCCACACAAGAGAGTGAAGTTTAACAAGAGAAACAAGAAGTGACAGAAGAGAAGTACATGGATGTCATGTTTCCTAATTTATTTGCGCTTTCAGAACTAGTATTCATAAGGCAACAAGAACGTCAACACCAAACACTTTTGTAGAAACTTAACTTTGCTTTGACTTCGATCATCAAGAAAATGTGTAATACCAAACTGGCATTGGTACAGTCATGTATCTATTGTAGCAGAAGATGGGTGTGTTGTTAACACCGATGCTCAAACGTTTAATATGTTTCCCAACATTACAGAGGCACAATTCAAAGTTCAAATGCAGCGTAAGCGATCTCACCAAAGCAACACAATAAATAGTAATAGTTCTAATTCAATAAACAACAACAACAACAACAAAACCTGACATGAAAAGAATAAATACTTTGGTCAGGGCACCAACTCACTGCTAAAGAGATTTTAACAAAGAACTAAAAGAACTGAACATGAAAAGTAATTTCATTTTAACACCTTCCTGTTTGATGCGAAACGTCTGGCGCGCAATGAGCGCTAAAACAATCCAGTCTCATAAATCAGTCCTTACTCTCATAACACAACAGCTTGAAAGCATCATCAGAGGAATAATCACATTCTTGATGGAACATTTATCCCGTACAAGTCGTACTTGAGGAAAGGAATGATGCCCTGACTACCGTAGCTGTCTTTAACAAAACATCACGCTGTGTTCCTCGTAGGAACACGCAGACCTGGACCCCGGAAAACACGGCAACAGTTGGTAGAGGTTGTTTTTAGATCTCTTGGGTATGAACTGATGCAGAAACCCACACAGCAATTCCACATCTCCATGGAAACAGTGCCAGCTCATCCTCAACCCCTCCCCTTGTTCTCTTCTCCGTTCCTGCAGTCTCTTTAGCAGTGAGCGCACTGTTCCGATCTGCCCAGAGAGCCCTGCTGCATGGACGAAACCTTAGTGACATCGGTGGCCACCGTCGAAAGTGGGAAGCTCTCGTAGGTCTCCGGAACGCCCCAGCCGCAATGGCAGCGCTGGAGCGTCGCCTTCAGCTCCTTCTGGAAGTTGGTGTTGAGGAAGCCGTACACCACCGGGTTCACACAGGTAGACGCCATGGCCATCAGGTGGCAGGCGGAGAAGATGACGTCATGCTGGCAAGAAGGAAGCACCTGGTGGTACCAGTCAAAGATGGTGTTGAAAACATTGAGCGGGAGCCAGCAGAGAGCAAAAGCGACTACGATTAAGACCAACATGGCATTGATGCGTTGAGCGCCCCGTGCTTTTCTCTGCCGGGCCTCGGTGGCCTGCTCCACCATCTCCTTCCGTCTGCGCAGACGCAGGAATATGCGCAAGTAACAGACTAAAATGAGAAGCAGGGGCAGGCAGTATTGGAAAAGCAGAAGCGAGGTGGTGTACGCCAAACGGTTGCGTTCGGACGGCCAGAGCTCCATGCAAATGACGTGGTCGCTGAATGGGTTGAACGGCAGGCTGAGGTTCTGGAATGGGGCGTTAGTTAGGATATTAAAGGACAGGAAGGGTAGGGAAATGAAGCAGGCCACCATCCAGGTGACGGCCACGGCCAGGTACGAATGGCCTGCCGCGGGCGTCCAGCCGGTGGGGTGGATGATGAGTTGATGCCGCTCCAACGCGATGAGGACCAACGAGAAGATGGAGACTGTGACGGACATGCACTGCACAAATGGCGTGACCTTGCACAGCGTCTCACCCAAGATCCAGCGGTCCATGAGCGTGTAGATGACCGTCACGGGGAGGCACACCACGCACATGAGGATGTCGGAGCAGGAGAGGTTGGCGATGAGGATGTTGGTGACGTTTCTCATCTCTTTTTGTCTGGATATGATGAAGACCAGACAAGTGTTGCCCACCAAGCCCACCGCTATAACAGTGCTGTAGGCCACGATCAGAAGGGTTGTGCCACTCACAGAGGGAGGGCACACGTTGGAATCCACCCATGTTCTCTGGCCCAACACAGCTGAGGTGTTGCTGATGTTGTCTGAGGTTGGAGAGGCCTCCATAAGTTCCAAAGTTGAATGAGAAACAGCTAGGCGTTCACAGAAGCGTCCACTCTTCAAACACCATAAGAAAGTTGACTCATTGTTGAGGTCCTTGCATTTATTCGCAGACGGCCATTTGGTTGACCTGGAGGAAAAGGAGCATGTAAAGACCATTAGCTGGCATTAAAATGTGCAATATGTTGAGAGGGATTTAATAGGAAAGGATTTAACTCAACAAGTGAATCTCTGGGAGAGGTTAAACCCCTTAATCCAACAGATGTTTGTGGTCTTGAAATCTGAGCAGACAGATCTTGTTTAAGGAGAAAACACTGCAAATCTCTCTACAGTATTTTCACCTTATCATTTCATAAATTAGTTTATGCATATGTCCACCAAAACATCTGATTCGTTATGCTCTAATAATGGCATAAACTCAACTAATACTCTGTGCAAAAACTCCCTTGGGATGTTGACAGGTCATCCTGTCCGTTAAGCTGACAGATGGAGGTCTCTCTCATGAGTATTCTCTCTTTATCCCTTTTATCTCCAAGTTCTCTTTTCTTTGGCCTCAAATGGCTTTTATGTGATGATGTGATAAAAATATTCATATCACAAACTACTGATTTAAAAGCTGCCAATGTATCAGCACATTTTTACACAGTATTTGACCGGTTTACCTTGTCAACCTCAGTCAATCTGAAGGGATGGATATTGAGAACCTTATTCAATGAAATACTAGAACCAAATATTTTTGAGGCCACGCTATGCTACTGAATCTACCGTGCCGTAGCCAAAGAAATTATGCTTTAGTTAGCAGTCTGAATTGAACATGAGACAGGAAAACTGGACACTGTCAAATAATACAGTGACATTCATAGAAAATACATCTTTCTATTGCATTGTCCTAGCTATTTGTGCATAACAAGAAATAGGAGAACATGTAAGATGCATCACAGATGCATCACAAGCTGTCTGTTACGCTGCAATTCTACGGTGTATTTGCCGCTACTTCTGGGAAGCCATTGCTGTAAAAAAAAAAGAAAAACGGTCAATTGGAGTGAACGGAGTTGACGCAACTCTCTCTCTCTGGAGGAACATCGGAGAGGGAACACCATTCTCGAGTGGAAGCAACTTTTTTAGATTTTGATTAAAGTTTACCACGACAAACTATTTTTTTCTGTGTATTAACTTGCACATGTTAATTGTTCACCACATCACTAGTAAATGTCCACTAAGAAAGTAGATAGTGTCTATTTTGATTTCATGACGACTTATATATGTTTGCATAGTATGTATTAGGGATGCTTTCTCAAAAACAATTTTTAGATGAAATTGTAGAATTGTTTCCTTCCTTCGTTCTATTACTCCACATACTTGAATAAGCACGGCATATAAAGTGACTTCATTTGACTTCTGTAATGCATACAGATTGGTATCAATCGCATAAAATATTTTACTCTCGCAGTCACTTTAGCTAATTTATTCCCCGAGCCGGCCACTCTGAGTTTCACTTGGATTGAGTAAGTGTTGTAATTAAGCCGCGGCTAATATCCTCTCGCTCCTCCAAACCAACTGTCAAGAGTTTCACACCAGCTTATTACGTCATTCATCTCACATGGAGAGGGAAGCTGATTCAGGGAATGCCTTATTGAGTTTATCTACTCCACAGTTTCAATCCTTCACAGCTCTAAAGAGCATAATTTATCACACATAATCTTTTAAAGAAGTGCTCTACAATTTGCATTTCACAAATGAAATACCAATGCTTAAGGCAGCAAAAGAGTATGTTGCTTTTGGCAAAACAAGACCAGGGGGCTCTCAATGCAGTAGCTAAAGTGTTCTGAGTAGTTGCTAGGCCGTTGCCTGAGTGGTTTCTAGGGTGTTTCTACGTGGCTGCTAGATGTTTTGGGTGATTTCCAGGGCACTGCTATGCAAAGTGTTCTGAGTGGTTACTAGGGTGTAGATATGTGGCTGCTAGACATTATAAGTGGTTGCTAGGACATTGTTATGAAGCAGCTTAAGTGGTTAGTAGGCCATTGCCGACATTTTGGGTGGTTGCCAGATGTTTAATAGAGTGTTCTGATTGGTTTCTAGGGTGTGGCTTTGTGGCAGGTAGACATTTTAGGTGGTGTCAAGTAGGGTTGGGAATCGAAAATCAATACTGAAGGTCATACTTGTGAGGTCATACAGATACTTGTTATAAAATAAAAAAATTAATTCCTCTTATCGATTCCTTTGTGTGCATTCAAATGACTTTAAACCATTCAAGCGCAAGAAGACTTGCGTTCTGTTTTCTGTCTTGCGCACACAAAATGTGAAGGCCGCCTCTCATATTGAATAGTTCCCGATACTATACTGAGTCCATAGGCAAAAATTCCTTGTGTAAGTCTTATTTATTAGCCTGTTGATTTTTGTTCATGGTATTCAGCTAAAATGAAATGTTTTGCAATAAGACTTAGAATAAATGTGAATGATCATAAAGGAATCAATAAGAATCGGAATTGTTCAAATTAAAGCGATACCCAACCCTAGTTACAAGGCAGTCCAGGCGTTCTGAGTGGTTGCTAGGGTGTTGCCATGTGGCTGCTAGACATTTTGGGTGGTTGCCCGGGTACTGTTATCAGTGGCCAAAGTGTTCTAAATGGTTGCTAGGGTGTTGCTATGTGGCTTCTAGACATTTTGGGTGCTTGCCAGGTGATTACTAGAGTGTTCTGCAAGGTTGACAGGGCATTTCTATGTGGTTGCTAAACTGTTCTAAGTGGTTGCTAGGTTGTCAGTCTAAATAGTCTATTCTGTTCCCTATATGTTAGATCTCTCTAAACATGGGTTGAAACAACCTAGCATTTTTAAAAGCACTACATTCTAAGATAGAGGTCAGATATGAGAATATGATATACTGATATGTGATATCTTTGATAGATGTGTCCTTCACAGGATACAAAATATCGTATTACCACAGCGCTGACATGCTGTCTCTCTGAAATATATTGGCATATATCACAGGCAGCTGCATCGGAGGTTTGTGTGTGTGGAGAGAATGACTCAAGAATTTAAGGGAGTGTGTGAAATTATATAAGGCAGAACTAAATTAATCATCTAATTTTCATATCACACAGACAAGTCTGAGCGACATGCTTTCATAACCGCTCACAGAGATTCACTACTTGTGCAAATCAAATGCATTGTCGTTTGGGATAAAAAAAGAAATGAATACACCAAAAAGACAAAAATGAATGAAAACAAGTATTTTTAGCAGGCATCTAAATCAAGCTGAGGTACAGAATAAAAATCAAAAAAGACACTTAAGGGAACTATTCACCCAAATATGAAGATTTTGTCATTATTTATTCACCCTCATGTCATTTCCAAACCGGTATGACTTTTTTTTTTTAAGCGGAATTTTATATATATATTAAATAATTATAGCAGAATGTCCAAGCTGGTCCATACAATGAACGTAAATGGTGACCACCACTGCTAAACAAAAAGACCTGAATTAACTCATAAAAGTCATTTGAAATACTATTATAGTGATGTATTTTTTTTAATAATATATATATTGCCTTGATAGCCCCTGCCCATCCACTTTCATTCAAAGGCAACAAAATATCCTTTTGTGTTCCAAGAAAAAAAGCCAAACAACATGCAACAACACGAGAAAATTATGACAAAATGTTCATTTTTGTGTGAACTGTCCCTTTAACTAAAGCTTATGTAAAACTCTTCTCACAGGAAGCCAAAACACAACAGGACATTTATCACTATTTGTGAGCTGCTGACTGTCTACAAGGTCAGATAGATTCAGTCAGAAAACAAAAGAGTGAATTTTGCCAACCTGCTTTCTTCTTCCATTAACCTTGAAAAGGTTTGACAGATGCTCTAGTACAGGGGCGCCCAATCCTGTTCCTGGAGACCTTCCTGCACAGATCATCTCCAACCCTGATCAAACACAATTGAACCAGCTAATTAAGACACTTGATAATTAGGCAAGGCAAGGCAAGGCAAGTTTATTTATATAGCACATTTCATACACAATGGCAATTCAAAGTGCTTTACATAGAAGAAATTAAAAGAAATAATAAAAAGAAATAAGAATAATTAAAACAGTTTAGAAAAATAAAATAAAATACAGTACAGTACAAACAGTCGGACGAACAGTGGCATTCATTCAGTAAATGCATAGCTCAACAGAAGTGTTATGGATTTGAAAGTGACTACAGTAGGAGCACATCTGATGTCTTCTGGAAGCTGGTTCCAGCATAATAGCTAAAAGCAGACTCACCATGTTTAGAGTGAACCCTTGGTATTTCTAGCTGATATGATCCTAATGATCTGAGTGATCTGTTGGGTTTATATAAAGTGAGCATATCTGCAATGTATTGAGGTCCTAGGCCATTGAATGATTTATATACCAGTAATAATACTTTAAAATCAATCCTAAATTTAACTGGGAGCCAGTGTAAAGACCTGAGGACTGGTGTGATATGTTCATATTTTCTGGTTCTGCTCAGAATCCTAGCGTATGAGCTGCAACTGTCTTATGGTCTTTTTGGGAAGGCCAGTGAGGAGTCCATTACAATAATCCACCCTGCTGGTGATGAAAGCATGCACAAGTTTCTCTAAGTCTTGTCTGGAAACAAAGCATCTAATTCTTGCAATATTTTTCAGATGATAGTATGCTGATTTAGTTATTGCTTTGACATGACTACTGAAACTAAGGTCTGACTCTAGTGTCACACCAAGATTCCTGACTTGATTTTTAGTTATTTGACCCCCTAGAGTGAAGGTATGCGCTCACCTTGAGAACTTCATCTTTGTTTCCAAATGCAATGACTTCAGTTTTGTCTTTGTTTAACTGAAGAAAGTTTTGGCACATCCAACTGTTGACTTCATCAATGCATCGGCACAGGGAGTCAATGGGGCTGTAATCGTTAGGCGATAGGGCTAAGTACAGCTGTGTGTCGTCTGCATAGCTGTGGTAAGCAATTTGGTTATTTCTCATTATTTGGCTCATTGGGAGCATATACAGGTTGAACAGGAGTGGCGCAAGAATTGAGCCTTGAGGAACTCCGCATGTCATGGATGTCCACTCAGACTTATGGTCTCCTATACTCACATAATAACCTCTCCCATCTAAGTATGACCTGAACCATTTTAGGACTATCCCAGAAAGCCCCATCCAGTTTTCCAGCCTGTCAAGAAGTATGTTATGATCGACAGTGTCAAATGCAGCACTGAGGTCGAGTAGTACCAGCACTGATAATTTGCCTGAATCAGTATTTAAGCAAATATCGTTTATTATCTTTATGAGCGCCGTCTCTGTGCTGTGATGCGGTCGGAAACCAGATTGAAGTATCCATTCGAGCATAAGAATTTGTTCAGCTGATTGAAGACAACTTGTTCAATGATCTTGCCTATGAAAGGAAGATTTGAAATCGGTCTATAGTTGCTTAATATGGTCTTATCCAGATTGCTCTTTTTCAGGAGGGGCTTGACAACTGCAGTTTTCAGGGAGTTTGGAAAACTCCCAGAGAGAAGTGAGGCATTTACCACTTCTAGAAGATCTTCTTCTAAACTGTTTAACACACTTTTGAAAAAAGATGTGGGAAGTGTGTCAAGAGCGCATGTTGATGTTTTAAGGTGCTGTACGGTTTCTTCCAAATTTTGCCATCAATTTCTTTGAAATCAGACATAGTAACTACTTTCTCAGGTGGTCTGATCTGTCTGACCCCAGCGCAACTCAAGGATGTGCTGATCACCTTTCTGATATTATTGATTTTCTCAGAGAAGAAAGAAGCAAACTCACTGCACTTGTTGTCTGAGAGCATTTCACTGGGAATCTGGCTTGGGGGGTTTGTCAGTCTCTCTACAGTAGCAAAAAGAGTGCGTGTGTTTAAATTGCTGTTTATAAAATTTGAGAAGAAAGTCTGTCTAGCTTTGCCTAGTTCCATATTGAAAGCATGAAGGCTGTCTTTGTAGATGTTATAATGGACTACAAGTTTTGTCTTGCTTCACAGACAGGCTTGTTGGATCAGGGTTAGAACTGAACTCTGCAGGTATAGGCAGATCTCCAGGAACAGGTCACGATTGGCCCTAGTAGTTTATTCGATCTTTCCTCATGATTTGGATTTGGATCCTGTCATTTTCACTGTAGCTGCACGTTTCTTGTCATTCGCTTGAATCTGGGAGGTTAAAATGCTTCACATGATCTCAAGCGCATTAAGAAAAAGAATTATAAAAGCCCCCCCATGTGGTGTGTCCTGGCTCCGGGACCGCTTGAAGAGCAGCTAATAAGCTAATGACAACTACCACTATCAAAGTCAGACAACAAGCATTACCTTTACTATACCATTACCAACTCAGTGGAACATTAATGTTTTTTCTGGCAACCTTTTTATTGGTACTTTATTGCGCTCTCGTTATTAGAAAGATATTTGACTCATATTAGCATCTGTGAGTCACTTGGGAAATTGACAGCTTCATAATGACCTTGAGTTATGCCAGGCTAAGCACAACCTCTGATTAAACAGACTATTGATGGAACTGTCGAATCAACAAATTATAACGGGAGTGATCAAACCTAATCAAACCATTCCTTAAAATAATTGTCTTGCTGAAGTGTGTAATTTTTTTCTCCGATAAAATACTTTCTCCTATTTAATCTTTGAAGAGTAAAGATTAATCTTTACTCACCCTTATGTTGTTCTAACCTTTTTTTTTCTTTTCTTTTTTTACGATGTCAGTGGTGTCAAATGACTTTGTAAATATCTTCTTTTGTGTTTCATAGAAGAAGAAAAAATCTGAGGTTTGGAATGACACGGCAACTGTAAGTAAACCATTTAGGTTGATTTGCTCGAATAGCATATAAAAACATTTTTGTTTGAAGACAGCTACATTGTGCTAGTGCTTTTCTAAATCATCTGACCAATTGTTTTGACCATGTTCACCTGATGGATAATAATATAAATGAAGAAAACTCATTTACATTCAAGGAGAGACCATAGTTATATCTAAAGACATCTAGACATCTTTTTTTTTCAACTCTAATTTGTTAAAAAAAAAATATATATATATATATAATGTAGCTGTCAAGGATGGAATCACATCTTGATTGAGAATCGTATCCCTGAGCTATTCTGACCATACAACCACATTTCCACTCATTATGTTCTTTACACAGATGGCAATTACACATTTCAACAACCCTGGATAGCAGGACATTATCTCTCTCTCTTTCTTTGACATGAGCTCTCTCGACCTTCAGCAGAAGGACAATGACATGTGGCACATAACAGCTGAACAACAGTGTTATTGATGCGGGTTCATGGCCACAGAAGCCCTCTGATTGAAGAGGAAATGCCAGATTCTCTGCTGTAGTGGATTCACATCAGTTCTGAGGAACACAAGAGTTTCCATAAATATGTGTCTCCCTATAGGATGGTGGAAGGGCAATTCACTACACAGGACGCACACTGAAGGTAATAACACTGCTGAAATACAACAAAGTGGCCCAAGGCGATGTGGTTTAAATCCATCTGGGCAGGCCAACTACACAGAGACAAGTCAATTTATCGGAAAATCAGGGTTGAAGAACAGCTGCTCTAGTGTAGTCTATTATTTGGGAGGACATGAATAGCAGGAAATAAAGAATAAAGCTATGTGGGGAAAAAAGGTATTAAAATACCTTAAAAGGAGCCGTTTCAGAAATAAAGAATAAAGCTATGTGGGGAAAAGGGTATTAAAATACCTTTAAAGGAGCCATTTCAGTTCACCCAAAAATTTAAATGCTGTCATTTACTCACCCTTAAACCTGGTCACTATTCTCTTTCAACAGATCCTTAAAATCTGTGTATATATGCATATAATACACACACACACACACACACACACACACACACACACACACACACACACACACACACACACACACACACACTACCATTAACAAGTTTTGGATTGGTAATATTTTTTTATATAAGTTAATTCAGCAAGGAAGAATACATTAAATTGAACAAAAGTGTTTTAAAATTTTTTAATAAATGGCGTTCTTTTGAACTTTATATTAATCAAGGAATCCTGAAAAAAGACGCATCACTGTTTCCACAAAAATATTAAGCAGCACAACATGTTTTCAACATTGATAATAATAATAAATGTTTCTTGAATAGAAAATCAGCATAGAATGATTTATGAAGGATCATGTGACACTGAAGACTGGAGTAAGTTAATGATGCTGAAAATCCAGCTTTGCATCACAGGAATAAATAACATTTGAAAATATAATCAAATGGGAAAACGGTTCTTTTAAATTGTGAAATAATATTTGATATTGTGAATTTATATTTCACAATATTATTGTATTTAATGTATTTTTGATCAAATAAAGACTTCTTTCAAAAACATGAAAAAAATACTGACCCCAAGGTACGAGAGGCTGTGCTGTATCGTGAATAAGTCACGGCCGAAGGGCGTTGTGCAACCCCTTCAGCCGTTAATTATTCACGATACAGCACTAGCCTCAAGTACCTTATTGCTTTTATAAAACGGTTACCACACAATACACATATTAAAGCCGAAAAATATGTTTCTATGCAACTTTCATTAAGTAAAATCACTAAAAGCCTTCCGCTGAAAAAAAAAAATAGTACCTGACCATAAACATATCGTGAATAAAACACAGCTATTGACCAATCAGAATCAAGGATTGGAACTAACCGTTTTAAAAAACACATAAATATTCCATTACGTATGAAAAAGAGCAGCATCCATATTCATTCAAAAGGTTTTAATCAACATCACGTTGATTTTTGACTGAACTTTTACATTTTAAGATGCATCTTAGCTGTGTATCTTTCATCAAAGACAAGCGTAAATACAAGCTTTTCTTTAAAATGTCAGATTTTGGGCCACGGGGCTGTAGTAAAAACTCAGGCCACACATCATCTCCAACTTCACCCCATCCAGTAATTGCTGCAGGGTGAATCTCCTGGTGTCACCTTGGTTCTTGGAAAACGGGTGTTGAAAATGCACCGGGGGATGGCTAAAGCATAACACAAGTGTACTATAAGAATATAGCTTTTTTAGACACTTCATCTTCATTCGACTGATGAAGTTTGACAATCCATCAAAATCTATTACATCCATCACTGACCTTTGATGTTTTCATCAGCACCTTTTAAGGACGGGAATGTTTCCCCTCAGTGGCTGATGTGGTTTCACATCCAACAGACATATGTACAGTATGATCTCTGTTCATTATGAAATCCCTCAACACAGCACATGTAAAGACTTTTTTCTTTTTTCAACCTTGAACCTCTTGGTCCTCTGCAGAAAAATATGAAAGGTAGTCCTACATGACTAATCAATGGTCTACAATCTATACACCCTGTACATTGCCCCGGTTCTCAACTTGTTTTGCTGCAGGATGCAGATTTTATATTGAACATCAAGTATGAACCAAACCAACCCAAAATCACCTCTTAGGGTGTGTTCACAATTTTAGTTTGGTTTGTTTGTTCTGGATACAAATAAATAAAATAAAAACATTTAATGATGGTCCGCTTAGCATTCACATTGGCATTTTAACACCTGCCTAAAGATACCAAATCTAAAGGCATAGGGATGTGTTCACAACCTGATTGGTCAGCCTTTATTAAAGGGATGATTCGGAGTAAAATCAACCTAGGGTCCTTTGCACCATGACCTTGAGCCAAACACCCCCCAGAAGCTTTTTTCCCTTGGTCGAACATTATTAAAGTTAGAGCTTATTTAGAGATATCAGCCGAAAGGCTTAGTGCAGGCGCTAATGGATCCAAGGTTGTATCTCGTAAATTACCCCACTAATAATGCCCAGAATGATACCAAACTTCTACAGTAGTACAAATAGGTTCTCTACTCATAAAACGAGGCATTGGAAAGTTTGTAAGTACATCAGGAGTTTATTTAAATAACACTTGCCTGATGGCTTATGCTACCGCTAACCTGGACGTCGAGGTCACTTCCATGATTTGGTAAAAGCCTGTAAAAGTCCTGGCAGAAAGCGATGCATAAGGTTAGTGGGGTAATTTACGAGATACAACTTTGGACCCATTAGCGCCTGCACTAAGCCATTCGGCTGATATCTCTAAATAAGCTCTAACTTTAATAATGTTCGACCAAGGGAAAAAAAGCTTCTAAGGGGGTGTTTGGCTCGAGGTCATGGTGCAAAGGACCCTAGGTTGATTTTACTCCGAACCATCCCTTTAAGTATATTTCACAACTGAACTTACCGAACATCCAAAACAATGCTTTGTTCTGTGCTAAATGCGCTCAATGTATGTGCGTAGCCTACATATGATGGTATTTTGGCCAGCTGAGAACTCGTGAAGAGCTTATAAAATGTGTAAAGGAGTTAAAACAGCGGCAGGAATCCCTCCGTCACACACAAACGAAGATCAGCTGTGACGAGAAGCGGTTCTGACAACCTGTGATTAGCAACATCGCGAATATGACGAGAAAAAATAGGTATGCTTGAGCATTCTGTCCATTTCTGTCGCATCTCGTGGCATCATGTCCGGTTTTTGGTTCATTTACATGTCTGTGGTCCACGTTGCATTCATATGTCATTCAAACCTCAACAGAGTTTGTTTGGAAGCGGATCGAGACCCATCTTTTCAGCGATCTCGCGTTCACCAGGGTTCGGACGGCTGCGTTCACGCTTATTCAAATGAACCGCACTAACAGAGCAATCGCACCAGGATTCGCTTTAATCGAACCAAACATGCCAAGTGTGAACACACCCTTACACCACATTGTGATATAGTCTACTACTCTGTATTTTCTTTTACCTTTTGAAGTTTTGTTCATAATTCTTATAACACAAACCTAATTTATCTGACGTCAACCAATTTACATAAATTTGAGCCTTCGACGTCAAGAGCAAAATATATTTGCTGCATTTCTTCTCCCTTTTAAAGTTGACATGTCTATTTATATTGCTACCCCAACTAAACACAATTACATGGTTAGATGCATTTTATTTAGTACATTTAGGGCATCGTTTTCCCCCTATTTCTATTAATATTAATCCACCAGTTGAGGTTTCCTTTTTAAGCTCCATAAACTAAAACTGCTATGGCCATCTGTTATTGTTTCTTAATTCTTTCTGTGCAGATTTTAATTTAAAAAGAGATTAAAATGATGTCCTGCCATTACTATTCTTCCATCTTGTGCATGTAATCCTCTAAGAAAATGCAGTTCAATGTGAAGTGTTGCTAATATGCAATAACATTGAAGATTACAAGCACAACCCCTTGAATTCCGGATAATGCGAGGGGAGGTGCCGTCCGAAAACTAATCTTATGATGACTTAGGTGACAACTGCCCCACACCATGTCTTGACTGAAGGGTCTGTCTGAATTGTGATACGGTCATGAGAATATCTCCAGGAATGGTCTATTTTAAGATGAAAGGACAGTGTAATAACCATTAACTTGAGATCCTTTCACACCTGTCTATCAAATTGCAGAGAGAGAGACACCAAGATAAACACTCCACAAGGGCTGGAAGGATTCTTAATCTATATAAAGTGCAATAACATACCTCTCATCCTAACATTAATCTTTTGTCTCTCAAGCTGCATTACCGAACAATCCCTGTGTCTAGTCTTGACCAAAAAAAAAAAAAAAAAAACACTCATTATTTTCTGAGATTATATTTTTAATGCACCCTGACAAGCAAAAGCCAAATATTATATTTTAAATCCCACTTGTGGAAATCTCTAGTGCGGTAGTGGTTAATCGTTCCCAGAATTACTATTTGCTCCGACTGTTTCCTCATCACATTCAGCTGTCAACTACTAGATCATTCTATCAAGTCTCAAATTCCAACTTGGTGGAAAAGGTGAAAATGCTCTCACCTCCTTTCACTTATAATTTCCATCAACAGATATCAACATTTCACATAATGCTTCCTGAATTGAGATTATGCTCAGATACTGGATTGTTGGACACACATTTTTAATGACTTTTTCTGTTATTTTAATGAAGTTTCTTTAAAATACCTCAAGGATCATTTAGCGTTTCTGATCAATTCATGGCTTATTTTTATCTAAAAGTCAATAAACACACATTTCATATCACATGCCAAGATTCAGATGATAAAATCAGTTGCATAACTCAACACAGAAATGCAAGGAATCATTAAAATTCCAGACGCTTTTAAACTGTGTTCATGTCGCAAATCTGCTCAGATGTTCACACATCATGCATACAACTGAGTTTATGTTATTTCTAAACCTCTACAGCACGATATATTCACGATATAAGCAATCTTACCAGTCCAGCTGTATTTTCTCCTGCGCTGATACCGACAGTGCGGCGGAGAGCCCGAACTCGACTGACGGAGGAGGAGGAGGAGGAGGAGGAGGAGGAATTTGCTGAAACTCAATGTAACAGCATCAGCATCTGTCTGATTCTCTCAACGAGACTTCATGCGTACAGATGGGCAGAGAGTGTCAAGATGAAATGCTGAGAAACTTTGCGTGGACGTGAATTTGGTGTCATCCCCCTCTCGCGAGCACCTCATCACTCGATTGGTTGTTGTTTGGAGCTCTCGGTAAACAGACTTTGTCGCGCTGAATGCTGTGAGAAAGGTTAATTAATAAGATGGTTAATTAAGAGGCTAACTGATGATAGGTCATTGCTGTAATGCCACTGTGTTGTTAGGCTATTATTGGCTGAAAATAGATGTCTCGTCATTTAAATTACGTTTTTCAACATCGATATTGTAGGTGGGTGAACTTTACATTAAGAACGAATATGGTGCCATTAAATTTAAAACCAAATAAAAATCTCAAATGGAGTCGCCTAACTATCAGGACATATAGGCTATTTGTCTTGCACGTCGAATACACAGGCTATCACGCAATATTTTTTTTCCAAAAAACGTTAGGAGAGAAGGCTAGAGCAATATCAAGATGTTTTCTCAGGGTTAGCCTATTCCGTTTGACCTGAAGAAAATGCGCCTTTATATCATTATCAAATGTCGAAATATGTAGGCTAATAATAATAATAAAAAAAAAGTTAATTAACTTTACGTTATTTAAGTTAATTAACTTCACAGACACAACGATCCACGACTCCTCTGTTTTCGACTTTCTTCCCATGACAACAATGGCTTCCTGCCTGCGTAGTTACACCCTATAGCACCTTGGTTACGCCCAACTGGTTTTTATTTAATTGACAAACGTTTTCAGCTATAATTTTGTTTTTAATCTACTTAATCTATTTTTATTTTATTTAAGTATTTAAACGCATGCCACTTAGTCCTTTTTGACTTCAAGCCCCACAAAAAATGTCATATAGGCTACATGTCAAATCTTAGTAGAGGTGTGCTCATGTTTGTATTTTTTTTTTTTTTATGTATTTCTTTTAATAACTTAACAGGCCTAGAACAAAATGCATTAATCAGTGTCAGCATGGGCCTCTCAGTTATGAAGTTATAAATTATGCATGTCTATAATTATTGTAGAAAAATGGAGGGGGGTCACTTTGAATTATACGTGCCACCACACCGTTTAATAATTAAATTAAACCAGCAAAAGTCATTTTAATAGTTAGATCATATAAAAAAAGCTCAATATGATAGCATCTGCATTTTTACCTTCAGTGCACATTGATTGTAGATTGAAACAGAAATATTATTCTGTACTTCTCCGACCAGAGGTTATATAAAATAATCTTTATGGTTTTTTTCCAGTTATGATTTATCTAAAATCCCATTTATTCAACAACATTATATCTCATTCTACTGCAGCATAAAGAAACTTTTGAGAAAAGAGAGTGAGGAGAAAAAGTATTTATAGTTCACTTAATATTCAGTGAGAATGTCGTTCACACGAGCTATTCAGCAGCTGGAACTACCACAAAATATATACTTCAAAGATTAGATAGTCAAACAGATGTACAATGCAGAGTAGCTTATTACTTTTTCCCGACGTTTTGTTCCTTGACCCAATTAAGGGTCAAAATTAATTACTCAGGCTCCATTTAAACATGACAGTATGATTTAAGAACAAATGAAATCCAAGAAATCTCCACTGGGTTGTATTGTTGAGTAATTTGTGAATAATGAGTTTTCAGGCCCTGGGAAAAGGATTTCAGACAGAAGATAATAAAAGGAGCAGAGCATGCAAGACAAAGAAGGCAGGCCGGAGAAGGAACTGTCATTACGAATATCGCTCTTTCATCTCAGGAAAAATAGAAAATAAACCGCAACGAGCAGGCCGTCTGCTGCCTAACCGAATGTTTGATTAGATGTGCGTTGGGAGTTTGAGTTACTTCGGTGGCAGGTGTGGCGTAGTCGATGATGGCTAGACCTTGACGTGTGAACCGAGCATGGAAAATATTAAGCTCACTTCGCTGGTTCTTGCCTATGATTTACTGCACAGATGCTATTTTTGGCTTAGCCTATTTGTGATGGAAAGCAGATCTTGCTGGGAGACAAAACTTGGTTTTTGGTCTTTTAAGATACTAAACCCATGCTATTGAAATGCAAATGAGCTTCTCAGTACCACTTTCAGAAGTACTTCAGGAGCCAAAGGCTATGAAGTGCAGATCTTGAGTCTGCAGAAGAAAAGCAGGTGATGCTGCTGTTTTGAGCAAAGGATGTTCAAAGTGTTGCTTTCTTTTCTTCTTTAAAAGGGAATATTTACTCTAGTCAAGTGAGTCAGCTTTTCCTAATATAGCGCTTTTAACAATACTGGTTGTTCAAATCAGCTTTAAATAATAAACAGGAAAATAATGATGCCAAAAAGAATTCAATTCAGTTCAGTGTTCAGTTCAGTAACTGTGGAAAGTTCATCATCATGAAATGAGTTTAATTCAGCTATAAGCAGAAGATAATAGTGTCATTATTCACTTTGAGTCAATTCATTGTTGATTCAGTTCAGTTCAATGTGTCATTCTTGCAAAATCATCCAAACAAAGCAGTTCTACAGAAAACAGTGTCATTATTTAGCTAAATTCAGTTTATGTTTTGGTCTCATCCAATAGTGTCAGTGCAGACAAATCAATGAATATATAGGAGACTAAATGTCTCAGAGTAGTTTATTTTTCAGATGACTGCAATTTTGGATCAACACACAAAACTTTCAAATATTATATTATCCTGATATTGTAATCATTACAAGTTGTAATGTCGGCCAAACACGTTCATGGTGTCTGCTTAACCGAATACATGAAGTTAACTAACCATATAATCAAACATATATGACTTAAAGAAATGTGTCTATACCGAAAATTCAGTTCAGTTCAAGTTTTCACAATGCATATTTTTTTCAAAGCAGCTTTACAGAAAATGCTTGTTTTATTGTTATAATTTAAGTATTCTGTTATCAGCCAGAGATGAGTATAATGTACATATGGAAATAATACACAGCTATAATTTAATTATACTTTATTAATTAATTATACATCACAACTGATGAAGAAAAGAAAGCATTTGTGTAACTGAACTTATGTGATACAGCTCTGCATGACAACTAGCCCCGGTTCTGTACAATTAATAACAGGAAGAGTAATAAAGGCAAAATATGTTGGTCAACTCATATTTATTAGCCTCATTTGGAGAGTTGTTATGTGACTTAGTTTTGGATTTAAAGGGATACTTCATTAGCATTAAGCTTTGTATCAGTAGAAACCAGGTAGTATTTTTGAATGACCGTGCTTCCCTCCCTCATGTCCCCCTGAGACGAGAGAGTTCTGTGGCCCTGTCCCAAATGGCACCCTATGCACTTGCGGTCTTCCTCTGAGTCCGCACTTTCGTGACGTAACGCCGCTTTGACTGTCGGGAAGAAGTCTGCTACGGAGCTCGCATCAGTGCGGGCTCGGCAAAAGTGCGCATCGAGGGCGCAAATCGACCACATAGGCTCGCGAGCATCCTTCTGAGACCTAAAATGACAAATGGGACACCCTACGGTCTCACGGACTTAACGGACACGCGCACGCGGCAGCCATTGTAAGTCCACAAGACCGAAAGTGCATATGAAGTGTGCCATTTGGGACAGGGCCTGCATAGAGTGTTTGCACCTACGTCACGGTTTGGTCAGTTACCCGGATGCACGGCCATATTGGAGATACTCGGATGTAAACAACAGCATGGATTGCACTGTTTATGTACTACTGAACACATTGTTACACTAATTTATGATATCTAAACCACGGAAAAAACATGTGGAAGCTGCTAAATCATATAGAGAAGGACTTAGTAAGCAGGAAAGAGCGCAAAATTGTGGTAAAGATTCAAACGAGTTCTTCGTCATGGACTGACGACCCGACAATTCTTCCTTCTATTTCTTATCCGACATAGGCTACGTTCAGACTGTCAGTCCAAATCCGATTTTTATATATATCCGATTGAAATCTGATCAGAATTAGCTAACGTGAACAGCAAAAAAATCACATGAAATCCGTTTCAAGCTACATCCATATGTGGTTTGAAATCCTATTCAGGAAATCCGCTTCAGTCTGAACGCTCTGATCGGATTTCGTGTGGTTTATGTGACTTTCTCACACCACGTAAAATGTGAACATTAGACGTTGTTATAGGAAACATGCTGAAAGTCACTGCCGAAACAAGGCTGCGTTGTTGCAAAGTGTCGGACGAGCATAAAATTATTATTTTTGAATTTTGAAACCTGCGGAGACAAGAGCGCGGAAAAAAGCTGTGCATACCAGACTCCTACAGTTCTGCAGCAGCCTCAAGACGCAGTAGTCCAGCGCGGCGGCTACACATTTCCATGTTGTAAAATTTAAATAAGACAACATCTCAATTGCAAATGCAAACCCCTCCATCAACTTAAAGGTGAACTATGCAGGTTTTTTTAGCTTAATTTACCTTAACTAAACAGATTCGGAGTCATTGGAATGGTTATATGACTTTTTTCGGGGTGAATGGTGGTCTTCTCGCACACCCCTAGCGCCTTTGAGCGGAAAAAACACCCTTGCAACTTTGGGCCGGCGGGCTCAGCGTCAGGAAGTATGGCGTGATATCAGGTCTCACGATGTAACGAATTGCCGGCTTCTTTGAAAACAAATGCACATGGCCAGAGGGAGAAGATGGGAGGGGGGTGATTCGCCAACGAGTGTTGACGACAGTGTTGTCACATATCTATTCCGAAGCTGTAGGGGGAGCTCTATAGAGAAACCCGCGAGCAAAAAGCGAGAAAACAGCGAAGAAATTGCCAAAACTGCATAGCGCCGCTTTAACGTCATTGCCATAGAAACCAATGTAGATATTCCGGAAAACGAAAGAGCTGCATGGAAAAACACACATCGATCTGAACAGTTGCGATACACAGTGTGGATGTCATTTTAGATCAGATTCCAATCGGATTCAAAAATATTCGGATTTGGACTGACAGTGTGAACGTAGCCATAGTGAACTACTTTACGTCAACATTTTAGCCATAGTCAACGCTTCATTTACACATGTGGTTGATGAGCTGATGCTGTGCCTCTCTCAACCACAAACGCCTTCTTTCCTCAGTTTCTTGCACTCTTCTCTTTAACTTTTGGCAGTCTACAGAACTCCAAATGTTTTTCCCGGTGCGACCGATTAATACAGACCAAAACACGACAATTTTTCAGCATCAATAATAAGCCAAATTTGCGAGTCCGTTCAGTTCAGTGGCATTGTTTACGTTCAATGCCTCCAATATGGCCGACTTCCGGATTGATGACGTGTTGTGAAAACCCTCTATTGTGTGTCTGGGAAAAAAACTTTTTGCGTCATCTGAGGCTTTTTTGGCCAGAGGTGAGAGACTACAGCCAGTAGTAGGACCTGCCCATAGGGGGATCTCACGATAAAACGGCGTCTTTTCAGTTTCGAGTCGACTAGTAGCCTAGCTGTATCATTTCTTCCGATACTGCCCTCTGTAACCGGTATTTTCTGGCTTTTCTCAGTCTAGAAGGCACCAACTTCTAAAATAATTTCACATTTCTACTACATAAATGACCCAATTTAAATACACATTCATCTTTCCAGCGGTGAAATATCCCTTTAAGTGTTTAGAGGATTTAGTTTAGAGGATGTCAGTGTAAGTGTTTGAAATCAACATACAAAGCCACTTAAGAAGTGAAATAAGCAACTGAACTTTTGGCTCAAAACTGTTAATGAGATGCAGCCTTTTTTCTGTGTCACAACTAGCCCCAGTTCATTACAATAAACACTTACAAGAAGAAGAATATTTATTAGCTTCATTTAGTTATGAGATAAAGTGAAAGGATGCCACTTCTGTAATTTCTTGAAGCTCAATGCCTTCATTTGGCACTTGAGAAATTGAAAGCATCCCAATTTAGAGTCTTAAGTGGTGAAAAGCCTTACACGGTCTTGGGAAAATCCCTGGAAAATCTCTCTGCAGCACTGCTGAAATTAGTTCACTAAGCCTCTGATGTCATCCAGCGCTCGTTTCGTCATTTTAGCAATCATCCCTGAAAAATCAAACCAGAGCTTCTGCATTCACAACACCAATCAAAAGTGACCAACTGTTTCTGGGTCATTTGGTCCTGTTTTTTCCTCTATGCTGCATGTGTAAAAAGAGAGGACAGAACATGTAAGAAAAGCTTCTTTAAAAATGCATAAATGTGACATTTGCGGCTCTCTCAAGGGTCTTCAACTGAAAACACATTTTGGTGAGTGAACCGATCTGTAAGCTTCTTATGCTCGTCTTGACCGCATGGTCAGAAAATTGCTCAGCCAAACACTAAAACAAATTATCCCACTCGGTAGGCAATCCCAGACTAAATTATTTAAAATGTTCAGTATGTGGAGAATTAATGTGTGATGACATTTCTCTTGAGTATCCCTTTACGTCACCTAGCCTAGTATTGTGAACCGATGATAAATACGGAGTGTCTCTGACATTTATATAATCCCTGTATGGCTCTCCTTAACATTCACCTCACTGTTTGCACTACATTTGATTTGTTTGGGTGAGGAAATTATGAATGGAAAATGTCAGAACCACAGTCTTAATAGCCTATAGCTGAATTTCATTAGATTGTAAACATTCTATAATGCTGTAAAATGTGTTGATAATAATAAAATGTAATGTGCCACCAGGAGTACATTTTATTATATGTTGGGGCCTTTAAAAAGCTTACAGGATTGACAATAACAGAGTTGAATTTTGCTGACATTTCTACAAATATACCAAATTTCAATGAACAGTTGATTACTATTTAAAAAAAAAAATGGTAACAGGGATGAAATCTTAAGGTCACTGCCAACCGATAAACATTAGAAAAAATAAAATATAAATAGATTAATAAAAAAGGAGACTTTAATTTGTAAAACAACTTGAAAGGAATGGAATATTTATGTGATATTTCATCCCTAACCCTATGATAGTAACAGGGTTGACTTTTAGTTTTATCATTCAAACTAGAATCTAAAAAATGGAACTAAGACAAAGTGCAGACACATGAAACATTAATTTATAATTTTTTTACATTTAATTAAAAAAAATTCAGCAAGGATGTATGAAACTGACCCACAGTGACAGTACATTGTTAGAAAAATTCTATTTCAAATAAATGCTGTTCTTTTGAACAGATAGATAGATAGATAGATAGATAGATAGATAGATAGATAGATAGATAGACAGACAGACAGACAGACAGACAGACAGACAGACAGACAGACAGATAGATAGACAGATAGATAGATAGATAGATAGATAGATAGATAGATAGATAGATAGATATAATTAATATAATTAATATATTATTACAACTAAAAAAAATATAGCACAGAATATTGATATATAGTATCAAAATGATGTGCACAATTGTTGATAAGAGTACGGAGAAGCTGGAAAGGGATGCCACACGCTGTGTATTATTGTAGGATGACTCATGTCTTTCCATACATGAATAAATGTAAACAGAGCAGAGATGTATTGAGTCTGACAGTCCGTGTTCACTCTTCTCATGTGTATTTATTTCTGCTACATGCTTGATACAAGCCTCATAATTAATCAGAGATCCCTTTGGCCCCTGTCACGTCTCTTCAGATGTGCAGTTTATGTGTTTACCCTTGAACGTTTGTGTGAATGTTGTTCATTTTATTCATATAGTGGGCAGCCTGTGTAAATTTCAACTCTTTGCGCTTCAGAAACCCAAAAGCATTCAAAGTCGCTTCGCTTGTATCCTGTCAGATGCCACACTAAGCCACATGATTTATTTCACAGGTTTTATACACAAGCCAATTTTTCGGCAGCCAGATTAACAGTCCCGTGGTGCTGGACAATATCATCAGAAAGAGGACATAAAAAAGATGGTAGTTGCATTCAGACTCAGTGGGAAAAGAAAGACTGTAATAAAAAAGAATGACTGCAGTGATCTAATGGAAGGCCAGATGGCAGGAGATGATGGAGGGTTGATTGCCAGTGGAGTGGGAGGGGATCCAATCCTGGCACGCTCGCCCCGTGGTGTCACACCAACACCAATATGACACTAGCATCCAACGCTGCCCCGCGCTGCCAGCTGATGAGGTCACAACTGTAAACCATTTAACTGGCTGTTTTAAAGCCACACTTCATACATGTACCCTTAAAGTGACAGTCGATCTAAAAATTATATTTTGAAGAACGTTGGTAACCAAAACACTAACAGTACAGACATTTCTAAAGAAAGTCATACAGTTTTCGGAAACAACATGAGGTTGAGTAAATGAATACAGAAGTTTCATCTTTGTTTGAACTTTCCCTTTAAACGATAATTCCCTTCTAATGTGATCATTCATGTAGAATAATTTTAACCTCTTCAAAGAAAAGGTCAGCAAGTGCTCAAGTATGCTCTCAATATATTTAGCATTCAAATTAGCCACGAAGAAAATGTCTTTCTTTTGACCCTATTAGCAAAGCTGAAATTATAAAGCTGACATTTTTCTCAGCTCAGTGAGCAGGTGTTTTACTTTAGTTGGAGAAATGTATGCGCTTTTTTCCTTTTGGGGGTCAAAAATAAGTCATTTTAACATATGTTATACCTTTTTAAGTACATTTATTTTATTAAAGCAATTGTGGGGGAAATTAAACGATAAACTCATGATAATAAACTCAAATGTCACAGAATATTATGCAGTATGAATGAACATAAAATAGGCATATCAAAAGAGCATCTGCTTTAAAAAATTAATTAAAAAAATATATATTTTTTTTTTATCAACTAAAAGAAAAAGAAAAAAGCTGAAAAAAAAACACGTTTTGCACTTCTCGGTGGAAGTAGTAGGCCATTCAGGGACTTTTTTTGCCTACTGTTTTTAAAATAGTACTATGTATTCAGATCACAATTTTTTTCCCATAATGTTTTTCACATGTATATAGGGAAGTATTCTATTTTGGACACAGCATCGATTACTCATGACACCGGAAAATCTTGTCAATGGCAGGTGGTGTTGCCTACTATTTCAATGCAAAGTAAAGATGGCTCAAAATGTCGCTAAATGTCGGTAGATGATGTAATGCACCAATTGTTGACAGTTTATTTGTTTTCTAATCTGTGCTCACATATCCTAATCTTTATATATTTATAGCCAAATGTCCAATAAAGCTGTTTTCATTTACATATTTTCTGTCAGACAACGGAAGTACGAAACGAGTATGATATAGCCTATGGGCCCTATTTTAACGATCTGAAACGCAAGTATCAAGTGCGAAACGTAAGTAACTTTGTGGGCGGGTCTTGGGCGCTGTTGCTATTATACCGGCGGGATAAATGACTCTTGCGACCGACGCATATCTAAAATGGGTTTGTCTGAAGTAGCTTCATTATTCATAGGTGTGGTTTGGGCGTAACGTGAAATAAACCAATCAGAGCGTCATCTCACATTCCCTTTAAGAGCAGGCGCGCTTGTTCTATAGCGGATTCCTATTATAACGGCGGATTTGCCAGATGCGCGCCAGGAGCGGTTCACAGCCGAGGAGACCGACGTTCTCGTCAGGGCCGTAAAACACAGAGAAGTGACATTGGGGATGGAGAAACACACCCAAATTAACTTCGGTTAAACAGGCGTATGATAATTTGGGTAAATGTGTAAGCTAGATGTATGCTTTTATAATAAACTATCTATCTATCTGTCTATCTATCTATCTATCTATCTATCTATCTATCTATCTATCTATCTATCTATCTATCTATCTATCGTAATAATGTATGATTTGCAAAAATGAAAACTGCTGCTTCTGTGTAGATGAGAGAATCAAAGTGTATGCGCGTTGTGCACACGCTACATTGATTATGGCCAAGCATGCACCGTTAAAATAGCATATGAATAACATGCGCAATGCGCCACTGACTTTAAACTAGATTTTTTCGGTTAGTGGCGGAATTGTTTTCTAAACATGCAAAATAGCATTAGGGAACGTGTATTTCTTAGTTTCTGCGTCTGTGGAGGGAAAAGTCCGCTGTGCGCGGGTGCAAAATAGGAATGATACATGCGTCACTGTACAAAGTCAATTGCGCTGGGTGCAAGATAGGGCCCTTACATCTGATTATGTAAGTGTGAACTTGTGAAAAGTCGCTAGATTTGTCGCCAGTGCTGGACAAAGTACACAAATCAAGTAGCCTACTTGAGTAAAAGTATACTATAAAATATCACTCAAGTAAAAGTATTAAGTATTCCGACTTGTGAATTCAGTTAACTGGAGGAGACTCGCTCTGAACGGATCAGTCGGTGAGTTGTTGACTCTAAAACAGCTGCAATTGGATCAGTCTAATTCGTGAATGAATCGTTTGGTGCAATTTGCGAACCGATTTAACAGTCTCATTGAAAAGAATCAGCTCGCTCACAAATCGACACATGACACTGTTGTCATGTCATGTAGCACGTGACATTGTTTTTTAGGAATTTAGTGGAGTAAAAATTAGAAGAATGTAGTGAAGTAAAAGTAAAAGTTCAGTAAATAAAAACACTCCTGGTAAAGTACAGATACTTGAAAAATGTACTTACTGTAACGAAGTAAAAATACTTTGTTACTGTTTGTCACTAGTTGCATTTTTGAAAAAAATTGCTACAGGGGTCTGAAAAGTCACTAATAGTGACAAAGTCCCTAAATTGGCAATAGGGCCTACTGATGACGGGGAAGCGTTGTGTCATAAATAATGGAAAATTTCATCAGTGGTGGGGAAAGAGTTAATGACACAAAACAAAAAGCTAATTTAAATGGAGAATATTATTATCAGATATAGAATTGTTTTCAATTGCCGATTAAACTCCAACAATATAGTCTAGATCACATTATGTGATGTGATATAAATGTGAAGAGACTCTTTTTCTAGCAGGTTTTCCAGTCAGATTTAAAGTTGTCCGATCAATTTATATCACACACCTTATCTGCCATTTCTGGAATGGGCAATTATAAAGAATCTCCTCTCATAATGGCGTGACAGCGGGTGCCCGGGCTGAAGTCACCCTGGGGGTAAAGAGGACTGTCAGGTCTTTCAACGCACTGCAATTCTCAGGGGTTTTATCTCCGTTTGAAATCACTCTGGTCTTTATCAGAAATCCTCGGCAGACCAGATGTGTCTGAATAGGCTCTCCCTGAGCTTGGAAAGACACTGGTGCCCTTAGAGCAGGAGGCTGGCTGTGAGTCTGCATTTGATAATCCTCATTTTTGGAGCATTCGACTAGAATGTGCTTTAATTTGAGATGAATCAACCAGGGTGCAAGTCAATCACCAGCCAGCACCACAGCCGTGCCGTCGAGACTTGTGTGAGGATTCAAAGAGACGGAATAATGAATGTGCAGCAAGAATAGACATGAACAGTGTGTGATAACAATACACTTTCAAAACCGCATTAGCTAACTACATTTTCACATTTTATGAACAACATGTAAGTGCGAAACTCATCACCACAATGCCAGGGTGTTTCTTGGTTTTCAGTGTGTTGCTCTGCTGTTATTCAGAGGGTTTTTTTGTTTTTGTTTTTTTTGCTGTCAAATCTAACAAACGTAAAAAAATCACCATATATTATATATTTACCAACGTTTGTTAGATTTGACAGAAAAAAAACATATATATATAATATATATATAATATATATATATATATATATATATATATATATAGAGTAGCTAATTTAGTAAGTTAATATAAGTTAATTTAGTAATGCCCTTTAGATGATACTTAAGTTGCATGTTTCCCAGAAAACACAATAAGTACAATTTACCATGATCTTCAAATTCAAAAAGTTTACACCCCCTGGTTCTAAATGCATCGTGTTTCATTCTGGAGCATCAGTGAATGTTTGAACCTTTTGTAATAGTTGCGAATTGAGTCCCTCAGTTGTCCTCAGTGTGAAAAGATGGATCTCAAAATCTTACAGTAGTAGCCTATTATCATAGCCTGGCAAGCCAGACCTACATCAAGATGTTAGGTCTGGCAACTCACCATTGGCACGGTTCAATCCGAGGGGCGGGATAAACAGTTGACTTTCAAATTCCCTCTGCATGCAATAGGACAGCGCTACAACCAACCAGAGCGTTTTCCCACCAACGGAGCTAGTTGATAGAGTCAACTTTTGCCATATCTGGTCGGCAAAACTACGAACACATCTTCCTTTTTTAAGAATGACTTAAGTACCGTGCTTTGCTCTTTTCTCAAAGAACAGCTTAATTCCAAGTCCTCCAGAGTCGCGGCCAAAGCCGATTCGAAAGACCGCTGTTTGCCAGCAGCAGCAGCCGACAGGGAACCGTCGCAACTCTGTCGTCGTCATTATGTTAAGCCCACCCCGCCAACTCTATACACGATGTGATTGGCCTGACTAGAGTTTGTTTTTTCCCAAGGGGGTAATCTTTCAGAAAAAAACTGAAGCTTCCCCGGGGGCCGCCATTGATTGGCAGACCATCACCTGCTGTTAGCATTCCACTGACTCCCATTCATTTTGGTGTCACTTTGACAGCGAATAACTTTACATCTGAGGCGTTTAAAGACTCCATTTGTCCATTATTTATTTCTAAAGAAACACGAAAATGTATAAAAGGCTCCATTACCTTGTTCTTACGTTATGGCTCCGTAGAAGCAGTTTTTGTAAAAATAGGCTAACGATTGCATCATACCCACGTGACTCTCTGTCGCACAGTAGAGAAATTACCGTATGGACAGGAGGAGAAGCTCGCAGTCAATCGGGGGGACGTGGAGGCAAAATGACAAAATAATTAATCAGAATACTTAGCAAAAGTTTCTCCTGCTCCTAGCTAATGGAGACCTCCTACTCACGATCTCCGTCTCTGCAAGTTTCGGAAGGGAATGATTCAGATTTCTCTTGGCACAGCTACTAGAAGACAGACGGGTTGCTCACGTCACATCTACGTCGTCAAGCTCAGTTTGAGTCTGCGCAGTACGCTAGGCCATCAGGAAGTGAGTGCTTCTAATTGACTTCACTTTTCTCCGTTGAATCCAATTGAATCCAAAACGCTGTGTCCAGTTTATATACTGTCTATGCAAAAAAACAATGGCTATCTGACATCTTTGCCAAGCGCAAACCAGTATAGAAATAATAAATAAATGATCATGCCTTTTTTCACAATCATTTTGGAGGGTCATAGAAAAATGTATTGCTGGCGAAGGGAGGGTCAAGTCTATTTTGACTATAGATCTCAAAACTCCTCCGGTAGCCCCTTAAATAAAAAATGAACAGTCCCTAATTTTTACTGTTTTTCAATATTTAATGCATGCTTGAGTAAATCTGTCAAGTTTTTTACGACAGCCACCATTTTAAATGTTAAAGTTATTAAAACTTTATTATTTAAAAAAAAATCCTTGTGTCTAATTTAAGTGTTTGTATAAAAAGTAATTTTAACCTTCAATATTATAGTAATGTAGTAGGCTACCAACTGACTTTCTGTATAGTTTACAGCATTAGTAAAAAAAATAATCGATATTGAATCAAATCGAATTGAATCAGAATCGAATCGTTACATTTGTGTCAATACCTAGCCCCACATTTTATCATCTGCCAGGTTAAAATCGTACATCTGGTCAGTTAGAAAACCAGTTGTACATCATTCTCTCCTCAAGAAGCCACATGATTTGAGGTATAATTCATGTCCGTATAGCACAAATGGTGTGGGTTAAGTTACATACCAAAGTTTAGGGTTAGCTAGGGGTTTGTTCAATTCAATATCCCAATGAGCAATAGTAAAAGTGGTGCTTGTATTAGCACCACTAATAAACCTTTTGCCATTTTTATTTTGTCAAAAACACTATAACGTGTCAGTGGAGAAATGCGCTCACTATTCTACCGTTCGTTCTGTAAATATCAAGTGGCAGTAAGTGTCAGGCTAATAGTGAAGTTCACATCGAAACATTTATTCGTTGGTCACTTGGGTTAATTAATCTTCTGCGAATGGATCAAGTTAATGTGAGGTTTTACAGCCATGTCTAGATCTATGTGACGCACCCCCCCCACGCACCCCTACAATGGCCATAATAGCCTTAAATGGGCTTTCAAGGCAGAAAACGGTGAATAGAGGTTTTTGAGCGGATCTTTGACAAGCACAACTGGGGTTTGGACTTTAGGCAGATTGGTTGCTATGGAGACAGCGCCCCTGCAGCACACTAATGGCAGGCCGCGTTGCGCAGATAAACACAGTGCTAATCATAGACTATTGTCCTGAAATGTGTTGTGCGTATGGACCCCGCCTGCCAAATGTCTGGCTGGTCTCCTCGGGTACATTTAAATCCCTCTCCCTCCTTAAAATTCTCCCTTTCTGCAGTTGTTTTCTTTTCTCGGCCCCACTGAGAGATGCAGAAAGGAAGTGGAGAATTGAAAAGCAGAGATGACTTGTGCAAAACAAGGACGCTGAGAGCCCTTTTTGGCCTGAAAACAATACAGCTATTAAATAATTAAAAGAAGTCTAGCCTATCAAAATCAGTGTATATCTGAGGGGGTGTTTTTTTTAGCATATGAAACATCTAGTCACAGTATATCCTCCGGAAACACACATAGCATATTCTCTGGGAGATTCATTGTACACCTGTTGTTAGGATGGCTCTGGAAAGCACTATTATGTAACATTACCGTCATCATATTGAATGCAGTTGTTCGAATCACAAAGAACAACCTTGTTTACGCTGTTGTGAAAGGCTAGACATGACTAAGCTTCCTCGTCTGTGAAATAGATGCTTTTTCACTGTTAGAATGCCGATATCGTTCAACACTTTTCTTTAATGTTCTTCGGAGACTAATTAAAGGCAAGTTCTCGTAGCTACGCTGACAAGGCAAGCAGGATGTTAAAAAGGATTTCAAAGAGAAGGGAAGGATATAAAACATGTACGTCCCCTTGAAATTCACATAATTTCATCTTCAACTCTCTGTAATCTCACAACACACTCAGACCGCCTGGAGCTTTGGCTTTTTTCAGTCATTTTGCAGGAACATGTAGCGTGCCCTGTGGAATACTGAGAGGTATTATTCAATCATTTAGGCCAGATGTGATGGGCAGCCCACTACAGAGGGAGTAAAACGTCCTCATCTATCTCATTACATCTCTCATCACTTTCATTACGTGTCGCAGGTCGCTATCGTTGGAACTCCATTCAACGAGGAAACGCTGCAAGGACGGTCACATTATGTAGATGACGGCTAAAAGGATAAACTGAAAAAGAATAGTTCACTTCTGACCCTGAAAAACAAGATCCTTTCAAACACTTAAAAATATAAGTGTAACTTTAACTTCATTTGCATGGAAAATTGAAAAGATGGGACAAACTGTGGGACATTGTTGTAGGAAACATGCACAAAATACACATAAACTAGTACATTCACCAAAATGTGTGAAGTGCAGCAAATCAAATTCGCAAATTCGGTCCTTCCTTTGAACTAGTAAAATATGTTCTAAATTGTATGAATTAATCTAAATTGTAATCCGGACATACTACATACGTTCTGTTGTCACTAGCCGTGTTTCCATTAGGCTACCTTTCAAATTGCGTAAATTGAAATTGCAAAATTGAAAATAGGCTACAATTTCGCAAAAGCTCCCATATATCGCAAAAAAGTTTTACGCCTGCATGAGGTGGTTTTTCAGGATATTCGGAAAAGGAATATTTAGAAAAACTATGGAAACAGTTTTTGTTCATTTACAGGTCACCTATCTGGTGTATACGTAAAAGTCGATTATTATTTAAAGATGACGTGGTATGTTTGGACAGAAGACAGGAGACAGTGTTATTTATTAAAGTTCCCATTGCATGGATTATTTTATTATTTTAGAATGTTTCCTGGGGTGCCCTTATAATGTTAGTATGTTTTTTAGATCAAAAGTTGTTATAATTTAGAAATAAAAGGCATATTTCCTAGCCTGATTTTAGCCTCTGATTTGAAAGCTCTGTTTGAAGGGGCGTGTCTGCTGTGAGACTTCAGTGTAAACGCCCTCTGCTGTGATTGGCTGACATGCTTGCATATGAAATATTTAGCATTACGTGTGGAACTCTCTCGAAAACTTTTACTATTACTGCTATTATACGTTTTTACTATTACAGCTATCGGGATTAATGAATCGTGAGAAGTTTAAGTATTTAGATCTATTCCCATCACATAAAAGGTTGCAGTGATGAGCATTGAGCAGATGACAGCCTGTTGATCGCGTGAATGAAGATCTTATCATCGCAAAACGCAGTTTCTGCACTCTCACTATGATTTCACCAATGCAAACATGAGGTAAGTACAGTAAGAGCTTCGTTGTGCAGCGTAACAGCGTCATTGATTTCATAACGAGTTTTGGCAAGTGTCCAGATAAACTCGCGCTATGTGATTGACAGCTTGGGCGATTGGAAAGGGATTGGTCTTTGATCACTTTCTGTATATATATTAATTACAGTTTAAGTAAGATTATTTCCATCCTACTAAGAGAAACGATGTGAAGTTGATCGTTTAGTCACTGGCTTGATTTACTGATGCATAAACCGTATTGAACAACTTTGAGAGAAAGATTATCTGTCTGAACTTGAACAATTACACATCAGAAATTTACATAACCCACTGGTTCTTCAGAGGCTCGGATGAAGGAACTAAAAAAATACTTTTGTGTTCATTTGTACATCTAGACACTGAGCAACTGCCATGCTTCGCTCGTTTGCAAGCCATGATGTCTCTCGAGGAAAAACCAATATCGCGCAGCTCATTTTCTCATGGGCGGGCCAAATTCTCTTTGCGGGCAAAGAAGAGAAAGGGGAGGTGACCTTTCCCCCTATGATGACATAAGAGGAAGATTTCTAGATTCGCTGGTCTGAGCTTTCATTTTCTCAAAAATACCCAGGGCTTGGTTTACACCCATCAAAACGTCTAGCCACTGGGGGACCAGGAAGGCTAGGGAAACTCATATTAAGGTTAAAAAACCTCATAAAGTGACATTTTCATGCAATGGGACCTTTAAACTCATAAAAGACAAAAGTATTACGGGAATAGTGGATTCTAAACAACAAAGAAATGCTACAATTGATCAAGACCTTGAAGCAGGAGGGAGAAACACAAAGAAACACCTCATTCGAGCCGCTCCCAGTATAAAGGCTTTCCTTGCCATTAATGCTTGGATAACCCGCCTAGCTCCTTCTATTAAAAATAATGGCTAGTGCGGTGGCTGGGATATACTCAAACCAACTAACATCAGTTGCCATGATTTTTGGAATGACTTATCGCAAGAGGAAAAAATTACTTGCATAACATAGGTTAAAAACCTTCCTCTTTTCACAGGCTTACAACTGTCCTTGATTTTAATGTTGAATTTTCACTTGAATTTTATATATTTATCCTGTTGTACAGCACAATGGCCAACCACTGTTGCTTTTATTGTGCTATATAAATAAAAGTTGATTTATTGAATGATTGATCAGTTAATGAAAACGCTGTCATTTCGCAAAAGTTTTTAATCAACATTTGGGAAATATTGCAAAAGTTTTGCGTAAATCTGTAATGGAAACGCGGCTACTGTCATGTGCCCAGTTGCGTTGCTTCACTGCCATTCACAAATCCTCTCCCGTGGCCTCATGGGATAGTAAAGTGTCAGATGTACACTTCAGGAGTTATTAATCTGTGGTATACTTTTCGCATATTTGAAGAATACTGTGAATTCTGACATATTACTCTGGTTTTGGCTTCTATATAGTAGGGAAGTATGCAAGCCAGAGCTGAGTGGGTGGCTTATATATAACTTGACCTTCCATTTCCATTCTGAAACACTAAATGTGAACCAATTCATTGGACCACCAGATGTTATGACCCCAAATTTAATGATAAAACAAATGACAATAACCTGATGCTACTCAATGGCTGTGTCCAAAATCGCATACTCTCTTGGTTCTTATTTTTAATTAGTACTTCACGCCCGCTAAAAAAGCTTGTTCTATATAGTATGAATGTGTGCAGTATGAATGTAATCCGAATGTACTACATTCACCATGTTGTCACTGTCATGTGACCTACCAGCATCAGCTTCACTGCCAGTCACAAATCCTGTCCTGTGGCCTCATGGGATAGTAAAGTGTCCATCGTATGCACACTTCAGAATCTCGCAGGAAAAAATAGATAATCCGGCTACTTTTTGCCTACTCTTTTGTGAGAACTGACATACTTCTTTTGTCACATACTGTTTTTCGACTACTATATAGTACTAGGGAGGTATGCGATTTCAGATGCTACCATGGAATAATGCATGCTGTTTCACTTACTATTTAAAAACACAGTAGGCAGTATACAGTATTCAGTATGTGGCAAACTATCAGTCCATTATCATTCCAACACAGACCAAGGATTACTTAAAATCTACATAAAAACACAAGTCAGACAAACAATATTCCCTCAAATATTGTTCTAACAAGTCTATTTGTTGTCTAAGAGGTCTGAACAAACAAAACTGTTGCTGTGTTTGTGAGCACCCAGCATGCATTGCCACATGAATAATTTATTAAGACAGTTGTTGAGTGAAATGAAAAATTCCAGTGCATCATGTTGCCTTGACTTTTAACTCTTCTCAATGCCTTTTTATACAGTTCAGTGACATTATTAAATGTCCAAGTCAAGTCACCTTTATTTATATAGGGCTTTAAACATGCAGATTGTTTCAAAGCAGCTTTACAGTGATGAACAGGAAAATAATGCATTTCAGCTGAAGCCAGTTCAGTGTTGATTCAGATCCGTTTTAAAGATCATATTCAATTAGTTCATCATGCAAAAAATGATGTCATCGTTCAGCTCAGTTATCATACAACAACATCAGATCAATAATTTTGTGTCCCCAACTAAGCAAGTTAGAGGCGATAGTGGCAAGGAACCCAAACTCCATCAGGTTACAGAATGGAGAGAACAACCTTGGGAGAAACACGAACAGTGTGATTATGATTCAGGCTGCATCACACCTAAAATAAGTGAAAAAATAAGCACGTTTTTAAACCCATTTAAACTGCAAATATAAATGATTGCCAGACTGGCAAAATACAAAATATCTGCAGTGTTTTTTTTTCACAACGCCACAATATCTAACAACTCATTGGAGCGATGCGCAGAAAATAAGATCGCCCTCAAATGTCTGTGTTGCATTTTCCTCGCTTTCACAGTCTGCCTCAGCAAATGTCAGCAATTATGTGCAAATTGCTCATAACAGTTCACGTTCAGGTTTTCTTGTCAGGGAAATGAAAAAAAAAAAAATGAAAAAAATGCAGAAGCCATAAATGACCCACTTAAGGGTCCACATTCATGAAAAAAAAAAATGTATCTTGTGATGCATTGATTATGACTTTATATATATATATATATATATATATATATAAACAAACAAACTAACTTGTGCCTGCAATGCTTATTAAATGATTGCAGTAAACAGGAGAGGATGAAATGACAGCTTAGAAATTAATGTTGATGAATTCCATTATGCTAATAACCGTTAGGTAATCAAGGTTTTTTTTTTTGGTCAAATGAAGAGCAGCTTCAAAAGCCAATTTGCTCAGCCATTCTAAAATTAAATATTAGCATAGACTTACAGATGTAATTCAATAATGTACAATCTGCATTTTAATTTCCTACCTACTTTAGTAGTAGATTAAGAACCAGAAACTAGACTTAAACACTATATGAAAATAGCAATATGGGAACTATATACAGTGTAGGAGACGGTTCACAATTTTACATATATAAAAGAGACTTAATAATGTAGTTGTATCTTGAATATTTGAGGACATGTTAGAATAGAGACATTTTCGTTTTGTTTTTAGGACACCTGTGTTTCCATTCTTCCCAAAGGTTCTGCAATTCTCATTCTTACAAACAAGTGACCCCTTGTGGACACGGGAAGAAATCACAAAAACAGATAAACTTCCTAGTGGGAAGTCAGACCACTGTGTGTGACGGGATTTTGGCAGTTTAATTAACACTTGAAGTCTGTTGTGAAATAAAACTGCTGTACAAACAGTCTCATCAATAAAGTGGAAGCTAAGGTCAAAAAGACATTTTTATAAATTTGATATAAACTTCAAGTCAAAGGTTTAGACCCATATTTTTAATGTTAACTAAATCTAAGACTATTAGACAGTTTTCATCGGTTTTTAAGGTCACAGGAAACAAATCCAGTAAAGCGTGTCCACACTTGCGACCAGTGGTGCACAGAGAATTGAATGAACCTGAATTAAAATACAAGAGGCAAAGTCAGAGTAGGCATGTTTATTAGGTGGAACCGGACTAAATGCAAAATGTACACTCCAATAATTTACGGAAATTGTTTGCTAAAATATTGCGTCCCACACCAGGAGGACAGGTTACATCCCCTGTACTTCTTTGCAAAAAGACGAACATGAATGAGGTCACCACATATCTGGAGTTCTGGTATGTGACACATTGGCTCAGTGAGGAAGCTCGTGAGGCACTAGCTTGTAATGCGAGCCGCATGAGGGACAGCGCTGGGCTTCACCCTCGTGGAGCCAGAACCACACCACAGCAGTGTTGTCCTCCTCACCTGGACAGACACAAGCATGTGCTCAATACAACCTCCAACAACAAAAAAACTATGGTGTGAAGTGTCTAGAACAGAGATGGGCAGCTTCGGTCCTGGAGAGCCACTATCCTGCAGAGTTTCCAGGACCGAAGCTGCCCATCCCTGGTCTAGAATCGAGAGTTATAACTTACAGACACAGCCAACAACTCTTTTGTTGGTGATTGAAGGTACAAGATGGGGGTCTGCCTTTGAGCCTGCATACTCCTTGGGCTTCAGCATGTTATAAGGATCCTGGGAGAGGAGAGAACAAGATACAAGAACTTAAATGCAGCCATTTTCCATACCAGGAAAATATATTCATTTCATTTTATATTTTTATTAAGTTTGATGATAATATATAAGAGATATAAGAAGAGGAGCTTGAGTTTGTTGCCCAGCTCTATTTGTCTGAACCGTGAGAGGCGTCCACTCTCACCTAAGCTTACGCTACTCCTACATCTTACGTCATGCGTCGGGTCAGAGGTCACTCTTCTGCCGTAACTAGACTCGCGTCTGGCCCGTTTGCGGAAGACAGTGATTATAGTTTATTATAGTATAGTTTAGTGTAAGATTATAGTATAAGTTATTAATATGGATTTTTTCTTACAAAAACGAATCACTTTGCTTCAGAAGGCCTTTATTAACACCATGGAGTCGTATGGATTAATTTTATGATGGGTGCACTTTTTTGGGCTTCAAAATCTAAGGTGGCATTTACTCCCATTATAAAGCTGGGAAGAGCCAGGATATTTTTAAGGAGTCTGTGTTCGGCTGAAAGAAGAATGCCATATACACCTAGGATGGCTTGAGGGTGAGTAAATTATGGGATAATTTTCATTTTTGGTGTACCAACCCTTTAATTTCAATATCAATTTGGTCACAACGTCTTTCTTCAAGTTCATACATGAGACCCATAATGTAATTTCATAATGACATTAAGCCGAACATGAGACCATCAAAATGCAACCTTTGAAAGTCAAATGGACAACTTATGTCTTTCTTGGAGTATGACATGACTCTGAAACTAGATGTATAGAAATAATAACCATGTTAAAATTCTTCAAAACTCACTTTTTGTGATGAATTTTAACAGCATGTGTGTTTGGATCAAGGATAATAACGACAGAATTTCATTTTTGGACGAATATTTCCTTATCTTTGAAATTGATGTTATGTGTAAGCATATACATTTAGTTTGACAGCTTTGACAGTTCATAAGACCAGAATACATACTGAGCCTGTTTTCAGAGCATGCATAATCTTCTTCTCGAGTCCAGTGGCCTGGTCTTCGTCAGATGGAATACCTGCAAGAAAAAAGGTCACATTCATGTTAAAAGACTTTCAAAATCTCCCTTACCGACCAGCAATTCACATTAGTCACGTTTGTGTTTGAAAACTGCTAATTGCCAATACAAGCACAACACATGTATGTGATTTCTTTAAAACTACACACATGTCAATAACACGCATTAAAACACACAAAACAATATGATTTCTCACTGGATGTTCTAAGAAATTGTAACTAAACAACTGTTTTCCTGTTTGAACTGCCGGTGCGGTCAGAGCATCGACCTCCGCGGAAGGCATCGCGTCCTTGGCACGCGTTCAAACTGACTCTCAAATGATGCTACGGCGCGTTTCGGTTATTAAAACAGCCCGAGATAAAAAGACTGACCTCCCGCCGCCATCCCTCTGCTCAGAGCGGTCACTGGAGACGGCCTGCAGGTCGTCGCGGCCCGTACGGCGGTTCTCAGCAGTAACCTTGCAGCCATGTTTCCTCTTCCCCAAAACTACCAGAATCAGGCTGATGACGTCGAAGAGGCGCTTATGTAACCCTCGCGTCGCGTGCTTTAGACGTCATCACCATATGTATTCCATACCATATGGTGTGAAGTGGTTTTCTTCAAGCATTTAAAAAAAAAAAATTGGTGTGAAAAGGATAGCGATGAATATAGGACAGAAAAGCCGATACAAATTTTTTTCATTTTAATTTTAGCTTTGTCCAAATTACACATTTGCTACAGCTGCAGTAATAATCCTAAAAATAATTTGAGATGTCCTTAAAACTAAATAATTACTTAATGTTTTTCAGTAGTGTCAGTAGTAGTGGCTAATGCAAAATTATCAGTTTTTATGTAGTAACAAATACTCTTTTTTTATATTTCATGGTTTTGGCAAGTCATTTATACAAAGTACCTTGTAAATACAACAGTACACATTACATACAGTAATGATTCAGTACCTTATGATCTGACATGAACTGTAATTTTAGTGGAGACTGCAGTTACCCTGGTAAACGTTCGTGAGGAAAGTAATTAAGTTTTGGTGCACTTAAGTATAGGAATATTTTCATTCATTACAATGCTGGTGTTTATTTTCTGTGCTTTGTTTTATTGGCTTATTTGAATCAACATGAAAAGAACATTAAAGAGACATAAAACTTTTATTGAACATTATTTAGACAAAGTACGAATTTCGATTTTACAAATGCCCCGTAACATCATTAAAGCACACTAACAAACCACAATCTTTTTGTCGCATATATTGCATCTGATTAGTTACTGTAGACTTAAAGAAGCTCCACATAATTAGCAGGAAACATTCCGTTGTGCCCATCAGGACTGTAGCCCCTCCACCAGCCCTCGTCGATCATCTCGATCCCTGTGATGATGTCATCCGGGTCAAAGGAGATCTCGGTGTCATCCGCTAAATGGGAAGAAAATATAACGCATAAATTGATACGTTTTCAACACCATATCTTCATTGATTATAAGAGAGTATGGAATATTCTCAAGTTTTAAATGTACAAAAATATCGTAAATCGCCACTTACACTAAATTAAATCAAATCAGAATCATTCTCACGGTTTGGTGAATCACTAGGTTTTTTGTTTGTTGTTATTGACGTTTTAACCAGGCTATTTGTATATTTCATACTCTCTCTCTCTCTCTCTCTCTCTCTCTCTCTCTTATAATTATTCTCATCATCAGAGCAATAGTTCCAGATATTATAGCTCATTGCAAAGATGAAAGCTGCATATTGATAATTGAATGCATGAATGTTTAGATAATACAGCAGAATTCAAGCACTCACAAGCTTGGTAGTCATATAATGCTCTTGCACAGATGTTCTGGTCATGGCCAGTCTCATCTTCGCCAGCAGGGGTTTGTAAATCCTTCAAATAATAGGATAAATAATGTGATTTAGGTGACACATCCATTTATTATAATACACAATATCTTAAACCTAGTTAAATCATTATTATTACAACAGAAAAGTATTCTTAAAAATGTCATAAAAGGTCACGGTTGCATGGTTTGGATGATGGATATGACAAGGAACCAACCTGGCTAACTTCATCATAGAGATTTTGAGGTGAGGTCGGGACGTTCATATAGATGCTGTTTTCATCTTCGTTTTGTTGTCCCTCCTCATCTGAATCTGCACCAGGATACACAGTAAGTCAGATTTCAGGTATAAATATGGCACTGACTGACGTTAATAAGCATTATTGAGAGAAAATATACCATCCCATTCATCTTCAGATTCCTCAGCTTGTTCAGATACAAATGGATCATCGTAGAAGGGGTCTTAAAGGCAGAAATAAGGCAACTTAAAACTTACTGTCATATGATTTTAAACCAGAGACACATATAGGATTGTTGCTTTTACTCACCTGCATTTTTTTCAGGGAAAGCCGGAGTTTCGCGCACAGGAGAGATGGGAGCTGGTACATGTGAAACCGAGGTGGTTGCCGCGGGGCGAACTGGAGATAAGGGCTGAGACTGGCTCTCACTGCGAGGTTTTTCTGCACTGACTGCTTGCTGGGACAAAAATGGGCTTCTCAACTGACCTGAGGGGAAAATACATAAGTCATGAAGTAATATTGAGATTAATGGCTTAAAACTGTGCATGTTTTATATATGAGATTTTGTCAGATGTTCTGTTAGATAAGAGTTTTTTGTACCTGGTCGAGAAGGTGAAGAAGGCGTTGCACTGTTGACCAAGCTTTTCTCCGTCTTCATGAACAGCTCCCTGGGATTGATGGAACGCTGAGAGATGATTGATGCGGCCTCCTGGAAAAAAGGTAGAATGAATATGCTATTTTTATGTCTACTATGACCTTACTTTCTTAATGGTCTTACTTTATCTTCAACATATAATAGAAGAAAATATTAGAATTCCAGAAGTAAAATCCCATTCATTTTCTCCTTAAAAAGCATTTTTAAGAAATTAATACTTTTATCCAGAAAGAATGCATTAAATTGATCAAAAGTGACAGTAAAAATATTAATACTGTTACAAAAGATTTCTATTTCAAATAAATGCTGTTTTTTGTTGTTGTTTTTTTTGAACGTTCTATTCATTAAAGAATCCTGAGAAACAATGTATCACAGTTTGCACAAAAATATTAAGCAGCACAACTGTTTTCAATATTGATAATAATAAGAAATTATTGAGCAGCAAATCAGCACATTAGAATGATTTCTGAAGGATCATGTGACACTGAAGACTGGAGAAATGATGCTGAAAATTCAGTTTTGCATCACTGGAATAAATTACATTTAAATGTCTATAAATAGAAAACCAATATTTTAAACTGTAATAACAATTTATATTATTGCTGGTTTACTGTATTTTGCTATATTTACTGTATTTTTTGCAATAAACCTAAAATATACTGTTTCTGTACTTATAACCAGTTACAATAAGTCAATATTTTTATATTTTACTATTGTTTTTTTTTACTACATATTTCCCATTGCTTAATTGGAAGTGTAGTTCATTTGATCAGATGATTTTCATATACTTTTTACTTCGACCCAGCGATTCATCTAGGAGGATTTGTACATGACTCAGAGCTCTTTACTAAAAATCTTTTGAAATCTCTATGGAGAAAAATCAATGGGAAATAGTCTTCAAGATCCAAGGACACTCATTGTGAGCGCTCTCTGTTGTGCTGTATTTATTTAGACTCACATTGGCCTTCTGCACAGACTCAGATCGCAATATTCCTGCTTTTACAGGAGACTGGTGTTCCTTCTCCACTTTCTCCTTAACAACAAGTGAGGAAATCAAGGGTGACTAACATTTTATATATTTATACAGTATACACAGACACACACACACACACATATATATATATATATATATATATATATATATATATATATATATATATATATATATATGATTTTAAAATTTTCATATTTATTGCAGGAAAGATAATTTTACCCATTTACCTGTTCTTTATTTGCTGCCTCCTGTTTCTTTTCATACAGCCTGTGAGACACCAAGAAGGTAGTTATTTAGTAGACATGTTTATCCAAAGCAACTTTTAAGTATTTGGTGAACTATATACACCAGTGGTGTCCAAACTCAGTCCTGGAGGACCATTGTCCTGTAGAGTTTAGCTCTAACTTGCCTCAACACACCGGCCTGGAAGTTTCTAGTCTGCCTAGTAACAAAGCCACTTGAAGGCAAGCCTGCAAGGTTAGCAAAAAAAACTGTAATGCCTGCTAACGCTGCAGTACGCAGGGAAGGAGACCAAAAAATAAAAAAATAAAAATGGATGTCAATGGAGGAGAGGCAGAGGCTGAATAAACTGCTTTTGTGGGAAAACAGCTTATCATTTAATGAATCGACAGCCAATCGAATAATCTTCAACATGTTTGCTCTGAAACATTTGTTTTGGATTGATCTTAAACTGAAAAAAATTAAATAAGAGAAGTCATAGACAATTGTTTATTGACTCTCATTCATATCCGCAAACAGTGATTGACTGTCTCACAACTCTGAATTCAACAAGGCTGAACGTCAAGGCTGTAATGTGATTGGCTCTCAAGGCACACATGATCCAAGTTAGCGTTCTCAAAT
The DNA here is from genome assembly GCF_965113295.1 of Leuciscus leuciscus. NCBI lineage: Eukaryota > Metazoa > Chordata > Actinopteri > Cypriniformes > Leuciscidae > Leuciscus > Leuciscus leuciscus. The sequence goes on along the minus strand of NC_138723.1, from coordinate 26,438,886 downwards.
AGCAGAGCCACGGACCCTCGATTCTCTCAATAATAAGTCCAAAATCGCCCTTTATACCCTTAAATAGGGCTATTTGAGGGAACAGCCATTTGCAGTGGTGTCTGAAACCATAGTGGACGTTATCAAGTTCACTCATTAAATCCCATAATGCACTGCAATAACGAGTGTATAACCGATGTACACTCAACGGCTAGAAAATACCTATAATGCACTGTGAAGGTCGCGCCCAATGAATTCCTGTGTCTGACCAGAAGATGGCGCCGCAGCTGAGTCATCCATTCATTTCAACATTATGAAGCTGCAGACTCGGAGCCTGCATCTACAGTCCCGCATTCTCAGACCCCTCATTTTTCGAGACAGCGCCTCCTGCTGTTCGGAAAATCGTATAACACCCTTATCCAAATGCCATTGAAAACAATAGGATGCAATACGGTCTCGTTTTATTTAAAGTTATCCAAATAAATATTTGTGTTCCCTGCTTAATGCATGTGCCAAAAAAAAAAACTCATTGTGTTCTCTGACTAACAAATGACCCAGTAGTTATTTTTTGAGCGTGGGTGTAATTGAAAGAAAATTACTGATGGAAGGGATACAATTACTATGGAAGCTTGACTCCGCCACTGAATAATAAATAAATAAATAATAATAATTGCGACTTTTTATCTCACAATTCTGATTTTTTTTCTCACAATTGCAATATATCAAGTCAGAGTTGTGACTTTTTCTCAGAATTGCGAGATATAAAGTCGCAATTCTGAGAAATAAAGTCGCAATTGCATATTGAACTATCTTCTGAAAAATATTATGTGATATTATACTGTATTGCTACAATGTTTTTTTTTTTTTATTCAAATTCCAATTTTTCTTTCAGTTCAATAATGGTCTAATTAACATTATACCATGCTAACATTACAAAACCTGTTTTTTTGATATTTTGAATGCGAAGCAAAACTCAAATAAGAATAGACAAAACACCAATAATAAACAATTCTGTACTTTATTTAACGATCACCTAAGCATCATCTTGCTGTAAACAGGACAAAGGAAAGAAAAAAGGAAAGAATTGTGTTGGTGACTTTACTTTTCGTCTTCAGTTGCATTAAAAAAAAAAACTCCTCATTTATAAGTCGCTTTGGATAAAAGCGCGTCTGCTAAATGAATAAATGTAAAATGTAAATGCATAAGGTAAAATAATTTCTGGTAGGCGAATGTTCCTTCTTTTTGGAATCGCTCTGTCAAATTCCTCGACTTCACTAAAATAAAAGATGAATGCCATTGTCAAAAATATTGTGTAATAATAAATAATATTTTTTTGCAAATGCAAATTACAAGCATACCTAGGGTGATAAGTAGGGCCACGGAGGAAATGGCTGGCAACAACTTCATATCAGTTAAATTAATATTGATTAATTTTAATACTACGTTTTATAATAACTAATTTAAGTAATCTACATAAATTATATAAAGTAAAATAATTACTCCGGCATTAATTAATTCAACTTAATAGTTTAAGGAAAAAAGGTCCGGTAATTAAAAAAAAGGTAAAATGGTGAATCTGATTAAATAATTAATGATGACATTCTTTGATATTAACACACTTAATGTATTTAATTGGTCTACTTTAATGTCAACGAATTTTAATCAAATTTTTACAATGGCTTGTCTACCAAAAGTCCAAGGTTAAAGGCTAACGTAAGCTATCAAAATATTTTCTGGGAAAAAAGGCGAAAAAACATACATTAACGGCTCAAATTTAGTTACAAACTACTTTACAAATATTAAATGGACTATTCATATGTTGGTGTATCGATGAGCTATAAAGTAGTTTGATTAAAAAGGAAATCGATTGAGGTATGATTCGCTAAATAAAATTGACGATACTCACGTTTCGGCTTAAGTTCTTCACATGTTTATCCGATCTAATTTGATAGGAGGCGCTGTCTCGAAAAACGAGGGGTCTGAGAATGCGGGACTCTGGGTGCGGGACTGTAGATGCAGCAGGCTCCGAGTCTGCAGCTTCATACTACTCATTCATTTTCCAAACCGCTGGTCCAATGTGGTAACAGCGTAATATCATACAGGTATAAATGCCTTTGTAATTGGTTATTAGATTGTTTAATAAGGTTTATACATAGTTTCCATCACAGAATTGAAGATAAATCTTTTCATTAATACTGGAGCTGCCAGTTTGCTAAGATTCAAATGATTATTAAACTGCAAGTACAAACTATGCAGAATCAGCAGCCCTTCCTGTGCACTCAGTGTCCGAATTTGTTTTCATTCTCTCCTTCAAGTGAACTATATTAGTGGACTAATGAGGGAATAGTGAGTGAGGGTATAGGGGCGATTTTGGACATTTCTGCTAGTAATCCCTTGATTATCTGGTTCAGGTGTGTTTAATCGGGGTTGGAGGTAATGTATACAGGACACTGGCCCTCCAGGAGCAGGATTGGACACCCCTGATATACACAGTTCAAAAGCTTGGGGTCGGTAAGATTTTTTTTATGCTTTTGAAAGAAGTCTCTTATGCTCAAAAAGGCTGATCAAAAATACAGTAAAATAAGTAATATTGTGAAATATTTTTTTAATTTTAAATAACCGTTTGTACTCCAGTCTTCAGTCATTATGATCCTTCATAAATCACTCTAATATGCTGATTTGCTGCTCAAGAAACATTTCTTTTTATTATCAATGTTGAAAACAGTTGTGCTACTATTTTTGTGGAAACTGTGATATAATTTATTTCAGGATTCTTTGAAGAATAACTGCATTTATTCGAAATAGAAACACATTATAAATGACTTTACTGTCACTTTTGATCCAGTTAAAGTGTCCTTGCTGAATAGAAGTTTAAAAATCTTTCTGACCCCAAACTTTCGAACAGCGGTGTAGATTCTATTTGATGATATGAATGGGACAGACACAAAATCACTTGCCTCTGTTGGTTGATCTCTTTCTCTCTCTCTCTCTGCCTTCGCTCTCGCTCCTCTGCCTCTCTAGCCTCTTGCTCCCTCTGCTCTTTCTCCAGACACTGCCTCTCCTCATTTGCCTTCCTGCGCTCCTCCAGCCGGCGGTTCTTTTCATCTTGCTGATAAAGGAGAAGGTAGAGAACGTGTCAAGAGCAGATGAGAAGATAAAAGCATTGCGTTTTACTGTGACTTTTCCTCACCTCAGCCTGAGCCCAGAAGTTTTCTCTAATCGTAGCTTGGATTTCATCTAAAGCACTGATCTTTTTATAGACAGAACCCTGTGAGAACAGAGGCATTGGAGTAATTCAGAAGGCAAACATGCAGATATTCAAAGTCCCTTTAAATATGAGGTATGGACATAATTCATCACTTCACTGACCACACGTCCAACAAGTTCACAATTATTGTTCTGGATTGATTCTTTGTGGATGTTGTAGTTGACGCCCGAGCCCTTGGCCACCTTCTCCATGATGTCAGCAGGTTTAACATCATCATCTGATCGAGCGTTGATGGTCACATGGGCACCCTTTTATAAAATACAAATTCAAAATGAAGAATTATATTATGACCATCTCTAATGTATGGAAGCTTGTTTCCGGCATGGAATGACAAAATAAAAAAGATAATTGTGACTTTTTATCTGACATTTGACACGATTGCTTTATATGATGAACAGATTAAATTTAGGCTTTTTTAACATTCATCAACTCACACATCAGTCGTGTAAACAGAAGCTCAAGCATGTTCACTTGACGTTCGAGAACCAATGAGGATCATTCTCATGTTACACAGCACGTTTGAGCTTCCTCAAGAGGTTTGTTCTCACATGTCAAGCAGGTTCAGTTGAGCTTCTGTTTATGTTCGCTGATCAATGTTTAAAGAGGTGGTATAATCCCCTTTTCACAAGATGTAAGATAAGTCTTTGATGTCCGCAGAGTGAGTATGTGAAGTTTTAGCTCAAAATACCCCACAGATATTTTTATATAGCATGTTAAAATTTTCACTTTTTGAGGGTTAGCAAAAACGCACCGTTTTTGTGTCTGTCCCTTTAAATGCAAATGAGCTGCTGCTCCCGGCACAGACGACGGAGCTTCAACAGCTTGCACTCATACAGACATGCACTGAATAATGTATATTATTGCTGTTTTTTTTACTGTATAATATATCATGCACTGAATAATGTATATTATTGCTGTTTTTTTACTGTATTTTCATCAAATAAATAAAGCTTAGGTGAGCATAAGAGACATTTCAAAAACGCTATATATATATATTCTAAGAATTTTGCAATAAACCTAAAATATACTGTTTCTGTACTTATAACCAGTTACAATAAGTCAATATTTTTATATTTTACTATTGGTTTTTTTTACTACATCTTTCCCATTGCTTAGTTGGAAGTGCAGTTCATTTGATCAGATGATTTTCATATACTTTTTGCTTCGACCCAGCGATCCATCTAGGAGGATTTGTACATGACTCAGAGCTCTTTACTAAAAATCTTTTGAAATCTCTATGGAGAAAATCAATGGGAAATAGTCTTCAAGATCCAAGGACACTCATTGTGAGCGCTCTCTGTTGTGCTGTATTTATTTAGACTCACATTGGCCTTCTGCACAGACTCAGATCGCAATATTCCTGCTTTTACAGGAGACTGGTGTTCCTTCTCCACTTTCTCCTTAACAAGTGAGGAAATCAAGGGTGACTAACATATTAAATATTTACGCAGTATACACACACACATAAATATATAAATATATGTGTGTGATTTTAAAATTTTCAGATTTATTGCAGGAAAGATCATTTTACCCATTTTCCTGGCTTCTGTTCTGTATTTGCTGCCTCCTGTTTCTTTTCATACAGCCTGCATGAAGGATAGACACCAAGAAGGTAGTTATTTAGTAGACATGTTTATCCAAAGCAACTTTTAAGTATTTGGTGAACTATATACACCAGTGGTGTCCAAACTCAGTCCTGGAGGACCATTGTCCTGTAGAGTTTAGCTCTTGCCAACACACCGGTCTGGAAGTTTCTAGTCTGCCTAGTAACAAAGCCACTTGAAGGCAAGCCTGCAAGGTTAGCAAAACAAACCTGTAACGCCTGCTAACGCTGCAGTATGCAGGGAAGGAGACCAGAGGCCGAAAAAAAAAAAAAAGGATGTCAATGGAGGAGAGGCAGAGGCTGAATAAACTGCTTTTGTCAGAAAACAGCTGATCATTTAATGAATCGACAGCCCATTTGTAGTAGTGTCTGAAACAATAGTGGATGTCATTCAGTTCACTCATTCAATCTCACAATACAACCAATCTACACTCAACGTCTAGAGAATACCCATAATGCACTGTGAAGGTCCTGTGTCTGACCAAAAGATGGCACTGCAGCTGAATCATCCATCCATTAATTTTCCAAACCGCTGGTCCAATGTGGCAACAGCGTAATATCATACATGTATACATTTCTTTTTAATTGGTCATTAAATTGTTTAATTAAGGTTTAAACATAGTTTCCATGACAGCGTTTAAGATAAATCTTTTCATTAATACTGGAGCTGCCAGTTTGCTGAGATTCAAATGATTATTAAACCGAAAGCACAAACTATACTCGTTTTCATTCACTCCTTCAAGTGAACTATATTAGTGGACTAATGAGGGAATAGTGAGTGAGCGTATAGGGGCGATTTTGGACATTTCTGCTAGTAATCCCTTGATTATCTGGTTCAGGTGTGTTTAATCGGGGTTGGAGGTAATGTATACAGGACACTGGCCCTCCAGGAGCAGGATTGGACACTCCTGATATACACAGTTCAAAAGCTTGGGGTCGGTAAGATTTTTTTTATGCTTTTGAAAGAAGTCTCTTATGCTCACCAGGGCTGATCAAAAATACAGTAAAATAAGTAATATTGTGAAATATTATAAAAAATTTAAATAACCGTTTGTACTCCAGTCTTCAGTGTCATATGTTCCTTCATAAATCACTCTAATATGCTGATTTGCTGCTCAAGAAACATTTCTTCTTATTATCAATGTTGAAAACAGTTGTGCTGCTATTTTTGTGGAAACTGTGATACATTTTATTTCAGGATTCTTTGAAGAATAACTGCATTTATTCGAAATAGAAACACATTATAAATGACTTTACTGTCACTTTTGATCCAGTTAAAGTGTCCTTGCTGAATAGAAGTTTAAAAATCTTTCTGACCCCAAACTTTTGATCAGCGGTGTAGATTCTATTTGATGATATGAATGGGACAGACACAAAATCACTTGCCTCTGTTGGTTGATCTCTTTCTCTCTCTCTCTCTGCCTTCGCTCTCGCTCCTCTGCCTGTCTAGCCTCTTGCTCCCTCTGCTCTTTCTCCAGACGCTGCCTCTCCTCATTTGCCTTCCTGCGCTCCTCCAGCCGGCGGTTCTTTTCATCTTGCTGATAAAGGAGAAGGTAGAGAACGTGTCAAGAGCAGATGAGAAGATAAAAGCATTGCGTTTTACTGTGACTTTTCCTCACCTCAGCCTGAGCCCAGAAGTTTTCTCTAATCGTAGCTTGGATTTCATCTAAAGCACTGATCTTTTTATAGACAGAACCCTGTGAGAACAGAGGCATTGGAGTAATTCAGAAAGCAAACATGCAGATATTCAAAGCCCCTTTTAATATGAGGTATGGACATAATTCATCACTTCACTGACCACACGTCCAACAAGTTCACAATTATTGTTCTGGATTGATTCTTTGTGGATGTTGTAGTTGACGCCCGAGCCCTTGGCCACCTTCTCCATGATGTCAGCAGGTTCAACATCATCATCTGATCGAGCGTTGATGGTCACATGGGCACCCTTTTATAAAATACAAATTCAAAATGAAGAATTATATCATGACCATCTCTAATGTATGGAAGCTTGTTTCCGGCAAGGAATGACAAAATAAAAAAGGTAATTGTGACTTTTTATCTGACATTTGACACGATTGCTTTATATGATGAACAGATTAAATTTAGGCTTTTTTAATATTCATCAACTCACACATCAGTCGTGTAAACAGAAGCTCAAGCATGTTCACTTGATGTTCGAGAACCAATGAGGATCATTCTCATGTTACACAGCACGTTTGAGCTTCCTCAAGAGGTTTGTTCTCGTACGTCAAGCAGGTTCAGTTGAGCTTCTGTTTATGTTCGCTGATCAATGTTTAATTGTGAATAAAAGCCTAAATTAAATCCGTTCAATAAGGATTTGTTTTGCGATCTCTTTATGAAATTTTTGAAGCATCAATAGTGGTAGTTTCTTCGCTGTCAATGGAGGGACGGAAAGCTCTTACTGGTTTGGATCAACATGAGGGGGAGTAATTAATGACAGAATTTTCATTTTTGGGCAACTATCCCTTAGTGTGAGATGAAAAAAAGTTACAATTTGCTTTTCTTTCTTTTTTATTCCATGGCACAAAGAAGCTTCCATACAAATGATGAATTTTTATAGGCTCCATTTTGCACTCACCCTCAGAAAATTGCCCATTGAGTGAACATGATTGGCACAAACACCCTTTCTAGCGTCCTTGACTCCCTCGCCGGTCTGAAACCAATTAACAGTACTAAGATTATTTCTATAATGGATGTTGAGAGGTTAACACAATAAAGCGATTTTCATTTGTACATTCAGTTATTTGTGTTCTGTTCATACCCAGTTAATGAGCACAAACTTGGGGACTCCAGAACTGTGGTCCAGCACTTTACAGAAGGCGTACATGATTTTACCGCTGTTCAGTTCCTCCACCATTTCTTCAAGCCCACCATCTATGGCACATTCACAGAAAAACAAACAAGCATCAGTCATTGTTGACTGCTGACTCATTAAACAGGACAAAAAGAATGACATCACTCTGTTGGCATTCTTATCAGATTTTAAAGCGTTCACTCACCTCCCTTTCCTGCAACCCGAATGTCATTACTGTTTCCTTCGTAGGTGAACAACACCCTATAATCAACAAACATGGTTCATTATGCAAAATCCATCTCAAAATGACTGAAGATAACACTAGAATTGACAAGTTCTATTCAAGTTCTATCTGTGATGCACAAAAATAGTTACACAATTTCCACGTAACTAGTTACTATATTTTGAGCACATGAGTTATATAATAGTCCCGAAAAGTAGCCTAATTTGCATGTTATGTTAATGAGTTAAAGGACCTCGGTCATTTTTAATGTTATGAATCATTTTTAGCATCATAAATAAATATGATGTGTAGTCTACAATTGATTAATGGTCTTTCCTTCATTCATTTATTTGCGATAATATGATTTGCGATTTTAATAGCCTAGGTGTCTTACCAGTTTGTGTCCGTTTTCCCGTTCACCACGTCATTGTAAGCGGCTGTAAGCGCGGGTCCGTTTTTACTCAGGTTTACTGCCATAGTGGGTCATGCAACTTGCAAGAACTTGAGGAGAACTTTAAATGGAGATGTAAGCATAACCCCCGTCTTCCTCCTCCAGTGAACCGTCGATCTAAACACGCACCTTTCCGGTGAAATCAGGTTCGGCGAGTTTTTTGGGAATTGAAACGAGGAAGAGAAAGAACTTGTATTTTTCCAACAACAGTCTAACGTTAGCCCTAACTAATTATTTTTTTTATTTTTTTAAAGAAACCAAATTATATATTATATGTAGTTAGGCTAAATATATTACAGTGTCTGTCTTTCTATCAATGTCAATCTATAAGCATTGGGAATCATTTTAGCGAATCGGTTTGTTCGGACAGTTTCCTTTCGCTGAACCGGTTAAAACGATTCACTGATACTTTTTAGTCAAAAGTATTCCACGCGCACCATTTTATGTTTAATTTTATGTTTAAAACAATAGATTGATTAAAAAAAGTTGTGTTATTATTCAAACAGTATTGTAAACAATCTAAATGAATGGCAGTGTTGTTCAGACTTAACAGTTTTACTGCTAAACAAATTCACCATACAAACAATCGGTTGGACTGAATCACGTTAAAACAAAAGTTTGCTCGTGAATCACACATAACTTGCATATTGATCAATCTAAAGGCATGTCAAGCAAGGTCACACCTGGAACTAGCTGGACTAGTAAAATCACATTTCTGCAATCACATGAAGTATAGACTAAACATAATGAAATGCGTAAGCTATGCTTTGCTTCAGAGTTTGTAGCTATAGACTGACTGACAGAGCAAGAGAAACTGGATGATCTGACATACCAATGTCATGTGTTGAACATTCATTGTACTGTAGCAGTTCATTGTAAATTAACCATTATAATTCCGTGCCAAAATTCAGCATATAATGGGACTCATGCTGTGCTGTATTAGTGCAATTATAGATAATGATGGCTCCATTTTGTACAGATGCCAGGTGTTAGCCTAGTTCTATAATTCAAAAACATATCCAAACCTTTGATATAGGCCTGGAAATTGTATCTGCAAATGCTTTTGTAGTGTAATGTACCTTTTTTGTTTGTTTTAGCAACATGCATCTATTCTACTCTATCTCATCTATTCTATTCTAATTTAAAGCTCGTGTCTATAATAATATCTACAGTTATAATTTTGACCGCACGATGTCGCTATTCTCACGTTTTTTGCCCCTCACCTCGACCATGCCAGAAGACTCATTATGCAAGTGGTCAGTTTATTTATAAAACAAAATGAAGGGGGGAAAAGGAGAGTTTGTAGAGGAAAGAAAATCTTCAGCCATCATATTGTAAAAAGAAATTTGAGTGAAGCCCACATGTTTTGCCCATGTGGTCTCCAAATCTCTATTTTACACTATACATTTGAAACAAATTAACTCAGTGCTTCAATCTTCTCGAAGGATTCGAAATCAGTGTATACCTCAGAATTTCAACCACATTAATAGTATGCCAGAGAAAATCATATGTGTGCAATTAAATCGCAATATTTTGTGTGACCACATGTGCGGTTTGAGCCAAGATCATATTTGAATGAATTAATCACAGATTTTTCTCACATGAAGGCACAAAACAGATGATTAGCAGTGCTGAGATTGTGTCACGCAGCCTTTCGATGTGAAAGGGGAACTGTGCAGCTCTGTAACGTCAGCGTATGTTAAGAGTTTCAATTGCATATTCCCATTTCCCATCCTTAAAGTGATTCGAGTAACTAATGTGTTTTTTTCCATACAGAACGGTCATGGGTATCATTATGACCCTCCCAGCGTCCGACTGTTCGTGATATGGAACTGCCAATGCCTTTTGGGCAGATTTCATCTCCTGCTGTCAACTCCAGAGTCTTTGTCTGGCTAAGATGGCCCAGTTTCGCCGTCGGTGTCGTGTTGCAGGCTCCGGCCGTGTGTGTCTGTGTACGCAGGCCTGTGCTAAGCGCGCCTGTTGACAGGTATGATATAGAGTGCATCTGCCCCCAGAGCCCTCTCACACACAGCAGACAATTGAGTGCGAGATCGTAATGGGAGCGGGGCCCCTAGGGGCCGGCCGTGGGGCTGGGAGGGCCGCGGCTCCTGTGTCATGGCTAGGCTGGTGTCAAGGTTTGAGTTTACGAGCAACCCCCAGCCTCTCTCTCTCTCTCCACTCAGACACACACACACACACACACTCAGCATTACTAAGCCATGTGCCTCACAGAACTCTGAAATTTCTCCCTTGAGGCCAATCCCTCGTAATCAAAATTAATTGCCTGTCCTTGAAACTGTAATCGGGTTTCACTTTCTCTCTTTTTCACTTTTGAGCTCAACAGGCTCAAATATTTCACATACATTGTGTTAATTTGTCAGTTTAACGTGAGTGCTGGCTGCTCGCGTGAATGCAAAATGGTTTGCATGAGTGAATCTCATGAAACCTGTCACGAACATGGTTTGGTATAGCATGTTGATGTAACATGATAAAATAGCTTTACTGTCTGTTTTTACAAAAGGTGAATCTCGTGAAAAACTATCCAGATCATGTTTCTCCCCAAAACCAGAAGAAAGAAATATTTTGCTGTTAAACTATACGTTGCAACGGACATCTCAATAGTCCTAATTTTTTTTTTATGTTTTATATATATATATATATATAAAATTATATTTTATAGTTTTTTATTTATTTTAATGTTTCTGTTGGGAATTTTTTCCCAACTGCTATAGGGCTGCTTTTGTAAATTATATTAGTCTTTTTACTTTATTACTTTTTTCGTTTTGAGAACTTGCATCTATTATATAATATAGGCCCCTAAACATATATTACATTTAAGGGCCTATATATCACCTCAATTTTGCCTTAAAAAAAAAAAATTTTTTTTTTTTAGATATATATACAACTTTGCAAACAAACAATTATATTTAAATGTAAATACATTAATTAGCTATTTCAAAATATAATTAGACAAAATTTTACCATGCTATAAAATCAAACATTTTTAACAATTAAAAAAAAAGATTGATTCCAACATTTTCTTTTTCAGCTCTCCTGTTTTGATTAGATTTTCCTAAGTGCTTCACCTCCTGTCGAGACGCGTTTTGCCCTTATAACCCTTTTTTTGGGGGGATTTTTCTAAATTAGGAGCTGCATTATCTGCTGTGCAAACACAGCTTTGCGCTCCATTTCCTCCAGACTGGTTTAAGACTGTGTGTCAACATTAGCAGTCAACTGGGGGATCGTATCTCACACAACCGAGAAAGAAGCTCAATTTAAACTTTTAAAAGGCTTTTCGATATACTTTGTTAGATTTATTCCACTTCTAGTGTTGCATGATGTCAGACTGACTCTGGGACTTTTAATTTGAATTTTCAGCGGCAGATCTCTGCAAACCTATAACGGCATTAGGGCCTGGGGGGCTTTTTTTTGTTTAATGTGTGATTGTTTGTGCCTCTTTCCCCACTCAAACATTTAGAATAAATAATCGCTCACCCCCTCTCATTGCTTACTTCTCCCACGGACACGCACACACAATCCCATTTGCATCTGATTTGATACACATCATGTTAGTAAATGAATGGCAAACTAGTGAGTCCCCCCCTGCCAGGACAATCCATGAAATGCTCCTCAGGTGCAAACATCTCTCCAGGGCTGGTACTCAAACCTCAGTGCTCCCCCAACCTCACCGGACCTCCTTATCAGAGCCATCCTTAATTAAGAGCCATTAACATTCTCTCTCACACCTTCCTTTCAGCCGGCTGGCTCGGCGGGTTCCAGACCCCTTGCTGTCAGGCTTGAATGAGCAATGCGCACATTTATTCACTGGCCGGAGTGCAGCCTGCTGGCCCTGAGCCGAATGGTGCCAGACCCCCGGCCCGCCTGCACGTGCAGCCCAAACAGAGCGAAAGAGAGGCGCTTTATTGTGTACATTGTGGGCATGTAATGTTTATTAATGCTTTGGCCATGTAAACCTTTGTTTGTCATGCCAATAAAGCCTGTTGTAATATTGAATTCTGACAGATGATGAAGTGAGAGAGGAGAGTGTCCATTGCTCTGGGACAGCTGCTATAGCACTTCTCAGCACAATACAGCTGGTCCGCTCTAATTACCTCAGCCGTGAGCTTTCAGCCCCGGTCATCTGAGAAAAATGTAAACCATTCAGTAGGAAACAGTGAGACGGGGTTCAGAGTGAGTTATTGATAATGTGGCGTGGAGCACATCATCTGGAATTCATGCTGCTTCCTGCACATAAATTCATTTGGAGTCAAGTGCGTTTGCATGGACCATTTAACCTAGGTTTCATTATAATTGATCATGCACAGTTATGGCCATTTCAAACAGTTGTTGGTCATTTTAATGGAAATGACTGTAGAGAAATGCTTTATTGAGTTGGTTAGTTCAACATATACTGTAAATAACACTCAGAATCAACATGCACCAATGCTACATTTTTCTAAAACAAGTATTCATTACTTCAATGAGCTCGTTGTTTCTGCCTTAAATTATTACATTGGTTAAATTAATACATTTTTAGCTATAACTGTGATTTGTATACTGTATGTGCATATCTGAAATACATAACTTACCTCTGATAACAGATCACTATAAATTGTAATGCGGACTCATGCATTTTCTGTAAAGCTGCTTTGAAACGATGTGTATTGTGAAAAGCGCTATACAAATAAATGTGAATTGAATTGAATAATAATAAATAAAAAAAACATTATCTTTAACAAGACGGAAAGGTAAAATGCTAAAAGATATTTTTTTGAATTTATGGTGGAAATACATGCATTTGTTTAATCATATTTAGCATAAAGAGACTGAATCTATTTTTAGGACTATTTTCAAGACAATTAGGCACATTTACCCCCATTTCTCATTATTGTAATGCAAAAATAACATTATTTCTAAATATTTATTATGATAGTATTTGCTGCACTGTCTTATTGGGTTAGTTTACTATATACAGTAAAACACTTATTTTCTCTTTAAGAAGACAGTGCTGTAAAATGCAACAAAAAAATGCAAAAAAATATTTTTTAATTTATGGTGAGATTCTAAATTGTATTTAACAGGAGATAAATATACAGCACTTGTTAAGTTGTATTTTTAACATGAAGAGGATAAATCCTATTTTAGGACTATTAAGATGTTGGCATTGTTTTGACACAATGTGACATTATTTTCATGACAATCAAACACATTTACCCCCATTTCTCATTATTGTAATGCAAAAAATCTCATTATCATAAAAAAAAGAAAGTTAGATCATTTAAATTGGAAAGTATTTATATAATATGATAATATTTGTTTTACTGCCTTTAATTTATTTAAATTTTTTATTTATTTTAATGAGTTGGTTAATTTACCCTATACAGAAAAAAATATGTATTATTTTTTAACAAGACAGCACTGTAAAATGCTGTAAAAGGTTTTTTTATTTTATTGTTTTATTGGGAAAGTGTATATTGCATTTAACAATGAATATATGTTCTTGTTAAATCATATATTGAGGATAGAATCCTCTTATTTGTAAAATATAATGTACAAAACTTTCAAAAAACATGATCAAGCCAGAAATTATATTTAGCATAAAGAGACTGAAGACATAGCTTTGACACAACATGTCATTATTTTCATGACAATTGAGCACATTTACCATCATTTCTCATTATTGCAATGCAAAAATATCATTCTCATTATTAAAATACGACAATTTTTTACATTATTTAGATTGTATTGCATTGGTCCGAAAAGAATGATTCTCAGTGCTGTATTACGTGCAAAGCACAACTGAACCTTTAAGACTTGTTTTCAGAGAATGCATTGTGAATATAACACTAATATGTTTTGCAGATTTATTTTGAGCAAAACCTTTCTTAATGTCTGATTTTACAGTGATTTGTATTCAGACAGACAGTGTGAGGTCACTCAGGGGGCCATTAGCTGTGACCGTATCACACAGTCTTGATGTGCACTCCTGGGGCGTAAACTTCACCTCGGTTCGGTCTGACACATTTCACAGGGGACTTTTACAACCTGTGGGTTGCGGTGGCCTAAACAACATTGTTTGCTTTGACTGTGGTTAGTGCAGTCGCCACAGCGTTTAATGGTCTATTTGGTGTGTTGAGAAGAGGCTTTTTTGAGAGACTGGCTGTTTTGTTTTTTTACGGTGAGAGTCCTAATAGTACCTCATTTCCTTTCCACACTATAGGCTGACCAAAACAGAAGCAAACTGATGGCACGGTAAAGCCAAACACCTCAGATAACACCTCTGTTGTCCACATGTCCTACAGAAGGTACTTAATCTTGAGTTATGCTGTAAAAATGGCTCTGATAAATGTCATTTTAATGGGGAGAAACTGTAAAAGTACTATAGAAAGTCGGTTAACATATATATATATATATACAGTAAAACATTCAATTAAATTTAACAATACAACAAGGTTCAAGGTTCTTTATTATTTGTCACATACATATACATGTGATGCAATGTAGTTTCTCGTCCCACAATGCAAAAATACTTTAGGGACGTCTAGGAGATTTCTCATTAGTGCTGTCAAATTGATTAATCGCATCTAACATAAAAGTTTGTATATATATATGTATGTGTATATTCTGTAATATATATATTAGTATATTCAGTAGTAGTTTTTCAGTATATTTTAAGTAATAGTCACTGTCTCTGTTTTTTTATTATTATTTTTTACAGATAATTTCTGGCAACCACAAAATTGGTCTGATATTTATTTAATGTTTACTTAATAGTACAAATATGTTTTCTGGTAACCACTTTTTAAAAAATATATTCACCGGATTTTTTACAATAATAATATTTATCTTATTATATAGTATGATTGATTTTATTATTGACACTTTTTTAAATTGTATTGATATTGATGCTTGAGAATGCCATCAAATATCAAATTCAATATTATTCGACAAATAGCATTAATACTTATTTCAGGATCTTTAAAGGTAATAATGCAATCATATTTTATATGACTCTTAATTGGTGTAATATGATTCCAGTGATTATTGTCTACAGGGACATTTTTGTCCTGGTCTCAGAGGGCAAAATCTGATGTGGGGATAAATCAAATCAAGCATGAAGTGTGCTGGTGGTCAGACCTCTTGTCCATTGTTCGACTGACCCATTGATTCCCCAGGGAGCTCAACATGGTGGCAATTAGTCTGAACCCTTCCCCTCCCATCCATTAGTCAGTCCAAACAGCATGCAGCACACCAGGACTCCCCCGTCCTCTTAATCATTAGCCTCTGGTTCAAACAGAAATCAAAGTCAGATCCTACACACTTCCATTAGACAAGGCTATCTGGTTGTGTTTAGTGGCCTAAATCCACTTTCTGGAGAGCATTTGTTCCTTTACGACATCGTGAGGAACCCACTTGATCTGTGGCTTTCTTCAGGAGACCTGACACAACAAGTGGCCGGCGCTATCCAAACAGGTTTATCACACAGCAGCTTCGCCAGGCACTCTCCAGCTGTTTGAAATACTGTGACACATCCTTCCGCCTCACCCCTTCTCTCGGTTTCCTTGAGGAACAAAAGAGGGATTTCCTTTTGGACTGATATATGGCGTGGCTGGATGAGTAGGAGTGAAACGGCGGGAGATAGAATGTCTTTGCGTTATATGCTTGTCTCGTCAGATTTGCCCACTGACCGCTGACAGACAAAAACGAGACAAGGTGATGGGGATTTACTTCAGTTTTTATCCCCTTCAATCTATCGCTGCAATCATCCGATTCATAATCTAATTGCAGTGATTCAGTCTCGTATACCAAAAGCTTTGTGACTGGTTTAGTTTTTCCTTGTGCAGGTCTGAAGGCCCATTGGAAGAGCTGAATATACGCACACAAAGGGCCCGAGAGCGGAGCTTGTGGGGCCCCGTGGCCCCATCCTCCCCCAGCGCCAAGACCAACTGCTAATTCCAGTCCGGTTTCCACTTCCTGTAGGGTGTGTGAGGGATGGGTGGTCATTGCACAGACACTGACTTTTATGCTAACAGGCTTATAAATATTGACCAGGGAACTATTTCGCAGGACACATACCATTCCTGTGCCTGTAATCAGTTATTAAAGCCTACAAGTCAACTACAGTGATGCTAATAGAATAAAAATGGTCTGTTGGAGCCTGTCCAGGTGTAAGTTAGTGTCTCGATTCAGATCAACTGGAATAGATACCATCACATGTTTATATTTGTGGCAGATTTCAAATCAATATTTAGATTTTTATGAGTGCATTGCTGTGCTGTTGCTGCATTTTGAGTGGTTTTAGTGTGTTGCTTTTATATTCTGCATAGTTTCTATGATATTGCAGTGCACATCACATCAGTTTCATCATTTACATGGTAGCACTTTATTTTACAGTCCTGTTTGTCCATGTACAGACTATGTACTTATTATAGTAATTACAATAACTGGATAATAACTCGGGACCAACCCTGCACCTACACCTAAACTTAACCTTAACCCATGTAGTTATCTTATATTACCCAGTACTTTCTTCAGTAAGTACACTGTAAGTACACACAAGTGCAACCATTCACATTCATGTACAGTATTTGTCCGATTATTATTATTATTTTTAATCCAAACCTACAATATTGATATTGCAAAAGCCATGGTCTATTATTTTTAGCTACAGGAATGCCCAGCGATGAACAATCACTTTTAAAAAGTTTGTAACAAGTTTCAGATTAATTGCAATGTATTATATATAATAATGTGTTTACACTTGAGGCAGATGGGAAACGTATATTATAGTTTTTCCGATCCGGTTTACTGTTTGTATCAAAATGCACAGACATCATTGTAAGCAAAACATTGCAGTGAAGTTTGTTTGAGTCATCTTTCTGCTAGTGGCACAAGTTTAGCTCACTGGAATGTGAAATCAGCAAATGGAGAGGAAGGGATATGACTATGGCCTCCGCTGGGATGAACGGGGAAACAGAGGGTTTGTATTTATATACAATGGGCACTCACCAGCCATTGCACGCTGGGACTGAGAGCTTTCACCACTGTGTGGGGTTAAAGGTTAATAGCCTCTTGGAGTTACATGCATAGAGCATGGGTGAGAGGTCACAATAGGGAAATGAAGACAAACAGGTCCAAAGTTTCACTAATTTCAGATTGGAACTTTAGAAAGGTATAACCTGTGCCTTAAGGCCCTTGAACACTGAGTCTGAAATTTTCATATGCGTTTTTTCGTATTTGTGATTCGGTGGCTCTGATTTGTCAAAACACCATTCAAAATGCTTGCTACGGATGTGAAAAACGCAGAAAATCGAACCCGATCCTTTTTTTTTTATGACGGACGAAGGTTTCGGAGGCAGTGTGCAAGCGTGATTGACATAACGTGAGGTCGTATTTATTTTTTAACGTGCGAAAATTTCGGGTGCGAATTTTGGACTCAGTGTGCAAGGGCCTTTAAACTGTTAGTTGTCAGTGTCAGTAAAATTCTGTCATTAATTACTCACCCTCATGTTATTCCAAAACCGTAAGACTTTCATTCATCTTCAGAACACAAATGATGATCTTTTTGATGAAATCTGAGAGCTTTCTGTCCCTCCATTGACAGCTACACAACTACTACTTTGACACTTCATAAAGTTTATAAAGAGATCGTAAAACTAATCCATATGAATTGAGCGGTTTAGTCCAAAGAGACTCAACCGCTTTATATGATGAACAGATTGAATTTAAGCTTTTATTAACATATAATCATTGATCAGTGAACATAAACAGAAGCTCAACCGAACCTGCTTGACACACGAGAACAAACCTCTTGCTGAAGCTCAAACGTGCTGTGTAACACAAGAATGAACCTCATTGGTTCTTGCTGAAGCTCAAACGTGCTGCGTAACACAAGAATGAACCTCATTGGTTCTTGCTGAAACTCAAACGTGCTGCGTAACACGAGAATGAACCTCATTGGTTCTTGCTGAAACTCAAACGTGCTGCGTAACACGAGAATGAACCTCATTGGTTCTTGCTGAAGCTCAAACGTGCTGCGTAACACAAGAATGAACCTCATTGGTTCTTGCTGAAACTCAAACGTGCTGCGTAACACGAGAATGAACCTCATTGGTTCTTGCTGAAGCTCAAACGTGCTGCGTAACACAAGAATGAACCTCATTGGTTCTTGCTGAAACTCAAACGTGTTGCGTAACACGAGAATGAAACTCATTGGTTCTTGCTGAAACTCAAACGTGCTGCGTAACACAAGAATGAACCTCATTGGTTCTTGCTGAAACTCAAACGTGCTGCGTAACACGAGAATGAACCTCATTGGTTCTTGCTGAAGCTCAAACGTGCTGCGTAACACGAGAATGAACCTCATTGGTTCTCGCTGAAGCTCAAACGTGCTGCGTAACACGAGAATGAAACTCATTGGTTCTTGCTGAAACTCAAACGTGCTGCGTAACACAAGAATGAACCTCATTGGTTCTTGCTGAAACTCAAACGTGCTGCGTAACACGAGAATGAACCTCATTGGTTCTTGCTGAAGCTCAAACGTGCTGCGTAACACGAGAATGAACCTCATTGGTTCTTGCAGAAGCTCAAACGTGCTGCGTAACACGTGAACGAACCTCATTGGTTCTTGCTGAAACTCAAATGTGCTGCGTAACACGAGAACGAACCTCATTGGTTCTTGCTGAAACTCAAACGTGCTGCGTAACACGAGAACGAACCTCATTGGTTCTCGCTGAAGCTCAAACGTGCTGCGTAACATGAGAATGAACCTCATTGGTTCTCGCTGAAGCTCAAACATGCTGCGTAACATGAGAATGAACCTCACTGGTTCTTGCTGAAGCTCAAACGTGCTGCGTAACACGAGAATGAACCTCACTGGTTCTTGCTGAAACTCAAATGTGCTGCGTAACACGAGAACGAACCTCATTGGTTCTCTCTGAAGCTCAAACGTGCTGCGTAACACGAGAATGAACCTCATTGGTTCTCGCTGAAGCTCAAACGTGCTGCGTAACACGAGAACGAACCTCATTGGTTCTTGCTGAAACTCAAACGTGCTGCGTAACACGAGAACGAACCTCATTGGTTCTCTCTGAAGCTCAAACGTGCTGCGTAACACGAGAATGAACCTCATTGGTTCTCGCTGAAGCTCAAACGTGCTGCGTAACACGAGAACGAACCTCATTGGTTCTTGCTGAAACTCAAACGTGCTGCGTAACACGAGAACGAACCTCATTGGTTCTTGCTGAAGCTCAAACGTGCTGCGTAACACGAGAATGATCCTCATTGGTTCTTGCTGAAGCTCAAACGTGCTGCGTAACACGAGAATGATCCTCATTGGTTCTTGCTGAAGCTCAAACGTGCTGCGTAAGATGAGAACGAACCTCATTGGTTCTCGCTGAAGCTCAAACATGCTGCGTAACACGAGAATGATCCTCATTGGTTCTTGCTGAAGCTCAAACGTGCTGCGTAACACGAGAACGAACCTCATTGGTTCTTGCACGTCAAGTGAACATGCTTGAGCTTCTGTTTACCACAACTGATGTGTGATCTGATGATTGTTTATATGTGAATAAAATAATTCAATCTGTGTCAGTTGTTGCTGTCAATGGAGGGACAGAAAGCTCTCAGATTTCATCAAAAAGATAATAATTTGTGTTCTGAAGATGAACAAAAGTCTTATGGGTTTGGAATAACATGAGGGTGAATAATTAATGACAGAATTTTCATTTTTGGGTGAACTATACCTTTCAGATTTGTTTTTAAGTGTGTACACTTTGGAATTTTTTATTACCTTGCAACATATTTTAGTTGTGCATTATCAATTTTAAAGATGCAATACAGCAGATTTTATCACAATTATGCTAAAAACAAACTGACATACTGTCACTGTACCTGTCATGTGTAACTGTATGATCAAGTACACACAAGCAAGATGTTATGGCTTTACGATTATGTCTCCTTTTCATTTCCTGAAAGCAACTATTGAAGTATAAAATCTGCAAAGTAAATTCTGCTTTGATTATAGCCAGTTGTAATGATGTCACTGCGTAGGCTGATCTTAAAATAAGAGCATTCTGATTTTATTAGTCAATGAACAGTCATTAGTCAAGATCAGCTGCTGTACAGGCTGCATAAAATGGCTAATTTTAGTTTAATGGGATGTAATGGTCGCATATATTAAATCTATTGAAAACTGGGCTGTGTCGAGCTCATTTTTCGACCTAATTGCAGCCATGTCAAGTTAACAAATAAGTCTGTCTTTGCTCTACACCCTTCCTTACTAGATTTAGAGATCTATCGATGCTGCCCGTCATAATTAGCACCTTCCCTTTTCATGGATCGTATCGTACAAGACTATGATGAAGGCTTTGTCTTACATTTGTTTTAAGGAACCACATTTTTTTGCTAAAGTGAGCTCTTCCTTCTGCTTTTAGTCATCAACGAGAGAAACCGCAAAGATTTAATAGCTTCAAAATGTTCCATCAATCTTTGTCTTTAGCAGTTGGCTTCGGGTCTAGGTTAATGTCACTGCCTGTTTTGGTATGTGGTTATCCTCCCTATTTGGATCCACTTTTTGTGACAGTGAGCGAATTACTCAATGTTACATTCCAGATGTGAGTTTTGTTAAAATTTCCATATGCCTGTATGCTTTCAGTGCATAAAACTCACTCAGATTTGACACTTTGGCTCTCAAGACGTACGACCACTGAGAAATTAGCACAACAGATGCTGCAGAAAACGATTAATCATCGCTGCCAAAACGACATGATGCCTGTGAGAGAATTGAACAGCAAAAATACAAATTCTGGGATTCTGTGTCGACCTGTAATTGCTCATCGCAGCCCTTGAAACTCAACCGTACTTGTCTTCAAGGGCACAATATATATAGAGATCTGCAGAGAGATTTCCACAGAATTTCAAACTGACAACATTCACAACGTTCTGTGTATTTCCCTCTCCCTTGCTGGATGAAACGGAGGTAGCAACAGATCTTTTCTTCCGTATTGTGACATGTATTCAGTGTAACAGATAATTGAAAAATCCCAAAAATGTAGGTCTTCAGGACTTTGCTCTATGCATCGGTTGTTGATTGGATGTTGAGATGTGGGCGTGGCACTCCAAAAGTGAAGGCAGATAAAGATCAATAGCATGCATTTAGAAAAGGGTTCATTTTCATTTCATGCCGACTTTAACTTTTTAAGCTAATTTGCTAATGCTTTTAGCTAGTTATATGCGTAGGCCTATTTAACGCATTTTTACCATGTTCAAATGTCAATGTCGCAAAGCGTAGGCCTATCATCCATGCTATTCCTGTCTCACAGGTGCTGGAAAACAACCCAGAATATGAAAATCTCCCGGCCAAACTAAGAAAATGGACATTATGATGCTGTACGAATTAATCACCACATGTTGTTCCATCTTCTCGTAGGGTGCAGAGAGACTGTGTGGAAAAAAAATACCCTAAAGGATTAACATTCTCTTCTCACAATGTTTCTAAGCAGCTGTGGGTTTGTGTTAAAGAGCCGAACTGCAGCTGCATTCGCCGTGCATTCTCCGAACAGAAATATCCACAATGATATGAAACAGACCGTTCGCATGGCTTGCATACTTTAATGGCTCCTAAAAACACAGATCCGTCCTTTTGATTTGATGTTATTCGGCTAAGTGTGTGATAAGCAATCGGATGCCATCAGTCTCATGGACAGGAAAAGCGTGTCTGTGATCAGGTGTGGTTATGATTCTCGGCCCAGGCCCGAGCAGGGTAATCTGTTAGCAGAATGCTGTATATTTGTCAGACATAAGGACTCCACATGTGGTGCTTTTGCAATATTTGTGTAATGCTGTGGCAACATGAATATGACTGAAGAGCTTGAATGTCAAGTGTCGGTTGCATGGTGCCAATCTGTCTAGAGATGTGTCTCTTACTAGAGAACATCATTTTCCCAGTGGGGCGCGTTCTATGATAACCAATCAGATCTGGTCTGTTGAATAGTCAGTGCATACATTAATGTGCTTTTGCGATTGCGAAATGTTATATATGTTCTAATCTGACAAGCATTTGAGAGCTTTTTTTGAGAGCAATTTATATCAAGAAACATGTTACAAATTCCTAAGTACTTAAGATAATAAATCAAGCACCTAAAAATACCACAGGCACGTTTTATTGCTCAGAGGTTTTTTTTTTTTATATAACTCATGAGTCTTTTTCAGTGTAGTACAATTCCCAGACCAATGACTCTGATGAATAATTTCTTGAATGATTTCTTTTTAACTTTTATTTAACCAGGAAATGACATTTTTTAGATTTAAAATCTCTTTTACAAGAGGGTCCTGGCCAAGACAGGCAGCACACTTATAGTTAAACATGAAAACATACAGTACATTAATTTACATATACAAAAATTTTCATATATCAATCAAAATAATTACAGTCAGGTAAATCCAAAACCCCCTTAAATTAATTTCGAGACCAATTCTTTAAAAAACATAATTTATCTTGTAATTTATTCAAATGGAGCAGCTAGATGCCCTTTTACCCATGACTTTCGGGATTTTTAAAAGAAAATAATCTTGAGAATGAAGACCATAATTCTTTACACCTTTTTTGAATGATATACTAGTGTAAATAAGAAAGAAGCAAACCCATAATAATTGTATATATAAAAATGTACCAGTGCCCGAGTGGAGTGACAGCGTGTGCCATCCGAGAGAGACGAGAGTACAGCAAACAATGGCTTTTGAATTAGTAATAAACCTTAATGCTCCATGATAAACAGAATACAACGCCTGTCAACAATATCAGGCGCCTGCATATACATAATATCACAATAATCTAACACTGAAGAAAATAAATAGAAAAAAAAAAATTATTCATCATTGTTTAATCAAAAACATACAGCAAAACCAAAGTGTTGTAAATTTCCTGAACAGATGAATCTTATGAGTCAGTTCTTTTCAGTGAATAAAAAACATACAGCAAAACCAGTGTAGTCCAAATCACAAACCAATGACTCTTCTGAGTTGGTTATTTTCGGTGAATGAAAAATATTGCAAAACCACCAGTATAGTCTGATTCCCGATGAATGACTCTAATGGTTTGGTTATTTTTACATAGGCTACAGCAAAACCAGTGTATACATTTCCTGAACAAATGACTCTTATGAGCCAGCTCTTTTCAGTGAATGAAAAATACTGCAAAACCAGTGTAGTCTGACTCCCGATTGAATGACTCTAATGAATTGGTTCTTTTTACTGAATCAAAAGCATATAGTGCAATCAGTGGAGAGTGATTCGCGAATGAATGACTCTATTGAATCGGTTATTTTTACTGAATCAAAAAACATACAGTGCAACCAGTCCCATTCCCGAATGAATTACTCTAATAGATCGTGTTTTTTATTTATTTATTTATTTTGTACTAAATCAAAAACATACAGCAAAACCAGAGCGGTCCAATTCTTGAACCAATGACTCTTATGAGTCGGTTCTTTTAAGTGAATGAAAAATACTGCAAAACCACCAGTCTGACTCCTGAATGAATGCCTTTTATGAATCGGTCCTTTTTACTAAATCAGAAACTTACAGCAAAACCAATGTAGTCTGACTCCCGATTGAATGACTGTAATGAATTGGTTCTTTTTACTGAATCAAAAGCATATAGTGCAATCAGTGGAGAGCGATTCGCGAATGAATGACTCTATTGAATCGGTTATTTTTACTGAATCAAAAAACATACAGTGCAACCAGTCCCATTCCCGAATGAATTACTCTAATATCATGTTTTTTATTTTTTTATTTTGTACTAAATCAAAAACATACAGCAAAACCAGAGTAGTCCAATTATTGAACCAATGACTCTTATGAGTCGGTTCTTTTAAGTGAATGAAAAATACTGCAAAACCATCAGTCTGACTCCATATCGGTCCTTTTTACTAAATCAGAAACTTACAGTAAAACCAATGTAGTCCGACTCCCGATTGAATGACTCTAATGAATTGGTTCTTTTTACTGAATCAAAAGCATATAGTGCAATCAGTGGAGAGTGATTCGCAAATGAATGACTCTATTGAATCGGTTATTTTTACTGAATCAAAAAACATACAGTGCAACCAGTCCCATTCCCGAATGAATTACTCTAATAGATCGTGTTTTTTTTTTTTTGTTGTTTTTTTACTAAATCAAAAACATACAGCAAAACCAGAACGGTCCAATTATTGAACCAATGACTCTTATGAGTCGGTTCTTTTAAGTGAATAAAAAATACTGCAAAACCACCAGTGTAGTCTGATTCCTGACTGAATGACTCTAATGAATCGGTCCTTTTTACTAAATTAGAAACTTAGAGCAAAACCAGTGTAGTCCAGTTACTAAATATGAAACTTTTTAGTGAATTAAGCACACACTAATCAGAGTATTTACTGACTGAGATTATATCGTGTAGTTAAATATAGAAAAACTCTGAAAAGAAATGCTACCTAACATGCATAATGCTCCTTAATCAGCTTTCATTTTGTTTCAACCAGAGAAGAACATTTCAAATTTATGTAGCATTTTTATATGTGCAACACCCTAATGTTTCAACAGCTAAAAATAAAACCGAACGATGGAGTCTGAAGTCATGTTGTGCTGACTGTTTCTTCTCCGTCTCATTAGAGTTTTTACTAGTGCCTGTGCAGAAGTAATGTTCACGTCTCCTGCGTGCCCAGAAACGTGCGGTGTGCGCAGGAGGGGCTTTTCATGGATGTTTAATGCCATTGTATTGCAATTTTATTTCTGTGCTTTTTATGAGCTAGCACATGAAAATAGCAGCAGATTAGCCAAAATAACCTGGATTATGATATACCTTTTTAATGCAATCTAATCTATTTTGTCCTAATGATTATGCAAAAAAAGATTGAATCATTTTAATCTCATTATTTGTTCACAGTTATGCTAAACACACCACCATCGTTTGAAAGCAGCCATATCAGCCGGTCATGGTAATGGATGTTTAAGGCAAACACATCTGTTGAATCAGGGTACCTACAGCGCTGGACAATGTTTCTGTCTACGGCCCAGATGAGGAGAGGCTCCAAGCCACAACATGACATCCATCTCAGGATATTTAATGAGGATGTCTACCGCTGGAGACGCTGGATTCACGTGAGGCCCACATCACTGAGGACAAAGGGTGAATTCTTCCCCGGCCGAGCACGGCTAGAGGAAGTAGTGCAGATGCCAGTGGAGATAACCGAGTGTGGGTTCGAGTTTCCACCAGCTGGTCAGGCATACTTCTACTGTGCACAGAACTGGGTGGAATTGAGAGTGGAGTGTGTGAACCAAAAAGTATTACGCAATGTTATTTTTATTTATTTATTTTTTAATGGCTACAATTTCATTAGTATGGAGAAATGCTTGAAAATGAAAATGACAGTGGTGGAAGAGAGTATAAGAGTGTGTGTGTGTGTGTGTGTGTGTGTGTGTGTGTGTGTGTGTGTGTGTGTGTGTGTGTGTATATATAATTTATGTATATACACACATACATACATACATACATACATGTATATATATATATATAGGAATGTATGTAAATTTTGTCACTGCTTTACACACACACACACACACACACACACACACACATATATATATATATATATATACACACACACACATACATACATACATACATACATACATATATATATACATATATAGGAATGTATGTATATTTTGTCACTGCTTTACACACACACACACACACACACAAACACACATATATATATATATATACACACACACACACACACACACACACACACACACACACACACATACATAGATAGATAGATAGATATTTGTGTGTCTGTGTGTGAAATATGTGTGTGCGTGTGCGTGTGCGTGTGCGTGTGCGTGCGCGTGTGTGTGTGTGTGTGTAAAGCAGTGACAAAATATACATTAATTCCTATATATATATATATACTCATTTAAATTACATTAAAATATATAATTACATTTGCACATTTATATACTTTAATAGTTATTTACTATATATATATTTATATATATATATATATATATATATATATATATATATAGAATATTATAAAAATAATAAATAAATGTATTAATACAATTTAAATTTTAATTACATTAAAAATATTTCAATATATAATTAAATGGGTGTATGAGGGGTTATGATTTTCCAGTTCCTCTGAAAAGGTTTTAATCTTCTTTTAGCAATCAGTTTGGACTTTACCCACCTCTGTACAAGCTGATTAAAGTGAAGCCATTGCAGTGCACTTTAACTGCTGACTAACATACTGTCTTTGGCCAACCAGCTTCACCATAAAAACCATTCTGGTTGAATACAGTAAATGTCAGTTATATGCTGATTCACCACCTGTAGACCAGCACAAACCAGCCTAGACTAGCATGGAAATGAGTTTTTTGGTGTGAATATCTAAAGTCAGTAACAGTTAAAAAGACACCACATGGTACATGAGATTAGTAAAGAGCACTGAAGTGTAAAATAATCTGATATCATGACTAATTGTTTTAATAAGGCTTAGAATTCCTTACATTTTTTAATCCAATTCAAAGTAGACCACGTGAGAACTGGACTGTAAAATACGTCTATGCCTTTGAACTTTAATCCACGGATTCAGAAAATGTCTGTTCATTCCGAGGTTTTTCTTTTCGATGTTTTCCTGTAAAGTGTGTCCTATAGGTCAGAAGTGAGTGTGAAATTCAACAATCAAACCTGACCCTGTTTACTTCCTCAATGCACATTCCTGGTCTTAGTGTGAATGATTCATCTGTGCACAATCTTTGTAACCTTTAATCAAAACGTTTTATTGTGTTCCTGCTCCGTAATGACTTTTCCCGCTGACATCACTTGCATTGCCTATGATGTTAACAAATACACTGATGAGTTGACTTAACTGTAACTTAAATGAGGAAATCCATTGCCTTAAAAATATTAAGTAAGAAACGTCATGCGTATTTGAAAAAATTAAGTTATGTGAACTTGACTATTCCACATAACTTATTTATTTCTATACGCATGAAGTTTATTTACTTAATCATTTTAATTAAGGCAACGGATTCCCTCACTTTTTTAAGTTAAATCAACTGATCACTTTTATTTTTTGTCTTTTTATTATTATTTTTTTTTTGCTTAGCTAAATATCAGCTAAAAATCCTTACAATGAATTTACTTGAGAAGCAACATTAAAAAAAAATATATTTTTTTATTTTTTATTCTTATTCTTTTATTCTTAACCAATCAATTTGCAAAGTCTTATCTCCTACATTCTTCGTATTAAACATACTGTTTTATTTGGAAATTTGTCCAATTAGCGAAGTAAACAAGTAATATTGATTTGAACTCATCTACAATTTATTTGCTGCAAATACTTCTTAGAAAAACGCCACATCCATACTTTTGCAACTGATGTTGTCAGGGCTGTAGAGTCATTCTACGGAAGCGTATTGCATTCACTTGAGGAAAAAAAATCTACTCTGTTTTTCTGAATTAATGAGTTAATTATCTCAGAATTATGAGATAATTTTTCATGAAAAAAAGTTTTTGCTCTGTTTTTCTGAATTAACGAGTTAATTATCTCAGAATTACGAGATAATTTTTCATGAATAAAAAGTTATAGCTCTGTTTTTCTGAATTAATGACTTAATTATCTCAAAATTATGAGATAATTTTTTCTTGAAATAAAAATAATTGCTCTGTTTTTCTGAATTAATGACTTAATTATCTCAGAATTATGAGATAATTTTTCATTAAAAAAAAATTGCTCTGTTTTTCTGAATTAATGACTTAATTATCTCAGAATTCTGAGATAATTAACTCAATAATTCAGAAAAACAGAGTAAAAACTTTTATTCATGAAAAATTATCTCGTAATTCTGAGATAATTAACTTGTTAATTCAGAAAAACAGAATAAAAATAAAAAATATATAAAAAATGATCTCATAATTAAGTCATTAATTCAGAAAAACAGAGCAACAACTTTTTATTCATGAAAAATTATCTCGTAATTCTGAGATAATTAACTCGTTAATTCAGAAAAACAGAATAAATTTTTTTTTATGAAAAATTATCTAGTAATTCTGAGATAATTAACTCGTTAATTCAGAAAAACAGAGTAGATTTTTTTTTCTCAAGTGAATGCAATACGCTTCCGTATCATTCACTGCCTCTAAACATCTCAAAATAGTGTTACCTAAGACTCGTACTCTATGATTATGCAAACACCCACATCTTCCTTACGAATGGGGAAAGTGTCCTAACCGTAAAATATTATACTGCAGCATCCACAGATGGTATGAATATTATTCCCTTTTGCATTCTGGCTGTTTTGTGTTTTTTACAGCTTTGGCTTTTTTTACATCCTGTCCAGGTGAAACTGCACTCTATTATTTATGGCTCGTATAAAAATATGCCTGTTCCCACGTGCTGTTGAAAGTTTTATTGTGTTAATTATACATTGGCCCGAGTCTGGAGGCCTGCTTAGAAAGTGAAGGTAATTATGTCAAAAAGGAGGTTCAGCGCTTTAGAGCATTTGCATCTTTTTCCCGCTTTTTTACAGTTGCACGGATTGTGCGTGACGAAACATGTTTTGAGTGATGAACTGTTCTCATTGATGGCTGGTTAATGTGTACACAATGTCTCCATTTGAACTATTAGATCTGCACTTTCAATAGTAGGGATCAATGGCCATTAACAGCAGAAAAGCTAAGTAGAATACAAAACAACAAAAGCGTGGCTTCAGTGTGATCCACAGACACCGATTCACATTAATCAAACTGTGAATCTGAGAGCTTTCTGATACTAAAAGACTAAAAGAGGCATATAAATAAAGGTAAGAATTTCTCATTGCAGGAATGTCACACTATAGGATCAGTGTTTGCCTTCTTTATCTTAATCTTGATTAATTAGATTATGCTTTAGGGTCACATTTCAAGGTTTAATGCACTTAAAAATATTTATCATTATGTTCATGAAAACAGAATTTTTACATTTTCTGTAGAAAAGGTGGATGTTATTTGCCCATGCAAGCGTAGAATAGCAAAACCCCTCAAACACTCCTTTTTAATTA
This sequence comes from Leuciscus leuciscus, assembly GCF_965113295.1. Classification (NCBI taxonomy): domain Eukaryota; kingdom Metazoa; phylum Chordata; class Actinopteri; order Cypriniformes; family Leuciscidae; genus Leuciscus; species Leuciscus leuciscus. Next base: position 26,409,454 of record NC_138723.1, on the reverse strand, counting down.
TATATTAAAATATTTTGAATATAATTTACATTTAAATTATTTTTTAAATCAGTATATTATTTTTGATACTATTTTTATAGCTACTATATATCTAAATATATATTTTAATTAAATTAATTTATTAATTTTGCTAAAATTATATAGTATTTAAATAAGTATATACATTTTATGACATATATTTAAATATAATGTTAAAATGTTATTATTTATGATAGTATTTTTTATTTGTAACATTTTTATAATATATATATATTATTACAAGTAATCAAAAACAGTATTAAACAATATACTGTATATGGCAAATAAGTATATAAATGGGTGAAGTTAATTATATATTTAAATATAATATAGTTTTTAAAATGTATAATTTTTTATATATAAAATATACATATATATTTTAAGTATTTATACTGTACTAAGTATTTTTACAAATATTTTTTGGACAATATATATATATAATAGCATATGTATAAATATATAAATGAATAAATATAAGATTTTTTTTAGGTCAATATGTTTTAAAATCCGTATTAGGAATGTATTTTTGGGTTATTTTTATATATGAAAATATGTTTTATGATCTGAAGGATTACATGATTTTTTTAATACTTGGAATTTTGAGGTATGTTCAAATCATTAACTCTTAGTTTGAGCAATAGCACATGTCTTAGCATAATCATACAACTGTATATCATGTGACAGTTCATCTGAAACTGTAAAAGTTGATTATGTATTGTCATAAGGCCGGGTCACAGATGAAAGCAGAAGAAGCCAGTGGTGAACCCAGGATTGACCTCTCACATTTGCAGAATGAGGGAAAGCTTTGTTTCAGATTGTCTTAAAATAGGAACTAGTTCCTCATTTTTCTCTTGGATTATTCAAAATATAACAGTCAACAATTTGCTGGTGGGAAACGAATTTTGTCGGCCCTACGAAACCGAGAACCATCTCACGTCTTTGGTTATTTTCATACAGCTCTGATTCGGCTCATCACTTCTCATTTGGCTTTGATTACACAACAAAAGGAAAGAAATACACATTCAGGCAGAAGGTGTTAAAACATGAAAGCACCCGAATTTTGTGGCACAAAAAAGTAGGGTAGGATGAGAGAGAGAAGAAATGGCAGGTAATGCAATATTCATGCGCACGAGGCAGATTTCCCTTTAGTTCTCATGATTAGAGGAGGAGAATCTGAGCCCAGCCCGTCGTCTTAGTTCTCGGGGAAGAGGATGGATGCATTAATGGCAAGTTGTTGTTGTTTTTTTGTACTTTGAGAGAAGAGAGAAGATGTGGCTTAATCAAGGAGATGCACTTCTCCTTTCCCTGCTCTTTGATGTTGTGAAAAGACGTCCACGGTTAACCCTGAGTGTGCAGCCGCTGTGTCCTTCTCTTTCAAACCTGAGATGATGAAAGTGGTGGCGCTGTATCGGGGGAGTCCAGCTTCTCTTGAAAAGGAGATGTGACCCTGATTGAAATGAGGAACATATTTGATCTTAAAATGAAGTGCTTCCTTGCTTTGCACTAATGCACTCATCTTTGATCATCAAAAGTAATTGATATAACCACATTGCCTTTAAAGCTTATTGAACGACAACCAAGCATATTGTCCGGAGAATATTGGTGTCATTGGCGGAAGGATGCACATTTTGTAGGCCATTTTCAGATGAGCTCAGTATTCAGTACATGAAATAGACCAAACTGTGATGAATGTAAATGCTATGTACATAATTTTTTTAATTAAATTATATGTATTGAATAAAATAAAGATTATTGGAGTGTGTTTTAAAAGAAAATATTATTCAGACTTTACACATTTTATTTGCCATTTCATTGTAGCCAATTCTTTTTGAAATTTACTAGCGTTTTCTGAGTGAAAATTGGTTCAAAATAAACACCAATTTTTTCTTCAGCGTGTGTATATAAAATAATGGTGACACTCAAACAGTTCAATTTGTTAGCATTAAATAACGTACTAAGAATGAACAATACTTGCAGCACTTATTAATTCATTTCTAACTTGTATCTTTAATAGTTGTATCTGTTAATGTTAGTTGTTAGTTAATGCATTGAACTAACATGAACAAACAATGAACAGTTGTATTTGTATTAACCAAGGGTACGTTAAAGGGATAGTTCACCCAAAAATGAAAATTCTGTCATCATTTACTCACCCTCAAGTTGTTTCAAACCTGTATGAATTTCTTTTTTCTGTTGAACTCAAAAGAAGATATTTTGAAAAATGTGGGTAACCAAACAGTTGATGGACCCCAATGACTTCCATAGTAGGAAAAAAAAAAATATGGAAGTCAATGGGGTCCATCAACTGTTTGGTTACAGACATTTTTCAAAATATCTTCTTTTGTATTCAGCAGAAAAAAGAAATTCATACAGGTTTGAAACAACTTGAGGGTGAGTAAATGATGACAGAATTTTCATTTTTGGGTGAACTATCCCTTTAACACGACAACAATGATCTGAAAATGAATTGCATAACTGAAAAGTTCCGCGTACAGACGACAACGTTGTCTAATCGATCCCAGTTCGCATGGATCTGCGAAAATGATAGAAAACGCTGTATTCTGCTGCCAGGCCAGTAGTTGGCAATATCACTTTGTATAGAAACAATACGCACCTATAGACTGAACACGTAATACACATGCGCATGATGTCAACGTTTTCACAAATTTGAAAAAAGTTTACAAAAGTTTGCATTTTCAGGCCCCCAAAACGCTGTTGTTGCGTAACTGAACGGTCAAAACCATAAAATCTTTTCCATTTTTAGTTGAATAGAGTGTGTAATCAGCCTTTCATTTACACGACAATGGTGTTTTGGGGGACTGAAAACTGGTTTCGAAGTGTACGTTTTTGAAAACGATACATTATTGTTTCCATGTAAACTACAAAAACGCAACTTTGTGAAAACGGTGACGTCATGCATGTATTACGTGTTCAGTCTATAGACACATAGTGTTTCTTTACAAAGAGACATCGCCAACTACTGGCCTGGCAGCAGAATACAGCATTTTAAATCAATTTCACGGATCCGTGTGAACGGGGATCGTTTTGAAAACGTTGACGTCTGCATGCCAAAAATGACCATTTTTTTCTGTTTTAGTACATCGTTGTCATGTAAACGTGCCCGAAATTGCTCATAGTTATAGTTCATGTTAACTAATGCATTAACTAATGTTAACAAATGAGACCTTATGGGAAAGTGTTACCAAACTAATAATTTATGTCTAGTTTTTTCAGGTTGCTTGAGGTTATTCAGGAGCTGGTATATTAAATTCAGTTTAATATTGCCAGTCATTCAACTGTTTAACACGCACATGTTCACTGTGCTCGTTTTTATTAACCCCTCTCATTTTATTTATTTGGTTTCAAATCTATTCATATTTTTGGGCTGGATGCAGAGATGGGGCTGAAGATGTGTTATTTATCCTTGGTCAACAGAGAGGAAATCTGAGCGTGAAAATTCCCATGTCACCGATAACCACAAAGTCAACATGTCAATAATTCATTGCTCATATGATTTAATATATCAGCATTTGAATTATTTATTTTCTCTCTCTCTCTACCTGACAATCTACATTCGAGTCTCTCAGTACTTTCATATTCATTTCAATCGGATTGCCGCTGAATGATTTATGGGCGGCTGACTTGGCCATGCACTACATGTAAAAGGCCATCCGTGTTGATGGAAAAAACAAACATGGACACAGTCTGGAGTATTTGAGCAGCTCTCACCGGCGGCCCCTGAAGAGGAGCTCGGGAGCCAATGAACACTAGATGTGCAGGAGGATATAGAAAGCCACACAGGCTAAACAGAGCTAAATCAGAGACAAACATGCAAAGATTGTGGATTGCATGCATGCATGGACAGATAAAGCAAGGTTTAGCTCACAATATAGTCTTAAGCCACCTGTGGGAGACAAAACCCCCGCAAGGTGATCGAAGAACGGACCGCCCGAAGGGTGGGGGGTGGGGGCGCTTCCTCTATATATTAACAACTTGCACAGTCTGTTCAAAACTGGATACGACTAAAAGAGAATGTTAAATAAAGACAGAATATGAACTTTTGCAAACCTGAAGTTTGACAGCCACTGAAGTATGTGCAGGTAAACAAAGCAGCTTGACCAGTTGCAAATCAGATCAAGCATTGTAAAACTGTTTGTTTCTATATAAAGTTTTGTTGTGTATTTTGATCAACCACCTCCTCCTCTATTTATCTGCCAACATGGAAAACGTCCCGTATTGTAGCCTTAACCCGCACAAAACAAGACGTGGGCTGAGGTGGCCTTGGAGTTCCTGCAACATCTGAACAGACTGCATTGAAGATCATCTCCCGATTAGAAATATTATAAAATAATATACATTTAAACAGTTGAAATATGATTATGATTAATGCGTCTTTCAATTGATATATATTGAATATTACAGACAGATAGAGGAAAGGATAGATAGATAGATAGATAGATAGATAGATAGACAGACAGACAGACAGACAGACAGACAGACAGACAGACAGACAGACAGACAGACAGACAGACAGATAGATAGATAGATAGATAGATAGATAGATAGATAGATAGATAGATAGATAGATAGATAGATAGATAGATAGATAGATAGATAGATAGATAGATAGATCGATAGATAGATAGATAGATAGATAGATAGATAGATAGATAGATAGATAGATAGATAGACAGACAGACAGACAGACAGACAGACAGGTAGATAGATAGATAGATAGACAGACAGACAGACAGACAGATAGATAGATAGATAGATAGATATATAGATAGACAGACAGATATATATAGATAGATAGATAGATAGATAGATAGATAGATAGATAGATAGATAGATAGATAGATAGATAGATAGATAGATAGATAGATAGATAGATAGATAGATAGACAGACAGACAGACAGGCAGATAGACATAGACAGATAGATAGATAGATATATAGATAGATAGATAGACAGACAGATATATAGATAGATAGATAGATAGATAGATAGATAGATAGATAGATAGATAGATAGATAGATAGATAGATAGATAGATAGATAGATAGATAGATAGATAGATAGATAGATAGATAGATAGACAGACAGACAGACAGACAGACAGACAGGCAGACAGGCAGATAGACATAGACAGATAGATAGATAGATAGATATATAGATAGACAGATAGACAGATAGACAGACAGACAGACAGATAGATAGATAGATAGATAGATAGATAGATAGATAGATAGATAGATAGACAGACAGACAGATGACAGACAGACAGACAGACAGATGACAGATAGATAGATAGATAGATAGATAGATAGATAGATAGATAGATAGATAGATAGATAGATAGATAGATAGATAGATAGATAGATAGATAGACAGATGATAGATAGATAGATAGATAGATAGATAGATAGATAGATAGATAGATAGATAGATAGATAGATAGATAGATAGATAGATAGATAGATAGATAGATAGATAGATAGATAGATAATGTATTGTTGCAAAGCTTATTTGTTTCAATTAATACATTTAATATTATTATTTATGATCACTATTACATAGAAGTATTATTATTAATAGTAGTAGTAGTAATAGTAGTATGTGGTTGCTGTAGTTGTAATGAATCTTATTATTTGTTTCAGTCCAGTGGGGCTTTCTTTCAGAAGTGTTGACTGTCTCTTTAAGGGGATCGTCGTGTGAATGAGTGTCGGGTTACACCTCAGACTCCTCCTCCTTCAGTCTGTGAGGGTGTTTCTTCCTTCTGCCCCGCTCCGCTTCTATCATCCAGGGATACAAATGTTTCTTGATCCACATTCGAGTCTGTCATCGGAGCTGAATTATAAATATTAAACACACAGTCGGGGAGTTCGTGCGCCTTCAATCAAACCATGGGATTGACACACTGACACACGGAGAGATTTGGAAGAGAAACTCTGAAGCAACTGGACTGGCTAAACTTTGAATCCACACCTTTGTTTCGCGAAACTTTTTTTTTTTTTTTGGTGCATGACTTTTCGTCCTGTGCAGGAGTATCGGAAGATTCCAGCAGCCACGCGAATGGATATTAAATGATGGACTGTTTTGGGGGGTTATTTCAGTGTGGTTTAGTAGGAAGAAAACCCCAATCCCCAACCCACAGGCTTTTGATCTGATCATGGGAAAACTGGGAATGTCTTGTTTTTTCTAGCCTCGGCACATTCGCGCTTCTAAGATTTGGGGTTAGTTCGGATTACAGGGCTTACCAAGAGAAGAAAATTTCGTTTTAATCAGACTTTTGGGTTTTTAAGTGCCAACATGCCTCAACTAAACGGAGGAGGAGGTGATGACCTGGGAGCAAATGATGAACTTATTTCCTTCAAAGATGAGGGAGAGCAAGAGGAGAAAATATCCGAGAATGTGTCGTCGGAGAGAGATCTGGACGATGTGAAATCTTCTCTAGTGAACGAGTCCGAGAACAACAGCAGCTCATCAGACTCCGAAGTAAGCAAAACAGTTCTGTTACTTATCATTTCAGTGCACTCGGCATCTAATGCATGCGTTTAAGTGTTAATTGGGAGTGCTAAAACTAAACCGATGCTTTATTTCCCAAATGCAAGCAAACAGACAGGCGTCCTCGACCCAGACCAGAACTAGAAAGTTATGAGAAACAGAGAGAACACTTTGCGGAAGGTAAAAACATTTCGAGACGTATTCCATGTGTTTTCTGTGACTGTTTTAGGCACCGTAATGACAATTTATTCGTTTGCTTTCGCCCCTAAAGCTTTGAGACGACAACAAGATGGAGGATTTTTCAAGGGACCCCATTATGGTTATCCATTTCTTATGATCCCAGATATTACGAATCCATACCTCTCCAACGGATCGCTATCTCCCAGCACACGAACGGTACGTGCCATTTCGCTTTAAACGCAACTATCACCTTCATGACGTCACGCTGCACTCTGTATTATTTTCTGTTGTTCAAAAGTCGCCTTTCAGTGCGCCATATTCGCTTTCAGAAACCCCAGCATTTCCTTTGTTTGCGTTTAGAATCCCCTTTAATACTTCACTACTAGTAAATACCCAAGCAAGCTTCATGTTTCAAAAGTTTACCGTAGTTTCCCCCCTGTTACCACTTGTTGAGTCTGGAGCATGCATGTATTAGGAGGCCTTTCTGGTGCATTGCACAATAAGTCATTTACTTGGGCTCACCCGAGCACAAAAGAAGTCTTTATTTGCCGCCTCCAATGGCACGAAAATGGACTTTTCGCAGTGAAATGTCTGCACAATTAATTTTGTATTATCATAACAGGGGACAAACTGGAGGCAAGCCCAGGCAGATAGGATTCATCCAGCTTTTGGTGTCAGGAATGTGTCTTTACTCCCTTTGTTGTTGTGTGATAGGATGTTGCTGGGTTAGAGAGTTAAATTTATGACTGGGCGCATAGATTTCGATTGCATGTTTTTGTGGCTTATGTCATCAAGACCTTTGACTTCATTTGAGCCATATCAAGATTTTGTAGATAACTGCCATATAAGTTCTTCCCCATCAGTGAAACTGTCTTTCAATTACAGGGCAGTTAGGCAACTATTGTTATCATTAGTTACCGCTTGACGGCCCTGTCGGAGGTCTCTACTGGATGCCCATTATCTTAATGACATCTTCACCTAGGGGGGTGGTTTGGCTACCTGAACACCAAGCCCCCACCGAGGTGTTTGAATCGCAGGCAAATTGCTGCATATGTTTGCCTTCCTCCATGTAGCTTCATTGAAGGATATCTGGAGTGTTTTTTTTGCGCAGTGTTTGCCTGTTGCTCACTAAAGCAGCCATGTCAATGTATAAGTGATTAGGCATGCGAACGTAGGCTAACATGTCATTGTGGAAAAATTTCATCGAGCCTGTGGCGATAAACATTTGTTCATTGTGTTCATTGTGCTGCTTACTCGTGAGAATGCTTGAATCTGTTGGTCATGCACTTGGATATTAGATGTTGCATTAGGTTTGCTTGTTTGCAGCACAATGGTTTTTTCAACTCGTCAAATAGCATTATAGCCTGAGAATGGTTGCTGTCGCATGAGTGGTTTGACTAAGGAAAACAGGTTACCTTTAACAGCTGTAACAAAGAGCGACTGTGATTCTAGTAGATAAGATGGATAATAACATCTGACTTCTGGCCTGCTCGTGTGTATTTGTGTGTGTGTGTGTGTGTGTGTTTGTGTGAGCCTGAAGGCAACTGAGTCAACCATGTCTTCCTCAGTGTACAATAGAAAGGTTGTGTATAGTTTTGGAGTACAAAAGTTAGTGAAGCGCCACTCAGTCTATGAGGGAAAAAAAACATGTAATGTTACTGAACCGAAGCTGAAGATTGTTTACAGTAACTGTTGGCACTGGGTTTCGAACGTAAACACAACCTGCTATGTGAAGATTTTTCGAGGAACTTTATTTTCTCTCAGCAGTTTTGTTTTGTTTTAGCTTGTACGATGGAAAAACAGTGAAGGGTTTCTTGTAGAGGAGTTAGCGTCTCTCTTCCAGTTATAAAGGACCTTCATATACTTGTTCTTAACTGAGTTAGTAGGCTTTAACAAGGTTTGCTTTGACCCCAGGTTGAAGTTTCTTAATGATTTATCTTCCACAATGTCCTCTTTTCATAAATGCTAATTCAGCACTTTTGTAGTTTTCAACATCACCATCAGTTTAACAGCATTGCTCTTTGTTTGCTAATTATCACTTCCTTATTTAATAATGTTTCTTAATTGATTTAATTATATTCTAGTGAGTGCAAACGGCAGGGTAAAAGTCCAATGCTTTTGTGTGCAGATTAGTCAGTAAATTGTTGTTAGCGTTGTGAAGCTAATCTTGTTAGATTTTCTTATTTGGTTCTGTTGAGACTGCAGTGTTTTGTTTATTAATTTGGTGTGCTAAAGTTTGTTAGATGCTAACATATTTTATGCTATCTTAAATACTCCTAGGCTGTGTGAAATCGCCCACTATATCCTCGTTCACTATCCCCTACATTATTCCACTAAAATAGTTCACTTGAAGGAGTGAATGAAAACAAGTGATTGAATTCGGACACTGTGCGCACTGGAAGGTCTGCCGCTTTTGCCTAGTTTGTGCTTGCGGTTTAATAATTTGAAACCTAGCAAACTTGCAGCTCCAGTGGTAATGCAAAGGATTATCTTGAACTCTGTCATGGAATATAAACCTTAATTCAACAATTTAATAATCAATCAAAAAGCAATGGATGGATGATTCAGCTGCGGACGCCATCTTCATTGGGCGTAACCGTCACAGTGCATTATGGGTATTCTTTAGCCATTGAGTGCGTTTGAGTGTACATCGGTTGTGCACTTGTTATTGCATTGCATTATGGGATTGGTGGAGTGCACTTGATTGGTTTCGGACACCACTACAAATCGCTGTCCCCTCAAATAGTGCCCTATCTAAGGGTATAGCAAGCAAATGAACAACTTTAAAGCAAATGCATTGTTTTGGAAGCACTTCCCACTTGTGTATCCACTTCTGTAGAGTGTCGAGCCACACTATCCCACAATATTAATTAAACTAAAGTGCACTTATTGCACAAAGTAGTACTAGCGAGTAAGTGGCAAGCCCTTGATCGCATAACTGCGCTGTCAGAGCACGTCAGCCCTTCATGACTGGCGTTCTCTTCCCGTCCATCTTTCTTCCACTCTTTAAACTCTCTACTCTACAATGGTATTTTAAGACCTAGAAGACAATATAAAGTAAACAGAGGAATTGTCCTGCGTACAAGAGGGCCTCATTTTACATAAACAAACAGTGCTCAGGAGAGCGGCCCTGTCAACAGCCCAAGCCTTTTCCACACACTCAGCACTCAGAGACGGGGTGGGGGTAGATGGCGAGAGAGAAACCAGGCACCCCCCTCCAGCCCGTCCCACCTCCTCGTCTTCAGCTACAGAGGGGACATTGTCCAGGCCTTTAAGTTAAGACAGCATTCCTGTAGTGCAAGACGGTTCAGGAAAGCTGTAAACCGGTGTACGAATGTTTGCACAAATGACCGAATAAACAAAGATTTATAATTTTATCCCGAGTTAATGTGTTCTAGGGTAGGATGTTTTTTTTTTTTTCTCTCCTGTAAGGATAAACTAAACAAATCCAAATTAATTTAGAAATATTTCAGTCTCTCTTTTGCTGTTTAGAAGAAGTGTGCACTATGAATGCTGTGTCTTGTTAGGAGGCCAGGAATTACGTGAGACATAAACCAATTCTGCTTTTCCCCCCTTTTAATGTTACTGCTTCTTCAAGAGGCGACCGTTTAAAAACGTTCCTGCCGTTGGACGCGTTCCACCGAAGACCCTCTCTGGTAACTTGATTATTGACCGAGATTAAAACCAGACAGTTCCTTAAAGAAAGAAATGTCAAGCCAAACATTATTTTCCTCCTCTGGTTTTCCACACAAGCTTGGCGTCGCTCTAGACGTCTGATTTTTTTTTTTAGAACCAGGCAAAATAAAGACCTAATTTACAAACGTTCCTCCTTAAAGGAGAGTGGTTTATGGATCTGTATGTGAGGGCAAACCACAGGGGCTGAAGAAATGCAACAGGAAGTAGATAAAGGAATGCAGGGAGCTGTTCCCAAGGCCAGAGTCGTAACGCAGATCTCTTTCCTGTTGATCATATCACGTCCTGCGCTGGTCGAATGGAATCATTCAGTATTTGCTGTATTTTTGTGATTGCTTTATCTCTTTGGCCAATTATCTTCGTATGGCCCAGTGTTTACGATATAGTGTAGATTGCAAAAACACCGTCATTACACTGTGGTTTTAATCTGTTTGTGTTTTAGTTGTAATGAAGCAGAACTGTAGCTCCATCTAAAGCATCTGCGATTTATTTTATTATTATTTTAACTCTTTGCCAATAATTTGCCTGTTTCACATACAGTCCTGGAAAAAGCAAATTTTATGAATAAATGATATACTTTTTATAAAATATTGTGTATATGTGTTTTTAAAATAAAAATATTGTTAATTGTTGAATAATTTAAACTGTTTATACCAATTTTTCGCTATTTCTTTTTCTGCCGAGAAAACTGTACGTACGCCATTTGTAAGTTAGTGAAAAGTGTAAACACTGTGGCGCTATCAAAACATAGACTATTTGTTAAACATTTCTACCTGCCCAGCATAGACACATTGTTTCAGCCAATGGTGTGAGTTTGGGGCGGGGCTATTTGTTTGAATGACCAATGGCAGAATGGGTTTAGAGTCATTTATTTGCTACAGAAATCACCTTTTAGAAACTGATATTTCTTCTTATTAATCTCAAGAAAAGAAAGTATTATTGTATAACTAGTATAGTATTAGTATTAGTGTATAATAGTAGGCTTTATTTATTCATGCTTTGAAAGACTGATTTGTTATTCTGAAAATTTGGCGTTATACAGTCTTTTTTTAATACAATTTGTTTGTAACTTTCACCACGATATTCAGGTGTGTGTTTACCTTCTTCGTTGTAAAGTAATCTTTTCATTTGTCTGCCATCACATTGATTTGTCCTTGTGGGACTTTAACTATTCAGGAAACTGTGGGCCGTGAATCAAAATGATTACAAGACATATCAGGAATCTAAAATGAATGCAGTTAGTGTGATCTTTTAGGGACGTCCTCCATTGGGAGGAATATAACGGCTTTTTTTTTTTCGAGGCAGAATGGATTGGAGTTTCTCTGTTGGTTTAGTAAGTGTGTGTGAGCTGCTGATGTCATTCTCCATTGATAAGATTGCGCTGGCAGTGGTCAGCGCTCATCAAAACTCACTTCATGTTCGGTTGCATGTCCTGTTGCACAGTGAATTTCACAGACCCCCCACCTCCCTTTCAGTCGCAAAAAACAGCGAGCTCTCACTCAGAGCTGCGTACTGACTTCATGCATCACTCCATGCTAATAAAACTTGATTGTGCCGGGGATAAAGTTTAAGGGGGTGGGGGGGCTTCAGGCTTCATCAGTCTGGTATTTTTAACAGCTGTTTTCAGTTATTACCTCGCAGTCAGAGCTTCCTGGGGCCTCGGGAGGGGGAGGGAGGGAGCGGGGTGCAGGGGGGGTAGTTAGGGGTAAAGCATTATGGGAAAAAAACGAAGCAAGCTGTGGGGATGAGGGTGCCAGGTGGGTGAGAAAGTGGGCATGCAGCCAGGAAGCTTGTATGTGTATGTGTAAGTGTGTGTGTGTGTGTGTGCGTCCTGTTGGCTTGGTTGAAGCACGTGAACGCTGCGATAACTTATCTCATCGCAGCCCTCTTCGGTCTCACATGGCCTTGTTGTGCCCGCTGCTTCATGCCAGGCTGAAAAGGCCTAGGGGAGATCTGATATCAGCAGCCTCAGGATTTTCTCGTAGGGTGAGGTGTACTAAGCTAGAATGTAAGCTAATTCCTTGTGTGATCAGTTGCATGTGATATGGTTATTGTGCTGTGCTTTTAATTACTGCTGTCTTTCCACCCCTAATGTTACCTTTAGTACAAGGAATGCTTGTTGTCTGACATACAAAACCTGATAAATAAGTGATTGGCTGATATGGATTTTTTTTAAGGGCCGATTCCATCATTGTTGTCATTATATTCATATATAATCTTTAACAAATCTCATAATTAATATCCATTGTACCATGATTCCTAAACTTGATATAATTTAAGTAGTGATTTTAGTTTTAGTAACACCAGAAACATTTTTGAATTTCTGTCTTGTATTATGTTGAGATGTCTAATATAGTTTTGTAAGTTGTAAATCTTGTATCATTTACCTTATTGCTGACATGGCATTAAAAAGCCAATAAACATACAAACAAACAATCAATTTAATTTATTTAGATGAAATAAAATATGATTTTAATATCTGCCATCTAGATTAAATATTTTCATGAAAGCGATCAAGTCTCATCAGAATATTTGGAGTAAGCCGCTCAATTCATATGGATTAGTTTTACGATTTCTTTATGAACTTTTTGAAGCATCAAAGTGGTAGTTGCGTAGCTGTCAACGGAGGAACAGAAAGCTCTCAGATATAATCAAAAATATCTTCATTTGTGTTCCGAAGGTGAACGTAAGTCTTATGGGTTTGGAACGACATGAGGTTGAGTAATTAATGACAGAAGTTTAATTTTTTGATTAACTAACCCTTTAAGCCCACAAATAATTGTCCAAACATTGAAGGGAGTTGCTAGCATTAGCAATGAGTGTATGTATTATTGTAATGGTGTCAGCCGCAAGCTTCGCCCATATTGAGCGCCTTTCCTTGTCTTAAGGAGTCATCGGTGGAGAAGCTCTTTGTGGGCAGGGGCTTGGGGGTGGGCAGGCAGCCCTGATTCTCGTGTGAAATGAGGGATGTTCTATAGTGACTCTTGGCCGAGGCGCAGGGAGTGTATGGGAGCTTTTATGAATAGGGGCCTTTCAGTCGTTCAGTATGGCACTGAAAGGCTGAACAAAAGCCTAGAGGGTGGCGACTGAGAGCTACACGGTAGATCCACAAAACACTTCACTTTGCTGCGGCGTAGTCGTAATCCCTAAGACATCAGCCATTCCAACTGCATGCATTCAAGAAATGTCACGTAAACAAAGTGGACGGCTGACAAATCTTCGAGAAGTTTAACACCATAATTGGCGTTCAATTGACTAGGCTTATGGTTGTCAAAATGCTGGATTTGTTGTAGGTCTGGGAATCTTATTCAAACACAATGGCTGCTGATATTTTGTGGGAAGTTGTTTGGGAAGCTGTACACTAGATTGAATTGGGTCGTTTTTCCATGCGTTTGACAGTGAGATACATCTTCACATTGTTTCAGTTAGGGGTGAGAGGTCAAGGTTCACAGCCTGTTGACGTGACTCACAGTTGAGTGGGCACCAAAGTTCCCAGATTCCAGCAGGGGGGTCGTCGTTGCGCTCCAGGGCTGGGAGCTTTCTCCCGCCTCTTTCCCTTCTAAACTCTCCATTCGGATTTGCTCGGAGCTGTCAGACAACGTGTAGCGTAAAAAACAGCGGAGGCCTCACACACACCCTGCCGCTCACTTCCTCTCAAAAACGATGGTCCGTGGCGTGATGATTAATTAGAAAAGAAGAACAAAACAAAACCTTTGCTTCAGTTCTTTTTGGCTCCAGACATTCATTGGCCCGCCACAGTCTGGATCATTCAGATTGGTGGAGTGGAAGTGACATAACCGCTGGCACAAAAGGGCAGCCGTGTGATTGGAGGAGAATGCGCATTGTGTACCGTTGGGGGGTCCGCCACAGACGCAGCGCTTCTACTGCTCTCACCCTGACCACAAGGTTGAGAGCGGCTCCATTGTCACATGACATGTTCACACTGGACCACAAGCTTTTGTGTGTGTGTGTGTGTGTTTTTTTTGTTCGTACGTGAGAGTGTATGTCTTATCCAGCTGGGCCTTGTCGGTCAGGGCATGGGCCGCCCCTCCCCGCGCACAGCTGCAGTTTGGGCCCAGAGGCGCAGTTGAGGGCTTGTGAAAACCCCCTGAGCCTTCCTCATTTCTCCAGATGAGTACCTCATTGTAATCGACTGAACAGGAGTGCACTGATTTTTTTTTAATGTTCTGAACTTTTTACTTTTGTGTTACTTATAAACTTGTCTAACAGTTACATTCTTTACCATTGTTGATGTTGTAATCAATCAAAACTCGTGCACCATTGTAGGTTCTTATAAACTTGCTGAAGTGGTCACCTTTCCAAACATCCCTTAAAGTGTTAGTTCACTCAAAAGTGAAAATTCTGTCATTAATTATTCTCCCTCATGTCGTTCCAAACCCATTAGACTTTTGTTAATCTTCGGCACACAAATGAAGATCTTTTTGATGAAATCTGAGAGCTTTTTATCCCTCCATAGACAGCTACACAACTGAGACTAAATTCAATCTGTTCATCATCATAGTTTTTGTGATCAAGTCTCTTCAGAAAATTTGGACTGCACCACTCAATTCATATGGATTAGTTTTACAAATCTCTTTATCAACTTTTTGAAGCGTCAAAGTGTCAGTTGCGCAGCTGTTAATGAAGGGATAGAAAGCTGATTTGATCTTCATTTGTGTTCCGAAGATGAACGAAAGTCTTGCGGGTTTGGACAAAATGAGGGCGAGTAATTAATGACAGAATATTCATTTTTGGGTGAACTATCCTTTTAACTTGCTGCTGACATTAGTTCTTAATTTCAGTTTTTCTTATAAACTTAAAGAAGGTGATAACCATTTCAGTAGTTACATGTCCTAGTTTTGTTTGACAACATTGTCAAAAAAGTTAAGGGATGTAACCATTTAAAAGTTTAGGGGGTGTAACTGTAGGTTTCCAAAAATTTTTCCCAACATTTAACTTTTCCAATAGTTACGTCCCTTAACTTTAAATTCTGTAGTCAACCAAAAAACTTGAGTTCTTATAGACTTGTCGAAAGTAGTTATCTTTCCAACGGTTACGTCCTCTACCTTTGTTGGCGTCGTAGTCAACCAATACTTCACTTATAAACTTGTTTCTTATAAACTTGCTGAAATTGGTGACGCAGCAATTATAATGGTTACCAGGTGCTCCCAGTTTGGGTCGGGTAAAATGTTGGAAAATGTAGGGGATGTAACTGTTTCCAGCAGTTAGTACGTTTTCTAACTTTGTTGACTATATTGTCAACCAAAACTCATTAGGAGTAACTGTTGGAACGTTAATCACTTTTGACAAGTTTATATGAAACCCAAAATGGAGAATGTGTTTTTGTTGACGGCAATGTCACCAAAGTTAGGTGATGTAACTGCTTGAAAGTTTATAGGATGAAACTGAAGAAAATTTTTCCAAGAACTTTTTCCAGCAGTTATGTCTCCCAACTTTAATGCGGCAACCAACCAAAACGTGTACACCATTTTAGTTTTCTTATAGATTTGTTGAAAGTGGTAACTTTTCTAACAGTTATGTCCTCTACCTTACCTTAGTTGATGTGAAATTAGTGAAGTGGCTGTTGGAATGGTTACCAAGATCAACCATTTTTAAAGACACTGACAGGGATGGATTAACGCAATGGCCTACCTGGCACGTGCCCAGGGCGCTAGACCAGAGGGGGGGCCCTGTTGGGGCACCCAAAGGAACGTGAAATCAACTGAGGGGAACCCTCTACCTCAACCGGGATGGGGACCCCCTGGAGCGCGATTACGACCAAGGGGGGCCTTGCCTAGGACATTGCCTCGTCATAATCCGTCCCTTGAAACAGAATCATGGATAAAGAGTTTTGTTTGATGCAAAATGTTGGAGAAGCTGGGGGACGTAGCTCTGTTGACATTGTCATCAACCACAACTCTTCCTCCAGTTGGTGACATTAAGTATGACATTCATGATCAATATTCATGTTTTTTTTTTATTGTGCGACACAGGCGCCAGTTGTTTAGGTTTTATACTGTTTGCCCGCGATTGTAAACAATTCCTAGCATCGCATCTCGCCCTCTCTGAAACACTCCCACACTTTGTCATGGCCAATGTCGATGGTGCGTTCTCCTAGCCGCCCGGCTCCTAGACCCAACCTCGTGAAAAACCACACAAACACGCTGTGTGTACTTTAGAGCCAGTTACAGCTGCGAGCAGTGAAGTCTGGATTGTGTTAGCCCATGCACTGTGATTTATAAATTGTTTCTCAGGCCATAAATTTCCACTATAATTGCACTCCAAGCCCCCTTCCACTCTCCTCACTCTTTCTCTCCCCCCTTCTTTCCCTCTCCATCTTTCACTTCTTCGCCTCCTGCCCTTCCAGACGCTCACACACACACGCTCCGGAGGTACGTGGTCCGGCACTAATTGTTTGCAGGAGGGAACTGGTTTGACAAGGCAGAACGTTTTTGAAATTAGGCTGGGCGGTCACCATTGTGAGTCAGGGCTGTACGTCGCAGGTATGTTGTGTCATGCCTCCATATCGCCCCCCTTGGACTATTATTGCACAATAGCAGTTGTAAACGGTCTAAAGATAACGCTTCAGTCATTTAGTGCAATTTCGCAAAAATCTGCATGATTTCCTCTCCTGCATTTAATTGCAGAGGGATTTTTATTTTTTTTCTCCCGAATGTGAAATTCGTTCCCTCGGGCCTCTCTGTGGTAGATTCAAGTTTTATCCTTCGCAGCCAACAGGTTATAAAAAATATCCCTGTTTATTTGTTGTGCCTCGAGTTAGGTCTCCATATGGAGGAAAGCTTATCAACAAATCCGCTTTAAACGAGCAAAACTGCAGTGGCTGCTGTGTGAAAGTTTTCCAGTTCTGTTGCAATCGGGTGACATGATTATTTTTTATTTTTTTTATTCTTTTGACGCTTGGACTGGTTGTGTTTTAGCAGGAGGGGTATATTGGGGTGAAGTTTGAGTTAGTGTGTGCGTGTGTGTATGTGTGTGTGCTGGGGGGAGGTAGTCTACCAAGAGGACACAATAAGCCCTTTGTCTTCATTATGCACTTAGCATTTGAGAAAGACAAGAAGGTTTCTCTATTTTACTTTATCTTCAACTGTCTTTAATGCATGTGCATCTCGATTTTAGTAGCAATGTGTCATTTAGTCTTATTCAAATACTTAAAGTCTGCATTGTTTCAGTCAAATTATATTATTATTATTGCAAAATATAGTTATTATGATAAGTTGGATGCCTACAAAGTTGTGGATTACTATAGCGAGCACTTTTGGGTTATAAAATGTCTTTGTTATCCCTCTTGGCTGCTTGTGGGTTAACAAGCCCAGGCTGTTCATCGTAAACCTGGGTATAGTAGTTTGGACTGCAGTGTTGTAACCAGATACCGAAATACTGGAAACCGCATAACTGTCTTGTAATTGACTTTAAGAAGGGTGGCTGCATTTTGCCTTTGCAGAAACAGAACTCTCAACAGACAGCTTATTACTTTCTCGTGGTCGTAATTATGTGTTGGGTTTTATTTGACCTACTGTTTTGTCTTGCGCCACAATAACGCTCTTATTCCTTATGTTGTCAAAGTTTGTTTGTGCTTATCTGGTGAAATAGTACATGTCCATACAAGTGTATTTCACATTTTAATAATGAAAAATTAAATCGCACTAATATGTTTTCGGTTTAAAACGCATCTTTTCCTCTCCGCTTTGGCCTTCGTCCGCACTGAGACGGCGTTTTTCATCTTGCGAAAACTAAGCTTTTTGAAAACGCTTTCCCAAGTGGATAAATTTGAAAACGCAGTGTAGTGTGGACTGTGAAACAAAACGGAAGTATTTGAAAACGATGATGAATGTTTTGTCATGTGACGCATATTAAACTGATAGATATGAATGCTTATACCGCTATTGTTCCTGTTATGTAGGGCTGGGCGATTTTTACGATTAATTCGAATTTAGTGTTTTGCCACGATTTTATTATTTTTAAATCGAGAAATCGCGGTTTTGAATAAAGCGTTAGCAAACGTAACAATTAGACATGTTGACAATTCAGCAATGATAACAGTTAAGACAAGGATTTTTAAGATAAGTTTGTAAAATATTTCATGCATATTCTGTTTTACATTTACACCATGTTGATCACTTCATGTGTGGTGCACTTGGAATATCACTTTTTTTTTAAGCAGATGGTTAATAAAGAGTAAGTTACATGAATCATATTGTAGTTACGTTTTTAAGTTGACTAGTTAAACAATAAAAAAAATTGAGTCTTGAATCTGTCAATTGTTCTGAAAAAATCGAGATGTTTTTTTGTTTTTTTTTGCCATATCTCCCAGCCATACTGTTATGTGCTATTCACTTTCACTCTGTTGCTTAAGATGTTACTTTGTACACTCTATATATCGCAGTCCTGCTGAGATGACAGAAAATTTACTGGCATTTGCTGTCCTGGGGCAAAACATGAGAGCGGTTGCGTTTTAGACCAAACATATAATGTTGAGTGAGAGTGACCTGGACGCATCAGTGAATGCTGAGAAATCTTGTTAAATAAAATGATTCTGCCAGAAGAATAGCATGAGAACTTGATTATGTCTGTTCCATCTGTATCATCTCAGTGAGTTTTTATGAGGTTTTACGCATGCACAGTAAGGTGAATTTAGCGTTTTCCGATGTTTCAGTGTGTTATAAAACGAAAATGGTGTTTACAAAATGATCCGGATTAAAGCCTAAAGTGTGTTTTTGTGATCAGAAACTGAAGGTGTCTCCCAAAGGTAGTTCCTTTTTTTTTCTTCTGCAACCGGACGGTTGATGAATGCAAACTTGGTCTCTGTTGCCGTCCCTAAATGGGCCACATTGCCATGGAAACCCCTGGTCTCCGGATGGCTGACCTCTGAACCAGTTCTTTAAGTAGGCAGTGAATGGAGGGAGTAGTGTTATCAGTGAGGTCACAATAGTATCCATGGGAACTCGGAGAGCAACTGTCAGTCATGAGTCTTTCCTGTTGAAGCTGAAGCCCAGTTCTGTGTGGAATCCACTGGCTTGATGAAAAGAAGCACTTTAACGCATCTAATGTAGGCAGGTCAGTCAGCGCCACTGAACTACTGGAACAAACCACAAACATGTGCTCTGTTGCATTAGGATGATTTGCACTTTGATTGTTTTTTTGGATTTGTAAGTGAAGGTTATTTTTAAGTAGTAGTAGTATGGATGCACTGAATTTCCACCTGAGTTGCCAATAGCAGAACATTTTGTGTTTTGACTGATATTATTAATGGTGTAGAAAAATAGTATACTATTTAAACAAAATTTAAGTGTTGATATTTAATTTAAAATATGGCCTATAATTGATATAGTGACTAATATTTGATATATATATTGTGTTGACAGTTAAATTTTTTTTACAAGAGTATGTAAAATATATTTTATATATATTTATATATATATATATATATATAAATAAATATATATAAATATATATAAATAAATATATATATATATATATATATATATATATATATATTTATTTATTTATTTATATATATTTATATATATATTTATTTATATATATATATATATATATATATATAAAAATATATAAAATAATTATTTATTTATTAGTCTCATTTATTCTCCTTTCTTCAGTTTAAACCAGACATGCATCTCTTATGTATAAAAAGGCCTAATTAAACCGATTCTGATCATTAATAATAATAATCCTGGCCTATACCAAATTATATTGTGTATCCCATATAAATAAAAACGACATTGCAGAATATTTTGATCAAATTAATATTTGATTTCAAATTTTTTTTATTGTTTGGGCTAAATTTATTTTATGCTGTGGCCATTTATATGCACACAGGTTTGGATCCAGCATCTGCTGATCCCTTGTACATGAAAGTTCCCAGAATCTTGTTGAATTACTTCCTAATGTGATCGGTGGATGAATAGGTGATTTGTTGGTTAAATTACTGCAGTCCATCCGATTAATGTTTCTGTAATAAGATAAGTCTGCTTTAATGAGCTTCTCCTCCTCTGAGTTTAATCTCTGAACTCAGACTTCATAATTACATAATTTTTTGCTTGTTAATGTTGTTTTTGTTGTTCAAAATAGTTTTTCTCCTTCCCATCAACAGAAAGGCTCAGATCTCTAATTCATATTTGGAGGCGGTCAAGAATTCCTCTCCTTTCCCTGCAAATTAATTTCCAATTAGCACAGATAGGGGTGTCGTTTGCCTATGAATTGTTTACTTGATTATCGGAAACTCTTGCAGCTCTTAAACAAACAATAGGCCTGAATGCCAACCTGCGGTGAGGGAGGGCTGGAAACCGCCGCCTCTATTGTCTTTCCCTCTGGCAGCAGTGAAAAGAGCAGCAAGAGGTGTCGCTCGCATAAATAAATGAGTCAGGTGATGTCAGACCCCTCTGGCCGCATCAGGGCACTGCCCTATAGGCATACATGCATGTAATCCAGAGCCTTTTGTCTGGCTTAACTGTTCTGATGCTGAGATGTAATGGATTCCTTTGTGCTCCGCAAGCGTCCTGCTCCATTCTAGTGGAGGGTGTGTGTGGAATGGGTGAAAACATCGGGGAGAAATGTAGGCCATGCTTTGAATGATTGACATGACCTACTTGGCTCCGCCCCCCCACCCCCTCCAAGAACGTTGTGCTATTCTGTGGAAGCTGTTGCGGTTTGAGGTACAGCGTTTAAAATCCCCGGTATCCAAAACAAAGCCTGCGGTTGCAGCAACACATGTCGAGGCTTCCAGATATCCCTTTAAAGAGGTGTCTTCTTCTCAGTTTTGACAAAAGGCTTCATTTCATCCAGCGTGTGACTGTCAAGAGTATATTTGTGAAGTTTTAAGTTGTCATAATCCTGTTAAAGATCCACATCATCTTCGCTCAGCGGTGCAGAAAGTATTTAAGCAGCATTTCAATCTTTCTGTGTGACCTCTTGACATCAAGTAGAGAGCTACAAACCCACTCCAGGTGTATTTATGAAATTAAACCGCGTGAACCTGGTTAGAAGTATGTCTTCGGACTTAGCCTGCCTAGGGCAATGAGTGACATTGATTTTTTTAATAATTCAGTATCTTTTTTCATAATTAAGTATATTTTTAATATTCAGTATGCATGCTCAAGATTAATTTTTTATGTTTTATTTATTTTATTTTATTTAAATATCAGCCAGACAGATTATTCTGTGGATATTTGGCCATTTTGAGATCAACAAAAAAAATGTTTTTAATGCATTTATAAATATTAAATACATTTAAATCTAGATAGAATTTTTTTTAATATAAAAAATAATCAAATTTTCTGTAAATTAAATTGTATCATGCATGTCAGCCACCTTCTGGTAATGGTGGTATCAGCCTGTATTGAAACCTTTATTGGTTGACCACATATTTTTGACCACAGTTTGCAAGTATAGAATGTATTTTACAAAAGTAACACATTGCTTTTCATATAGTGATCAGGTTTTCTTACATGGTATTTGTTTGTGATGTTTTTCTTAGTGAGGCTTTGATTGATTATGTTGCTCAGCAGGTTGTCGCTGCATTTGACATGCATTTTGAGGGGTTCGTGTCTGCGCACCATTTCTTTTCTCTTCTCAACAAGAAGTCAATGTTGCATATTGCTAAGCATCTGCTCCTGGAATTATGGCTTTCAAATACAAATCCCCAGACCCCATGATTGTTTACTTTGGCCGATCTCCCTTTGTGTCTCCAGAAAAGCAGGGCACAGGTCCCTGCAGCCCGGTAGTCTGTGTGTTTGTGTGGGAAGGCAAAACTGAGATTGTATTTCAAGATAGTATGTTAAGTTTTCAGTCAAGTGATGGCGGTTATGATGGGGAAGGTAGATTGTATTTTTTCAGTCATCCGTCCACTTTAACTGCAGCTGCAAATACCAGAAACTTGCTAAGGCCTCCGACAAGACCTAGATGTTTCTCAAAGTGGTTCCTCTCAAGAACCGTTCACAGATGCCTGCTGAAAGCGGGCCACAGACTTAAAGGGATAGCTCACCTTAAAGGGATAGCTCACCTTAAAGGGATAGTTCACTTTGAAATAAATTTTTGGTATGTTTTAGCGTACCTCAAGGGCATCCAAGATGTAGGTGTCTTTTTTTCCGCAGTAGTTTCAATTTTGATATTTTTAGGTCAAACCGTTCTTGTCTGTCAGTCATATAATGCAGGTCGATGGTCACTGTCTCAAAGAGCATGCACAGAGTCCAAATTAAAACAATTCCCCGTCGTCCAAATTAACCAATTCCCCATCGTAAGTACACATTGATGGCCTAAGACACGAAACGAGCGGTTTGTGTGAGAAAACGAACAGTATTTATATAGTTTTTACCTCTTATACACAGCCATGTCGAAGTGATCTGATCTGACGTGTACGCAGACTGGTGCATAGATATATACACTAGATGTCGCCTTAAAGACATTCGTTCCAATGAACTGCCGTAGACAAGGCGACATCTAGTGTGTATATATCTATGCACCAGTCTGCGCACACGTCAGATCAGATCACTTCGACATGGCTGTGTATAAGAGGTAAAAACGATATAAATACTGTTCGTTTTCTCACACAAACCGCTCGTTTCGTGTCTTAGGCCATCAATGTGTACTTACGATGGAGAATTGGTTAATTTGGACGACGGGGAATTGTTTTAATTTGAACTCTGTGCATGCTCTTTGAGACAGTGACCATCGACCTGCATTATATGACTGACAGACAAGAACGGTTTGACCTAAAAATATCAAAATTGAAACTACTGCGGAAAAAAAGACACCTACATCTTGGATGCCCTTGAGGTAAGCTAAAACATACCAAAAATTTATTTCAAAGTGAACTATCCCTTTAAATTCTGTCATCATTTACTCACCCTAATTTCAAAACTGCATTACTTTTTTTCTGTGGAACATGAAAAAGATGTTGCTTGGACCCCAAAATTCTTCAAAATATCATCTTTTATGCTCCACAGAAGACAGGTTATACAGGTTTGGAACAGAACATGAGGATGAGTTCATTTTTGGGTCAACTGTCCCTTTAAGGACATTAATTTTGACTGTCTGGCCAAATTAGAAGTTGAACTTACAGCTGTCGTTTATCAACTACAGACAAGGGAAGGTGAAAGTGAACCAAACAGCTTTAATAAACAAGGCACAAGGTCTCGATTCATCCTGCCAGCTGTAAGGAAACTGTACCAGTCCCTGCTCATGAACTACTTTTGTTTTCCGCACCAACTAACTAACCCTGCAACTCCGTCCTCCGGACCATAATGTCTTTTCCATTTTTAGCCCACAGTCTTAACCAAACTTCCTCACAACAATTCCACTTGTGATGAATGAAGTTTAAAGGGAGAAACAAAGCCTTATTAACCCCTGATGTACCACGATGGTTGGTTGGTTGTAGGACATGTTTGGGTTGTTTACTATGAGATCTTATTGTTTTAACGATGGAATCTGCCGGAGTTTTGGTGTTGGATAATTTCCAATTTATGCCTATATGAGAGATTACACTGTTTTGGGATTTCCATTTAGTGTTGACTATGGTTGACTGCGTATATCATTGACTATTTTACATTGACTTGAAACTTTTGTGAAGCAGTTGCTGCCAAGCGTTTTTTTTGTTGTTGTTGTTTTTTTTTAAACTTTTTTATGATTAATCAACTTATGGTTTGCATTCATTTAAGTAAAAAAATAATCCAAATTTACTGGATTATTCAAATGTTAGCATTACTGCATGGTTATTTAAAATATAATCTATTTTATTCATTGCATTTCAGGCAAAAATGACTTTGACTGTGATACGAGATGTTGATCTTAAAGCCCACCCCTATTATATATGCTTGAATTTCGATGTATAAGGATTTGTCTACATTTATGGTGTCCCTTAAGTAGAACTATAAATTGGAAAGTGTTTTTGAGGTATATATGTTCACTATAACCCCAGATGCTTTCAGTCCCTAGACTCAAGAGCTTAGATACAGGAATGATGACTCCACAGGAACATCTGATATGGTTTGACTTCTACACAAACCAGATGACCGAGCCAGGCGGGGAAGCTCCGTGAAGGGTTGAAAAACTCGATTTTATAAATTGCTCCTGAAAATCATAAGCGCTGTATGCGAGGGGCCCCAGAAAAGCTGAAAGGCATCAAACTTTGACACACGCACTGAGCAACAAGGGCTTTCACAATAAATGTCTCCCTCTGTATAGGAAGTCCAGTCATTCATCACTGTGTGTCTCCTCCCTGCTCCTTCTCTCATTCCATACCTCACTCACCCTAGCAGCATCGCTTTTGCGTTCTTCATATGCTCTCATTGATTTATTGAGGGGTAAAATTAGAGAAAGGCAGATCTCCGATTCTGCTCTATGCATTCTGTAAGGCCCCTTCCTATACTCCCAGTGCGTTATGGGACTTCCTCCCAGCTGTTCCTCATACTAACATACACCCATATTATCCATCCAGCTGGGCATTTACTATGCTGGGACCTGCAGTCCAAATCATGTTTAACTTTCCCCTCCCCTGGGCCGGACTGCTCTTGTCTCGGCCCTCCAAACTGTTCCAGCTAATGCTCCCAGGTGCTAAACAGCACTCGAAGTTCATCTCTTGGCCATCAGCTTTCAAATGAATTGAGACCAAGAACAGCTGGATTGCTAGAACCCGTTGATGACTCAGTGGTCCATTCAATTGATTTCTTCCATTGAATCTCCTTACCAGACTAATTCCATTTTAAAGGAATATTCCAGGTTAAAAACATCTATGTTTGTGTATAGAAATACGAGTCTATATGCTACACTTAATAGTCAATTGTACCTTCATGGACTTTATCCAAGTGCATAAATTGAAAGTGTCAGATTGAATTATTTCCTGTGGCAAATATATACCCTGGTTTATTCCTTTAACGCAGTACAAAAACTTGACTTTTTCAACCCACCTGTTGAAGGTGGAAACTCCAAAAACTGGTTTTGGCGACTTTTTAAAATCAAGACAGGCATTCACTATATCCATTTGGAGTAATATGAGTATTTTTGGTTATGCAGCCACCTTTCAAATGTGTTAATGATTATTTGTGATTTTCTCTTTTGTTCTCTGCAGTATCTACAAATGAAATGGCCTCTTCTTGACATTCCTGGGGCTGCAGCCCTCAAAGACTCCAGATCACCCACACCAGGGCACTTAGTAAGTCCACCAGCAACTTCATATTCTGTATAGTTCACAATGCAATCAAAAAAGGTCTTAAGATAAGTTGGGTATAGACTAACCTTTTTTAAAATAGTCCATTCTTATCTTGTGCTCTTGCCTGATATGCGTACTTAGGAAATGCTTTGAAAGGCAACATTTTGATCTAAAACCATTAAAAGAACACTAAAATATTGTAAGATACTGATATTTAATTCACTAGGTTTGTTTAACTAGGTTTCAGAGCAACGGTACATTGGTAACTTCTTTCACAGTGAACAACCGGAAATATGTTTGCCCACACAAGCACGACTAGCTTTTAGCCAAAGCCTGGCTAAGGCCAAGGGCTTAAGCTTGTCGTACTAAGTGTCAACAAGCAGAAGACTTATTTTCCTGCCATTCCACCCCCTCCGGCCACTCATGCGACCCAACTTTTGACCTGCTTTGCCCTTTCCAGACACCACGGCGGAGAACCTCAGGAATGCTCGCTCCAAATGGCAGCTAATCCATTCCGGAGACACGTTTTTTTTTTTCACCCTCCAAACATGGAGCTAGTCAGCTCAGAACGAATGAGGTTTTGCCACGGTGACAAAGTGATCACTGACTGTGGTCCTAACTGGAAGATTAGAGCGTTTGCCCAAGAGATTCCCAAACAGACCTTTGGGTCAGTTCTGTCTAAATGAGAATCCAATTTAAAGTTCTCAGGCCAAAGATTATGATGACCTGATAATAGGACCGATACACTGGGCCTGTTGTGTCTGCCGTCTTGTCTTTATTTACTTAGCATGTGTTTCATAAAGCACCTATTATCATGCTTGGGGACTCCAGACAGACTGCAAATATGCAGCGGGGGAATTTCAATCCAATTATACGGAGATGAGTTGACCATTGAAGCCTGTTGATGCTGACTTTGCTTTAACACTCAGTATTGTGTTGTCCTAACAGAACGAAGAAACACTGAATGCTACTGTTCTCCCGCCAGGAAAACAGACTTCGCTTCCTCATTAGATGTTGGCATTTGGGATTAATTTCTGGCATGTAGATCTTGGGGAATCTCTTGTGATTGGAGGATTAATTAGAGTCAGTAAATAATTAGGTTACATGCGGGAGGGTTTATTGTGTTTCTAATGAATGGCATGGGCTGCTGAATTCACACCAGGCTGCAGAGAGTGTGTGAGTGACCTGTGGAAACTGTGGCTGCACAGATTGGGTCCAGAAGGCACACATGCTAATAGGGTGAGCCAGAGTTGTCCAAAAGGCTCAATTATTCAGGAACCGGGTTTGTTTAGCATTCCATTGGCATCCCTCTGAGCGTGTGTGAGTTTGATATTGCAGCACCAAGCCCACCTCTTCACATTGCCTGCCATACAATGCATCTGGACCCAGGCTACATGAATTATACATCAAACCAGAACAGAGGGACAGGTGATGTGTGAGGCATTGTGGGAATTTCAGCTTTGTCAACTCCTCTGTAAGCTGTGTGTGAGATTTTGTTGTTGTTGTTGGTCAAATTCATACTAAAAATCCTGTGGCATTACTATAGTTCATGTGTCAAATAGTAATACAATAGTAGTTTGAAGTATACCATGTTACAATTTGATTAGCATATTCATATACCATAGTATCCTAAAAGTCCAAAAACCATGGTATTAGCATGATGTTTTCACACGGTGTCTTTTATGGTAATACAATGGTACTTTTCTTTAGAAAACCCCCCAGACTCCTAAATTGTCTCTTTGAGTAGTTTAACTAAATGAGTTTTAGCATTTCTGGTTTCTCAAACTTAGACACAGTAAAAACAATGTGTTGTAAGCTCAGTTTTGTATCTGATCTTTTCCGGATTCATGAAAATCTTCTTAAGAAATAAGTTCTTATTTCGTAAATTTTCTGAAGAAAGAAGAAAATTCTAAAAAGTATGTAAAATTGTGCAATTCTTTAAAAATTCTTTAGAAGTTCTCAAATATTTTCTTAAGAAAAAAATGACAGGCGTTGGTGTTATTTGATTGAGAGGTGGGTATTGCTGAAGACTCGCTGAATGAAAACACTCAAAGCCTGTCTTTTTGCTTTTTGCCTTCAGATTACCGGAGTTATCATAAGCGTGCAGACTATTTTAGTCGCGACTGGCTTGATGGGAGTTATTGCTCAGCATTGTTTTTAATGTGCTGTACCAACTTGCCAAGTTAAAATATTCTAGTGATCACTGTTTTCATGATCGATCTGTTTCACTTGAGAGTAATTTTATTCTTAAGAATGTTTTGTGAATCCGGCCCCTGGTTCTTAAAACCCAGGTTCAGTCACTGTGTTTAGCAAACACTTACATTAGCAACAGTCGACACAGCAATCGCACTTGTCTAGCCCTCACCTTAGCCGTTGTCTGTCTCAAAGGCATTTGGCCTAGTCAAGAAATTGTGGTTTAAATACTTTATTATAAACGAATAAAGTTTATTAGTCATGAGTCCACCAGCCATTTTCAAATCGTTTTCAAAAATCGGATTACAAATGGAAATTCCATTCAAATTGTCTGCTAATGACATTGACAATTGATGTCTTAGTGAAGGCATGATGTTATTGCTGAAGGGAAGTGTTACGTGTTCGTGCAAAAACCAGATGGATGCGTCATAAGATCATATTTTAGTTTCTCTATTAAAGCTGTTGTGGCCTCCATTTACAATGCCTGGTTAAGTATGAGTATGTGAAACACGATGCAGATCGCTAAAATACAGAAAATAGTTCTTAATGGAGATGCTAAAATGTAATTCAAAGCCATGTTGTACCCCTTAGACGCTAGATGGTAATTATTGTAAATTGTGCCCCATTGTTAGGGATCACACTGTTTAGCTTATACTGCTAGTTTTGGCTTGTCCTCTCCTCTGCACTATTTTATTATCCTTCATTTGAATCTGCGTTTAGCCTCTCATTCTTCCAGCGCTAAAGCGGTTCATTGTGTCTTGATCCCTCTTGCTCAAACGCCTGTTTGCTCAGTAACTCAAGTCAGAGATGGAGGAGGTGAAGCCAAAAGAAGAAGAAAAAAAACCAGGCCACATTTGCTTCTTATGCCACAATGTGCTTGTTTTAGCAGAGCTCCAGTTTTAACAGCTCCATGTGGTGGCACCAGAAGTCGTCTTTGGGCGGGTTCCTTCGGTAGCAGGCGGAGAAAAGCAACAGATTAATCAGCAGGTGTAGAGCGCTGACCCTGCACTGTTGCCATTTTTGACATTTTCAAATGGCTGCAACACCTTGTGGAGAGTCACTCCAAATAACTCTTAAGATAACATTGCACATCTTTGAACTGTGTCGCTAACATTGTTTTAACTTTAGTTCTAAGCGTCTCAAAATAATGACCGTTAAATGAAAGACTGACCTAGCACAATTGGTAAATATGTGCTTGAGAACTCTAGAGTCAATGTAATTTAACTGTGTGATACAAAAGGTGGAACAATGTTTACACAATGACGCACTTTTTCTGTTTGGAGAGGTGTTTTGTCAGCTGTTTTGCACTGTTTTGCTGGTCAGGCGTCTTCTCCTCCTACAGACCAACTTACTAAAGTGGATTTAGGAAGATTTATCAGGCTTTGCCCTTGATGAACTGCAGAACTTGTTGTGACAAAAGGTTAAAAAAAAAAAGCCAGGTACCTGTTGACAGACCACATTTGAAGAAGATCCCAATTCTGCCATCTAAAGGTTGATTCTGGCATATTGCAACCAGAATGGTTTGCAGAGAAAGTGTTATTGTTGCTGTTTCATTGTCCTTATGTTACCAAACCCAGTGACTCAGCTTGCATATGTTTTCAATGCTCACCATACTGTGGTCACACTGTGTTTTCCCCCAGTTCCTCATTTAAGACTTAAATTGGGTTAATCTGCTGGATAATTCCATTCCGCTAGCTGGAAAGCACCCACTTAAACAACAAATAGGAGTACTCTGACCAGGTGTTGATATGGATCCTTGGGATGCTTGGAGTCGGCCAGTCCCATCCAGTCCATTTTTAAGGGAGGCGAGGGGCCCAGTCTGGCGGCATTCTATGCTTGGGATGGTGGTGTTGGAGGCAAAACGGCTGGCGTGTTGACACAGCAGGGATTCTTGGCAGAAGGATAGTGAGAAAGAGAGACCATTAGCCTCAACAGCTAATATCATAGTGCAGTGGACAAACACCATCTTAAAGGATAAGTGGAAGTTGTCCTATTCCTTTCTTTCTCAGTCAACCTACTGACAGATCTTTAAAACAATCCTTTGATGGACCTTGCAGAGTTTCCAGAAGTCAGGCTCAGCTGACTTAAATTATGTACAAACACAGAGACAGACAGTCAGACAGATAGATGGAACGAGGAATAGAGAGGCAACCCAGAGATCTGGATGTGTTTGGACTGTGGGAAATGAGAGCTAGTCTTGTCTCAATGCAAGCCTTGTTCATGTTCACAGAGTGCTGGTTGGAGCAGAGGTCAAACCCACTGCCTACATAGAGGTGGGGGGAAGGTTAGCATGGAGGAAACAAGACGGCATTCTCCACTCTCGCTCCCTTGTGACGTCCTGAGCCAACAAGTACCCCATTCAGTCTACTGCTCACCACCTTGCATTGGCTTATGTACACATCACAGCAGTGCTGCTTCTGATATTATTATAGTGCTATACTGCTATATTTATGTAGTTGGGGTGTTGGTAGTAAATTATATGCTAATATAAGTTCCTAAGTATTGTGGAGGGGGTGGGTAATACCTTTAATTGACTGTGTACTTTTAAAGTGGTGAGTTGAAGTCAGACTAACTTTAACTACTTTTGTTCAGCAAGATTCTCTTCAAACTGTTGGTATGCCATGACAGTAATTTACCTGAAAGAGAAAACTGACTAGACAGTTTATGCTAATGCAGCAAGCATTAGCATAGCGCACCCTTGGCTGGAATTCTTAGAATGTGAAACATGAAATTGAACTTGCTTAGCTTAGCATTTGTGTTCATGTACTTGCATAGAGTATATTTTCCAGGGCTTAACATATGGGTATGTGTAATAAAAAGCTGAAATAGCCTTTATGATTGGTATTGGCTAGAATATAGGGAACTTTTTAGGCAACACTCCTCAGAAAGTCATTAGGTTTTAACTCAAAGGTTACATATCCATTTAGCAATCGCATTATCCTGGCGCAGGGGTAGCCAACCCTACTCCTGGAGGGCTACCTTCCTGCAGACTTCACTTGTATTCTTGCGCCAACATACCTGCGTCTTATTTTCAAGTAATCCTGAAGACCCTGATCAGCTGGTAATGGTGTATTTGATTTGGTTTTGCTACCCTTGGTCTAGCAGATGTAGTCCTGATTTGCCACCTTGCCAACAGAAGCATTGAAGGATTTGTTACAACAGGTGCCTCTTGATCCCTAAGAGTGTAGTGACTCCCACTTCCCTTCAAATGCCAGGCCTGTCTTAGCGTCAATTATGGCGAGTGGCAGCTGGAATCATCTCTCTTGTCGCTAGTGTGCTAAACGAGAGAAACGCTGCCTGCTAGGGGTGTAAGGTGCTATTTCTCCCACCCTCCATACAGCCGGTCAAATGCCCAACTGGTGTTTATTTTCCTTTGGGAGAAGTAGGGAAAAGTAAACCTTGCTGCCGAGACCCATTGTTCTTTAAAACGCTCTGGCGCCGCTCACGAGTAATGAGGTCTAATGTCTATTTTCTTCTTTTCGCTTGCCTTTTTGGTTGTTTAAACATGCACACTCATTTCATTCCCCCCTCCCTCACTTCTTTTGTGTTCTCATTTTGTTTTTCAGTCCAATAAGGTGCCAGTGGTACAACACCCCCATCACGTTCATCCCCTCACACCGCTGATCACCTACAGCAATGAACACTTTTCCCCGGGGACGCCTCCCTCTCACCTCTCTCCGGAGATTCTCGACCCAAAGACAGGTAAGCGCCACCAACTGGTTCAGCCATCTGAGATGCATTCATCAAAGCTTTGAGTACAATCTTAGAAATGTAGAGTACTTTGTTGTTTTGATGGGGTTTATTGGATGTTTGATGGGGTTTATTGACCCTCTAAAGGCAGTCACTACATTTACAATTCATTTAGGTGCCAATAGCAGCGCAGAAGTTACACACTTCACCCTTAAATTGACTTATGTTTATATTTGTTGTCTTCAGTTTTCATAATCAACAATTATTTCTTCAGGCATACCAAGGACCCCTCACCCTTCAGAGCTGTCCCCATATTACCCTCTCTCTCCTGGGGCAGTTGGACAGATCCCTCACCCTCTAGGATGGTTGGTTCCTCAGTAAGTCTGAATTCTGTTGCCTTAAAATACATAACATCAACCTTATTTTACCCATGCAGATGGCATAATCAAGTTTGTAGATATTTTTTTTGTAAGTTCTCCTTGGAAAAGAGCATCTGTTTGCCCTTGATTTTGCTGTAGCAAGTTGTTTGAGTGCTGCTCTTTTATCTTCAGGCAAGGCCAGCATATGTATTCCATCCCTCCTGGGGGCTTCAGACACCCCTACCCTGCACTCGCCATGAACGCCTCCATGTCTAGGTATGTAACAGAGGGCAGAACCCTCCTTCTGCACCATGTTGATTTAAAGTTAAACTCGCATCTATTGTTAGACATGAGAAGCAGACAGCACGATTCCTCCCTGGAGCCTCAGAGAAGAGTTAGTACAGGAAACTGCTGAAATGGTTTTAGCGTGGCATTTTAAAATATACCATGGTGCTAAGTTATTGGCATTTGTATAGGGTAATTTTAAAAATAATGTTTATCTGATAAACATAGAACTTTTTGGATCTGCTGAAGAATAATTGTAATATTATGCAAATGTCACATGGAAAAACTTCCATCCAAGGAAATCTGACCAAACTTATTTCAGTTAGATAAAAACCTGTATTTATCTAGAGTTATTGTTGCAGACCCCCCCCCCCTACCATTTTACTGTAGATATGCTAGCCATTATATAAAAAGTAGCACATCCTAAAACTCATACTGAATAGAATCTTCTCTAATGCATGATTTTATCATATTCTTTCCATTCAGATAATGCTTAAAATTAAATAAGATTGCTGGATGAGTTCAGTTGTCGCACGTCAGCCTGAAATTTCCATGGCTTTTAATCTCCCACTATTGCTTTCATGGTTGTCTCATGACTGTGCACCTTTTGTCGTTCTGTAGCAAGAGAGAGATCTTTTTCTGCTTGCGTTCATTTTGTGGCACGGTGAAGTGCTGAAGTCCAATGGAAAAATGCGTTTAACAAGAGTGTGCAAATCACAGATTTGAACAGTTTTTTTTTTTCTCTCAACTGTGAAAATGACAATGCTGCTATTGTATTAGCTGTTATGAATTTGGAAACCCAGAGTACACAGTTTTCCAGATGCAGCTGCAAGGATATGTGCTCCCGGTGTTATCTATCTATCTATTTGTCTGTCTGTCATTTTGTCCATCCCTCTATCCATCCGTTCGTCTGGCCGTCTGTCTGTCATTTTTTCCATCCATCTATCGTTCTGTCTTTCTGACAGACAGACATCTGTCGATCTGTCTATCTCTGTCTATCTGTCATTTTGTCTATCTATCCATCTCTCGTTGTCTGTCTGACTTTCTGTCTGTTTTTTTTGTCCATCTATCTATCCATCTATCATTCTGTCTTTCTGACAGACATCTATCAATCTATCTATTTGTCTGTCGGTCATTTTGTCTATCCATCCATTTTTTTTATCTTATAATTTTCTGCTGTTTTATCCATCCTTCGCTCCGTCTGTCCGTCCTTCTATCTATCCGTCTGGCATTTGTTCCATCCATCTATTGTTCTGTCTGTCTGTCTGTCTGTCTGTCTTCTTTCTTTTTGTCATCTGTTGATCTGTCTATCATTTTATCTATCCATTTATTCATCCATCCGTCTATAGTATCTATTTATCTGTCTGTTATTTTTTCCATCCATCGTTCTGTCTGTCTTTCTGTCAGACAGACTTCTGTCTATCTCTGTCATTTTGTCTATCCATCATCTATCTATCTATCTGTATGTCTGTCTTTCTGTCTGTTGTCTTGTCATCCATCTATTCATCTATATTTTCCATCTTATCGTTCTGTCTGCAGTTGCTGACTGTGAATCTCTCTCTCTTTCTCTCTCTCTAGTCTGGTATCCAGTCGTTTCTCTCCTCACATGGTGCCTCATCCTTCTCACGGCCTGCACCAGACGGGCATCCCTCACCCCGCCATTGTGTCGCCTGCCATCAAACAGGAGCCCAGCGGCGACAACGCCAGCAACTCGACACACGGGTGAGTCTCTCTCCTCCATTACTCTCTCCCAGACATTCCTCTGCTCTTCTGCGACTGACATCATCTTTACATTCATCTGTGTCCGTACAGAAAGTCCTCGATGCATGTGAAGAAAGAGGAAGAGAAGAAGCCTCACATCAAGAAGCCCCTAAATGCCTTCATGCTCTACATGAAGGAAATGAGGGCCAAAGTAGTGGCCGAATGCACCCTGAAAGAGAGCGCAGCCATCAACCAGATCCTGGGCAGGAGGGTGAGTGCTTACAACTCCCATTATGAGAGGAGCTGAGATGCATTAGTGTGTTTCTCTTCATCTTGTCTTAAAGGAACGGATCATCTAAAAATGAAAATTGGTGTCATTTACTCACACTCATGTCATTCCAAACCTGAAAGAAGCACAAAAGGAGATATTCTGAAGATTGTGCTGGTCGCTCTATTCCGTGCAATTACAACAAATGTGCATTAAAGCTTTCAAATGTAAAAAAAAAAGGACACAAATACATCATAAAAGTGGTTCGCGTGACTTGTGTGCTTCTAAAAAATTTCTTTTGTGCACAAGAAATAAACTCATATGGGTTTGGAATGACATGAGTGAAATTGTAAATATCTTGGTGAACTGTTCTTTTAAGGAATGAAGAAAGGAGGGAAATTTGACCATATGTTCTTTTATTCGGCAGTGGCACTCTCTTTCACGTGAGGAACAGGCCAAATATTACGAACTCGCCAGGAAAGAACGGCAGCTGCACTCTCAGCTTTATCCGGGCTGGTCTGCGCGAGACAACTATGTAAGTAAGCCCAGAATGCAGAGTTTAACGCAAATCATGTGGGGTTCGGATTCCTCCATTGTTTTTGGCAGCCAGGGGAGTTTTGCTTAATCAAACACATCTAATTTGCTCCAAATCATGTCTCTCCACAGGGAAAGAGGAAGAAACGGAAGAGAGACAATAAACCTGACTCCCCACAAGAGTGTAAGTGTCACTGGCCATCTGTATTTCTTTCTCACTTTCTGTATGTGTAGTCTTTCGCTGAACTAGAACAGATTTTTTCCCCAGCATCGCTGTTGGTCCGATCACTCAGCTCATAGATCATGTTCAGTTCAATTTTGACTAGATGATGAACGGTTTGGGTTTTTGTTTTTCTTTGTATATTGGATTTTTTGTTTTTTAGTAAAAATTCATTTATTCATGCTCACATTGTTTTAAACACTTTGTGTGTTAATTTATGAGCAATTGGGAGCAATTTTTAGTTTTTGTATTTTTATGAAAATATCCTTTAAATTTAGTCACTATTTCTACATCATAATCATTCATTTTTAATTTTTTTAAATAAACGACATCTAAATTAAGTCAATTAAAAAAAATTTTTGCAAAATAAATTAATTCAATTAAATATTCAAACATTTTATATATTAGTAGAATTTATTAGTATTTTGAGCTAGCTTTTATTTTTATATTTTCTGTTCTGTTCCATTAAGTTTTAGTAATTTTGCTAAGTGCTATTGTCATTTTTATTAGTTTTAGTTTTTATATAATTACCTTTAATTTATATTTGTTTTAGATTTAGTAATTTTATAAATAAAAAAAATTACCTTGACAACTAACTAAAATAAATTACGTTTTTCATGTAATATTTATATAAAAAATTTATTTCAGCTTTATTTCAATTAACGAAAATGGAACAGTTTTAGTTGGCAATAACAACACCAATTTAAATTTGTATCAACAATTATTTTATTTTTTTTTAAACTATGTTTTACTGAAACTAGTTTAATTTTGCATCCAAATCACATTTTGGTTGACACAATTTGGGTGTATTTTTAACCCTTTCCCCCCCTCATCTGCAGGTAACTTCTCGCCCCAGCCCAAGAAGCAGTGTATCCCGTACCTGCCGTCCGAGAAAATGTGTGACAGCCCGACCTCCTCGCACGGTAGCATGCTGGACTCGCCCGCCACGCCATCGGCCGCCCTGGCATCGCCAGCGGCCCCCGCGGCCACTCACTCGGAGCAGGCGCAGCCCCTGTCCCTCACCACCAAACCGGAGGGGAGATCCCACCATTCACACTTCCCCCTGCCAGGGAAGGCCTCGGGCTCCACCTCCTCCTCCTCGTCCTCCTCCTCTCATCCGAACATCTCTCTCCACAGCCAGTCGGCGAGCCTCCTTTCCCGTCCCATCCCATTCGCCTCCCTACTCTCCCCATCCTCACCCTACCACCAGGCAGCCATACATTCCCATCATGCCTTGCTGCAGACACAACCTCTCTCCCTGGTCACCAAAACAGTGGACTGAAAAAATGATGATAAAAAAAAAACTTTTTACACCTGTATATTGCTTTGTTTTTACATTTTTATAGATATTAGACCAAGTTTTTAAGATAGAATGAAAAGGAATGATTATTGGTCAATATTTGACCACCCCTCTATTTTGCTTTTCTCTTTTAAACAAAAATGTATTTTTTTGTAAATTGCCTTTTTTCAGTGTGATTCTCCAATGTTGCTACTTGTATAAAAGACAAATGTATAAAGGTTCCTCTTTTTTTAAAGCCGTACTTGACAAAATACAATTTGTAGTTTTAGTTCAATTCAATCTAATGGTAGTTAGGAGTTTGATTTTTTTTTTTCTTTTTTTTTTCATTACTGCTTTCTTTTCTTCTCTCTTGTTTTTTTTTTTTTTTTTTTTTGACTTCTTTCTTTTGGTACCACCTCACCCTGTTCCTAACCCTGTTTGTGTGACTCTCCTAAGACTCCATAGCTAATAAACCTCAAGTTATTTCTAAAGGCTGCATTGTGTTTTTTGGTGGGTGAGGACGCTGCATGTGATGACTGGCTGAATAATGCGACGGAGATCTTCTGAATAGAGCCAGTATCACACGCGCTCACAGTGTTCATTTATCTAATTAGGGCTCGTGAAGTGGTGTGTGTGAAATGCTGGCACTCATGATGTGCACAAACTAAATTATATAATTCACTGTTGCGTAAAAGTCAGCCTCTTAAAGACAGATGTAGACTCTTTTGTTAAACACTATGACATTATCCTGGTAAAAGCTCTCAGGGAGAATTGTTTAAAAAAAAATACACATTGAGGTCAATTTGAGGTCTGATATATATGTATACTATATCATATTTGATATGCAGATTTCTAAGGCCTCTAAATCATAATCAAAACTGCTAAAGACTTGCACAAAGTCTGCATTTTTTGTATAATTGTAAATATTGTTATAAAGAAATTTTTATAAAGAAAAAGTAAGAAAAACTTGTCGGTTATATGTCAAGATGAACACTTATACTGGACTGAAGTAACTTAGGTTTACTTGACATTTTTAGGGGGGAAAAAACATGGTGAAATGTGACTTATCAAATATGGCACGTCAGGCTTTTGAGGAATGTTTATTTGTCCCATCTCTTAATCATCACTATATTGTGTTGCCTTTTTGCCCCCCACAATAAAAACTACAGAGCTTTGATCATTGAACTAAGTATTAGAAGATTATGTTTCTAAGATTTGTTGACCGGAGAGTTGAACCCGTCCCGATTTCACCAAGTACAACATGTTCCTGGATCCTGGAACAACATTCCAATCAACCAATCAGATTTGAGGGACAAGTTTACAGTTTATGCCAAGTTCAGGCTTAAAACCAGGGTTAAGTGCTTCTACATCAGCGCTATTCACCTATCATTTCCCTCTGATTTTAGGGATTCGTTATGGGTATGGTTATGACTAAATTTTCGGACAGGAATGTTGTTCCAGGATCAACAAAATAATGTTGATCCAGGAACATGTCTTAGGCAAAATCACGGTGCTATTGGAAGATTATTGTGTAGCTACTCATAACTGTGGGATATTATGATTATGACTGTTCTCACGTAAGTCTCAGAATAGTTTGTGTGTGGCTTAGAAACTTCTTTCTGAAATGTGGTTTATATACTGTGTGTTTATCTGAACAAACATTATTTGATTTCATTGTGGTTTGCTTTATTGACAGACTTGTGAGGTAGAAAAGTAACAAAAGCCATAAAGTGAGCTTTGTGTGATGATGAGGACGCGGGAACATATTGTTTTCAGGCGGCTGTGAATAATTAAGATCGCAAACTCGGTCACAAAAATGGTAGGCTAAAAGCTGTGTCCAGAATTGAAATATTTCCACACGTTTACAGCACTATTATACATGTTTTGACATCCTGCCACTGTTTTTAACGAAGAGACTTGGAAAGTTGGTCCTCTGAGATCTCATTAGCTATTTCAATTAGCAAACGGCATGGAAGGCAGGTTACGGGATTCGGTGGCCCCTGGGATGCCGATGGCTGCCAGGAAGGAGCAATTAGGTTTCACGGAGGAGACGGAGTGACCCGACTTCACACACACAGACATGTGTGTTCCAGAGACAGCAAATGTGAAGAAACGGAGATCCGTGTGTGTTGGCCGTGCGATGCTAACGTCACTTTCCACCATCCTGATATCTGGAGACCTTTTGCAGAATCTTCCCAATTCCTCTATCTATCTTAAAGTGTGTCCAGCAAGTGAACTCGTGAGATAGATTGAGAATATTCTCAAATTATAGGTATTAAAATGTGGCTTGCAAGTTAACACTTGAGTTCTTTGGTGAAATCATCCTCGCTTGACAAGTAAGTTAGACCTTTTGGCATCCTGTATTGATATGACCTTGATGTCTCTAGTGCCAAATAATTTACACTTTAAATGTGGCACATAAGCGCTTCTAAAGTGCCAGTAAGTGACTGTTTAATGCTACTCAGAGGTGGCATGAATGCCTGCAAGTTTAATACTTTTGGGTTCTGTGGTCAGAGAAGGCATAATTTAGTCTGGTTTTTATGCTGTAGGACATCTATATACCAAATTTTGAGCAGGTACAGAGAGAGCAGGCTTAACTCCAAAGATGCCTTTGCATTGCTCTTTTTGGTTTGCTCTCAAGGAAACTGTTGAAACAGTCGCACCCATAGACTGTCAAAAAAAAAGGTCGCACCCATAATTACGAGATGACCAGGACAGTTCATTTGTGGTGCTTTGGTGAGTAAAATTCCAGACTAAAGGGACAGTCGACCACGAAACACTTAAGGGTGCTAAGAATGGCTAGAAGTAGTATTCAGTCACTTTTGTGAAGTGTTTTATGTAATGATGATTTTGTTTCATGAGTATATTTATGTGATAAATCTTTTAAAACTTTGACACAGTCATCAGATGGTAAAAACATGGCATTTTGATATATAGCCTACCATGGTAGGCTACCTAATGATGTTTATGCGTTTACTTTCAGTTCCAATGGCAGAACCACAGTACTTTTTGATATTTTTAACAAAAAAAGTGATTTTTTTTACATTTTATTTTATGAATGTAAGCAAAGTCTGCAACCATTATGTAACGTATCCTAATATGTCAAATGAGAAAATGTTATATTTTTCATTGTCATTCATTTTCATTGATTTGACTGATAAAAAATCAGTTAGTCAGTCAATCAATCAATCAGTCTTTTTGGGGATCCAACAAGAAAGTTCTAACTAGTTAAATTTGAACAATGTGGTTTCGTAACATGAGGCAGAAGTTAATAGCATATTGGTGCACCTCGTCTAGTAGAAAATAAATCAATAACAATTTTTTTTTTTTTTATTCCTACCAGAAAACCAGTTAAAATTTTCAACAATGTGGTCTTGTAACATGACAAATTAATATTTGTGTGCTACGACACCGCCCTCTAGTTGCAGACTGTTGGTGTCCGTCAGTAGAGTTAACGCGTTCCGCCACCAGATGGAGATGTTGTCTTAAAATAGCCGGGGCTAGTTGTCACGACACAAACTCCTCACGGTCAGGGCCAGATTTTTGCATATGCATTCTAGGCACGTGCCCTTGCTCGCGCGTCCGGATTTTATGAGGTAAAACAGGTGTTGTGTAATATTAGTTCCTGTGAAAAACTGTTCCAGTAGTTGGACTACACATGAATGAATGAATGAATGAATGAATGAATGAATGAATGAATGAATGAATGAATGAGGCATTTATATAGCGCTTTCATATGTAGGCTACTACTGTACACCCAAAGCGCTTTACAATTGTATCGGTCCTCAACCGCCACCAGTTTACATGACTACACATTGTGGGCGTGGCCTTGAGACAACGCGCAAAACGAATGTGCACTCTTTTCAAATTGCAACTCGTTTAATGGATTTTTTTTTCTTTTTTTTTCGAAAAGGTAATGAAGATTCATTGTTAAGCATTAACTGAAACAGTTCACATTTTCAAAACAATGAATAGTTTGTTGGCATGCGGTGACTACAGTGGCCTAAAGCAGTGTTTACAACAATGCCTGAAATAAACCTCTACAAATGTATCTGTGCCCTAATAAAATGTAGTTATATAAGCTAGGCTGGTGTGAGTATTTGTGTAATTCTTAATTTATTTAGTAGCCAATGCTATAGCTATATAGCCAGTGTTTACCAGCCTACACTTCCCTTTATCAACACCAATAGTGTTCCTGTTTTCTCATATTATACTGGATATTATGCAAAATTATAATTAAAGTAACACAAGTAAATGCAGATTTACTTGTATCAGTCACATTTTGTAAAAACATTTTTTTTTCAGCTTTAACAAAGCAACCTCAAAATCTTTCCACATAGGCTACACCTATTTGGGAATCACTAGTCTCCTACTAATAGATTATAATAGATTAAAGGTATAATCCATCCAAAACTGTCATCATTTACTCACCCGTTCAAAACCAGTATGACTTCTTTTCTTCTGTGAAGAAAATATTCTGAAGAACATTGGGAACACATTTTTCAAAATGTGTCGCACGAAAGATTGAGTCATACAACTTTGAAACAAGATGAGGGCATCAGAATTTTTTTATTTTTGAACGAACTATACCTTTAAAATTCACCCTCAAAAGAGTACATACAATTTCTCTTAATTGTATTTAGGTAACAGTCAAATACAGTTTAGAAAATCTAAGATAAATAACTACTACTAATAATAAATATTATATTAATAAATATTTCTCACACACACACACACACACACACACACACACACACACACACACACACACACACACACACACACATATATATATATGAAGAGTTCAGAAGCAAAAGCCTCTAAGTGCCATCTGAAATTTTCTTCTAGAATGATCATTTTTATCAAGCTCGTATATTTAAGTTCAATAATTTCACTTAAATGACAACTAAGAGGTAATATTCATTGCCATTTAAGTGAAATTACTGAACTTAAATATACGAGCTTGATAAAAATGATCATTCTAGAAGAAAATTTCAGATGGCACTTAGAGGCTTTTGCATCTGAACTCTTCATATATACATATACATATATATACATATACATATAGGCTATATATATGTATGTATATATGCTGCAGTTTTTGAGTGAACTATTTTCAGATCAGTATTCTTGATCAACAGGCGTGTGCACTGATGAAATCATGCATGCCTGGATCTGCTGTCTCTTTATATTTATTCATGTGCAATGTCCTGTACACACCTTAAACTACAGTAAATATAGCAGGGGCAAAGTACGTGTGATTACTTATTCTCACAGACATTTTTATTTTCAGTTTTATTTTGAACACAGACAGCATATAATCAAAATGATCACATTCACATTCGTTTTCAGCAATTCTATGAAATGGCTGTTGAATCAGACTTTATAAAACTGATTTTTTTTTAAACCAAACAAAATTGCTTGATATTATTATTATTTAGGTCAATTATGTCTAGAATGTATTTGCACTTCCATATTTTGCCATATTTAACAAATAGATAAATTTTATTATCATACAGATTTTTTATACATTAACACTACTTTGTTAACTATAAACTTCAATTACTCTTTATGTGGTCACTCAGTACATTAAGGACATTTATAATGCTACCAAAGATTTCTGTTTCAAAGCTGTTCTTTTAACCTTTCTAGAATCCTGAAAAAATGTATCACCATTTCCCAAAAAAATATTAAGCAGAACACATTAATAATAAGAAGAAATATTTATTGAGCAGCAAATCAGCATATTAGAATGATTTCTGAAAGATCGTGTGACACTGAAGACAATGATGCTGAAAATTCAGCTTCTCATCACAGGAATCAATTATATTTGAAAACATTTAAAAAAAGACATTTTTTTTTTTAGATTATAATAATATTTCACAAGATTAGTATTTTTGATCAAATAAATGCAGCCTTGGTGAGCATGAGATATTTCTTTCAAAAACTTTTAAAAA
This sequence comes from Leuciscus leuciscus, assembly GCF_965113295.1. NCBI lineage: Eukaryota > Metazoa > Chordata > Actinopteri > Cypriniformes > Leuciscidae > Leuciscus > Leuciscus leuciscus. The sequence continues at coordinate 26,367,386 of NC_138723.1, read as the reverse complement.
TCTTACCGACCCCAAACTTTCAAACGGTAGTGTATATACATAATAAATAGAAGATATATCTATGGAGGTAGCAAAACCTCATGACCCAAATGGAGCACTAAGAAAGCAGGTCACATTTGGGGAACTTTCCCGACCCGCTCACTTCCTTCTGGAGATGAAACTTTACGTGACATGACGTCACTGGCTTCATTATCAGACTCTGGTCAGATATTTTGAGAGATGTTATATAAAGGATTATCTGAGAAAGTGGTTTCCCCATCAGATTTTTTACAGTCAGTCACTGTTATATGAACTATCCCTTTAAAATTGGCCCTCAAAAGAGTACATCAAATTGATCTTTATTGTATTTACAGTCAAATACATTTTAGAGAATCTAAGATAAAGAACAACTAATAATAATAAATATTATATTAATCAATATTTCTCTCTCTCATACACACACACACACACACACACACACACACACACACACACACAAATATATATATATATATTATAAAGCATACATCATGTCTGTTTGACCATGTGTTGCACTGAAAAACAACCTACTCTCATGTCATGTGTTTTATATTGGTGTGTGAAATCAACCAAAATGTAATGATCCATAATGTTGTGTTAATCGTTTTTAACATTTGAAAGTCTTATAAAAAACTTTTTATTTTATTTTATTTTACAAGTGTACATACCAATGATACCATTTCTGTAGGGCAGGAATTCCCAAACGTTTTTGTCAGCCAAACTCTGATGACCTAAAACATTTACTTGAAGTTCTCCTGAGATTAATAAAGTTAATATTTCAATAGTTTAACAACACACTTTCATGTTCACAGTTCTCTGATGTTGGTTAATGGTGACATGATGTGCATGTAAACAAATAAAACATATTTTTTTAGTATTTTATTTGGATTATTTGAGTTTTTTTTTTTACAGTTTAATGCTTTTCATCAACTCACGCAATGCAAAATTAAGTGAATGCCTGGTGTCTGGGATAATTATTAAAACGGGGCCTTGGCACTCAATGAGAAAAGCCTCCATGTGTGTCCAGATCACACACTGCCAGAGCTGCAGTGACTTCAGCTCTTACATCCAGTCTGAAACAGACAGTAACTTTACATGATGATGAATATATGCATCACAAAAGCAAAATGAAGCCATTATGTCATAAGTGGTGATGATGCGTATAAGTTTTTCCTATTTAAATGTAGCAACTGCTGGCCTATGTCCAAGAACACTGGGCCATCAGAACAATGCTTTAAAGGTTTATGCACGGTATTATATAGGCCTAATCAAGTACAAATGGCTATGTTTATTACAAGATCAATAAAACATTTTCATAGATAGGCCTACGCCTATAGTTTATGTATAGTTAACAGAAACCTGGCTATCAAGAAATTAAAGATTACTCTCAACAGGCTATCTTAAAAACATTTTATTATGGCACAAATGATTAATAATAAACCGTATTAGCCGAGACGAGCATATGTTATTCGCTCATTGTTTGCTCTGCTGTGTCCTTACCTACAGTCTATGGTCCTTACCTATCTGAATGCCTGCAATCAATCAGGCTAAACAGCTCAGACGATTTATCTTATAACACAAACTAATCATTGTTTTGAATATATGAACTGTTTCAGTTAATGCTTTGCATTGAAACTTAATTACCTTTTCGAAATAATCCATTAAGTGATTTGAGGAGAGTGCACTAATATTTTCAGTTCCATTCGTTTTCGCGTTGTTTCAAGGCCACGCCCACAATATGGGAAACTCATGAATATTCATGTATAGGCCTACTTCACCCACTGGAACAATTTTTCACAGGAACTGAATATTACCCAACACCGGCCCTGGTCACGGTAAGTTCGTTTTGTGAATTTCGGTTTCTGTATGGAAACCTGTATGGAAGCTGTTGAACATTTCCATCGTTGTTGGCTTGTTGCCCAAAAAAAGAGATACGGTTACGATGAGTTTTTGTGAGCGTGTTGTAACCGTAAATTGTCACAATGGGCATCTACAGCAGTCAGTTCAGGTTTATATTGTATACATTTCAAATAAAACATTAAGCCAGAATATATATTGACTTTTGTTGCAATAATCATAATAAAAAAATAAATTGAAAAAAGTTATCTCCTGAAGCATAAAACCTGATCATCTGTGTTCATTCAAATGAGCATTAAAAAAAAAAAACCTCAATGCTGCAGCTTTTGAGTGCAGTATTTTCATCTGGATCCTGACATCAGTATTCTTGATCAACAGGCGTGTGCACTGATGAAATCCTGCATGCCTGGATCTGCTGTCTCTTTATATTTATTCATGTGCAATGTCCTGTACACACCTTAAACTACAGTAAATATAGCAGGGGCAAAGTACGTGTGATTACTTATTCTGAGTCACAGACATCTGAACATTTGTTTCAGTTTTATTTTGAACACAGACAGCATATAATCAAAATGATCACATTCACATTCGTTTTCAGCAATTCTATGAAATGGCTGTTGAATCAGACTTTATGTAAAACTGATGTTTTTAAAACCAAACAAAATAGCTTGATATTATTATTATTTAGGTCAATTATGTCTAAGTATTTGCACTTCCATATTTTGGCATATTTAACAAATAGATAAATTTTATTATCATACAGATTTTTATACATGTTTAACACTAGCAAAACTTTGTCAATAATAAACTTAAATTACACTTTAATTACTCTTTGCTTGTGGTAAGTACATTAAGGACATTTATAATGCTACAAAAGATTTCTGTTTCAAAAGCTGTTCTTTTAAACTTTCTATTCATCAAAGAATCCTGAAAAAAATTTATCACCGTTTCCACAAAAATATTAAGCAGGACACATTAATAATAAGAAGAAATCTTTATTGAGCAGCAAATCAGCATATTAGAATGTGACACTGAAGACAATGATGCTGAAAATTCAGCTTCTCATCACAGGAATCAATTATAATTATTTGAAAACATTTAAAAAAAGAAAAAAGTACTTTTAGATTGTAATAATATTTCGCAATATTAATGTATTTTTGATCAAATAAATGCAGCCTTGGTGAGCATGAGATACTTCTTTCAAAAACTTTAAAAAATCTTACCGACCCCAAACTTTCAAACGGTAGTGTATACATAATAAATATAGAAGATATATATATGGAGGTAGCAAAACCTCATGACCCAAATGGAGCACTAAGAAAGCAGGTCACATCTGGGAACTTTCCCGACCTGCTCACTTCCTTCTGGAGATGAAACTTTACGTGACATGACGTCACTGGCTTCATTATCAGACTCTTTTCAGATACTTTGAGAGATGTTTTATAAAGTATTATCTGAGATAAAGTAGTTTCCCCATCAGATTTTTTACAGTCAGTCACTGTTAAATGATCTTCAGCTGATGGAGCTCTTCCGTAACTTTCTGGGTTCATCGATGAGTTCTGTGGTAGCAAAGGTCAAGCTCAGATCTTCTGCTGCCGCCGTCCTGCTGAACGGGAACACTTCTCTGGTAAAGCGCGTCACGAAGCACGGCATCTGCTTTTTACCGCCAAACTTTTGCCCTCTCGGTTGGAAGTTGTAGGCCACCTGGTAGTTCAGTCGGGTCAGAAGTTTTGTGATCTCCAGATCTGGACCTCCTTCCTTTTCCAGCAGATTACAGAGAGTCTGAATCAACACTGCGCCTGTAGGATGCATGAACGCAGCGTAACCTTCAAAACAAAAGAGACACATGAACGTGAGTGAGGAAGTGAAGCGTTTGGGACTTTATGATCTATATGCAAACAATGTTTTGGAGTTAATAAACCGTACCTGGTGGTGTGGCGTACATAACTGCGGTGTCAATAGGAATGGAAAAAAGCTCAGACATGCCGTCCTCTTCCTCTGAGGATGAAGAGTCTGACTCCACCTTCACACCTCCATCCAACCCATGACCTCGACAAGCCTGCAGCAGAAAGACACGAGAATCGCAAACATTCAACTAACAAGTCACAAGCTTTAGGAGAATATCCACCTCAAAATCAATATTTCACGACTAAATTTTTTTTGTGCCAATATCCGTAAGATTTCAACAGCTGTGGGAGAAACCCCCCAAAAATCGCTCTATATTTTCGTACTTCCGATTAATTTCCTAATGTCCATTTGGGTATGAACAGTAGAAGTGGGACTTTTTAGCCTTTCCGAATCATGATTCGGAATATAGGCCTAGGAATAATTCACCCGAAAATAAACGTATCCCATAATGTACTCACATTTAAGCCATCTATAGGATTTTCTTTTTTAAGCCGAACACAATTTGAGTTATATTAAATAACGTCCTGGCTCTTCCGAGCTTTATAATGGCATTAAATAGTGTTTTGAAGCGCCAAAAAGCGTCGGGTCAGAGGTCATTGTTCCACCTCTCTTGTGAACGCACATACAACGGTTGCCAGAAGCCAGTGATTATAGATTATAAAGTTTTTAAATATGGATTTTTTTCTTACAAAAACCCATTGCTTCGCTTCAGAAGGCATTTATTAACCCACTGGAGTCGTATGGATAACATTTTTTGATGGATGCTATATCGGCTACCATATCGGTATCAGCCGATATATGTTCATTTTTAATGTTATAGTTATCGGCCCTATAAGAAAATTTGGGCAATATATTAAAGCCGATAAATTTCCTTCAGCAGAGACACTTCAGATGCACACTGTTCGCCATGATGGTTCTGAACTGCTCGAAATATGATTGGAAACACTTCAAAAAGGAAAATACAGTTAAGTGCAACATGCAGCGCAAGTCTGTCTCATATAGGCTATAAAATTATGAGAACATTATAACTTCATGCTTGGGACATGGCTTTTCACGGTGAGACTTTTGTTTTTGTAATCAGGCTCTCAAACATTATGTACGAATTTGGATTAAGATTTATCGACCAATATATTGGCTTTCAAATATAAATAATTATTGGTTATCGGTATCGGACAAAGTGTAATATCGGTTCATCCCTAATGGATGCGCTTTTTGGAGCTTCAAAAATGACAAATACACAAAGGATGGCTTGAGGGTGAGTACATTATGGGATCATTTTCATTTTTGGGTGAACTATTCATTTAAGAATTCATTCCCTTGTTTTAGTTAAATCATGGGGACGCAATTAAGAATTTGTTCCCTCGTTTTAGTAAATCGTGGCCTAAAACAAGTGAACAAATTATTACAACGTGACCATGATTTAGTAAAACGAGGGCATGAATTCTTAATCCATGGCCACAATCTATATATCTGTATATATATATATGTTTGTCCCGTATGTCACATGTAGGGCTCTCTATAATTCCAATTAAGATTTTTTTTTACAATTTTTCAAAATGCTAAAAACAAAAAGTATAGATTTCAAAAGAATTCAAGCGAAAGAATGTCAACAGCCAACGATACTTATAACACAGGCTATTATGCAAGAACATGAAAGGTCACAAGAGTTTGCCAGTGAGGACGTTTTTCAGGAATTGTACCTGGATCAGGAAGAGTTTGCTCTTGTCCGCCATTGACGGGCTTCCGAAGTAGCTGTAGATCTCGGACAGTTTCACGGCATGTCCGTCGGCACCAAACACAACACCCTCCTCACCATGAGTGGATATGATGCCCATAAAACAGTCTTTGACCGTCTTCTCGCTCTCTGAGGATGGAGGACAGCGTTATTAAAAAAACAGTGACGTATAACCAAATAAAACCAACAGATTCTGCATGTGTTCTTTTTTTAGCTTGTTTATTCCTATTGAAAAATGATTAGATATCTTCAGGCAAAACTCATATGCTGTCATTGTTTCCGAGGCTAAGGGCTGATTAACAATGACTCAATCTCCTCCGTTCATATCATATCATATATGTTCAGATTCCAGTCTGCGTGACTTTTAGTCATTGACTAGTAGTTTTATTGCTCATATGATTCATTCATTCATTTTAAAAACGATAGCAACATCAAATTGTCATTCAACCCCCCAAAACCAGATCCTTTTTCTATTAAAATCAAATTGTATTTCAGCAAAAATGTACAAGTTTAAACCGAGTTTGTGGCAATCTATGCTTGCTGATAATTGAGGGCAACAGCCTATTATTAACAAACATGGACTTTGGCGCCAATAAATGACCTTATATTCTTAAGAAACACAAAAGCAAGCACAGCAGATTTGAAACATGAATTCTGCTTGGAGGAAAAAAATCATTTTATAAACGATTAGACTAAACAATATCATTACCTGCTTTAAATGCTTCATAGATCTCTTTTGCTTCACTGTCTATTTTGATTTCCACAGAGAAGCCGAGTTTGGTGAGGATTTTGTGAAGCCTTTGAGTGTCTTTCTTCACGCCGCTCCTCCTGCTCAGATCTACACCTGGATTGAAGTCCTCCACAGACACTATTAACGCCCTGTTCTTCATCCTCTTGTTTGTTGTAAAAGGATATCTACAAAGAGACATGATTCTCTCTTCTGTCAAACACTGAGGTGTAATGCAGTCAAAAACTGTGTGAGAATAAGGATAGTCTGTCTCGACATCATAAAACAGGTGAGTCCTGCTATTTGCAGTCTATCAGGCCATATATGGAGCGTTTCCTCCAGGCTTTAACAGTGTCATGAGTCTGATCTACGCAACACTGGCACTTCCAGACAAATCAGCTTTAGCTCATAAAAAGATGATTTACTACCTTTACAGGTGCTTGTATTAATCTTCCAATTTACCAGCAATGGTTTGTTGATAACTCAAATTGAAATAATATTCCTAATGTATAGTATATAGTTACATAAAATGTTTTTACTTGTTTACACACACTGTAAAAAAATAAAAGTTGACTTAACTTAAAATTATAAGGCAACTTGCTGCACAGATTTCTTGAGTTGACTCAACCAAAACATCTCTATAGTTGAGTTGACTCAACTATAACATCTCCAGTTGAGTAAACTCTATTAGTTGAGTCAACTCAAAAAATCTGTGCAGCAAGTTGCCTTATAATTTTAGGTTAAGTCAACTTTTCTTTTTGTACAGTGCATTAAGTTGAACCATAAGAATACTGAAACTAGAATAGTAAAACAAAGTAAACAGAAAAGCATATCACCCTGTTTTCTGCTCATTTCCACTGTGTCCGTTACCCTTTCTTATATTTTAATTAGCTATGTTCATGTTCATACCTGCTGATATACAAAACTCCAGTGGAAAGTACATCAATAGTAATGATGCCTCCCGTCTACTGTATTCATATCCACCCGTTCTCAGCGCAAATAAAGATGTGCTGCCATCCCAAAGGCTTAAATGTAAATCGTTGTTTAAGACTAATGCAGAAGTAGCACATAAACGGCGTTCTCACGTAGAGATATATCTACAGCGCCACATACGTTTCAGGACACGCAACCCAGGCCACACATGAAGGCGAACCATATATGGTTTGAAGTGAAAAAAAAAATACTATGGAAGTCAGTGGGGACCAGAGACGGTTTGATAACCAACATTCTTCAAAAAAATCTTCTTTTGTAACCAACAGAACAATGACACTCATACAGGTTTAGTCGGAACTTGAGGGTTAGAAAATTATGACACAATTTTCGAGGGAACTATCCCTTTAACACGAAATAACAATGAGCAATACTTCTGAAGCATTTATTAATCTTAGTTTATAACATGTAATTTTAAAGTGTAACCAAGACATTTCAACAACAAATAATATAACTAAAATATTACATTTAAAAATTAATCAGAAATATAATTGTAACATATAATAATGCAAATAAAAAGGAAATGCATAAATGTAAGACTCTTGAAAGGAATAGTTTACTTTTCAGTCCCATTATTTAATTCTTAAAAAAGACTCCATGTCTTCCCTAAATGGAAACAAAACGTAAAAGGATCTTTGGAATCTTCCAACTGTTCCTGGGATTTTGGAGGGCCATTTCCTCGTCCTCCTCTTCCATTTTGAGGAAAAGAAGCTCCTGAAAATGTCTGTTGGAATGTATCCATTTCACAGCCAATTGTGTGTATCTGATTATTAGGAATTCCTTCTTTAGAAAATGGCAAAGAATGATTACATTTTAATATTTTATGTAATATTAATATATATTTAATTATAGTATGATTTATATGATGAAAACCTTGCTGCTGCTGGATGTGGCTTGTTCTTCACGTCTCCTTTGTTCAAGCTTGTTGGTAGTGTGTTTTGGTGTTTTTTTTGTCATTTTTTGGTTGTTTTAGTATTGGGATAGGGTGTGTGTAAGCTGGAGGAACATGAAGAGATACTCTTCACAGAGAAAACTCCTAAATTAGAGAATTAGTGGCCACCATCTCTTTATATTTGGAAAGTCATGCTTTAAGACAGAAATATAGAGAAAACTTTAAATATCAACTGCAACAACAGCATGAAATCCATGCAATTACTTGAGCTGGTAATTATTTACATATTTAAAATCAAAAGGGGCTCAAACTGAAAAATTCTAACTCACAAAAAAATAAATAATCAAACACAACGTGTAGAGCATACTGAAAAACAACAAAACTCAGGATAAATGTAAATGCATGGTTAAAATGGGGTTAAACCTTTACAATAAGGTTTCATTTGTACATTAATGTGTTAACTAAAATTAAATAACCATGAGCAATACATTTGTTACTGTGTTTGTTCAAATAAAATGTGAAATACATGCACATAATCTGTATTTAGAAAAATAAACACCTAACTTAATATATAAATAAATTGTTAACCACGTAATGAAAGAAACACAGTCCTCTCCGCGATATTCACACCAGAGACACACACACATTCTCTCCGCGATATTCACACCAGAGACACACACACACATTCTCTCCGCGATATTCACACCAGAGATCATTCTCCGCCCCTTCACTTCCGGCCTGAGACGTGTGGCCTGGCTTGTGTGTCCTGAAACATGGGGCTGCTGCTGGGAAGTCACAAGACAATGACAACATGGCAAATGTTGTATGTCCGGATTACATTCAGGCTACACACATTCATACTAGAACATACTTTTGTTAGAACTCTAAGTACTTAGTCAAAAAGTGTACACACTCAACAGAGTACGCGATTTCAGACGCAGCCTTGGCCTTTGTATTTATGCTTCAAAACCTCTAAAAGTCGTTACTTTATGAAGATTTGAGGAGGAATTCATTTAATTCTTATTTCTAAATAATTATAATAATATGTATATACCTAATTTATAGCTGTTTTTTTTAACTATCAGCAATAAGTGATAATGTTATGACACAATGAACTGTGTGAGTCAGTTCAGTACCTGCTTTTCCTCTATGGCTGTAAAACTGTAAGTACGCGTCTGTGGATCAGTACGGATTGCTTCTTATCTTTGATGTCTTTTTCTCTTGATAAAGTACTTTTGGAACAGTGTGTTCTGATCCTTCAAGTCGAGAAGTCCTACAACACATGATGATGCACCTCTGTCAGTCTCAGATGCTCATAGATAAATAGCATAGATAACACACTCGCATTCCATATGTTCATTTAATGTTTAACATGACAGAGAAATAATAGTCATCACTCCATATGTTTAAATGGAACATGGCATTAGTGTTTGTGACTAACAGGCCGTGTTGAAATCCGGCGTTTCTTGGCTGTCAACTCCCCTCACATGACTTGAAAGTACAGAGCGTGCAATAAACAGTTCACACCTTGAAGTACAGTTAATAATATAGCAGCGATAAAAAATGACAGACTATGACATAACTGGGCGTAACATTTGTTTCAAACACATTCAGTGTTTCCAAGAATCAATATTTGCACCAGAGATCATTGTAGGTTTTATTTGCATATCACATAGATAAATACTTTCAAGATTATTATATAATAACACAAAATAAATAACAGAATATTCACATGATTGTTTTAATAAAACAATCTAATATAATAAAGATAAATAAAAGTAGTAGTCCAAGACTTCAAAGGAACACATAGATCACGTCCTGTGCGTTTCCCATCAGCTGACTTCCTGGTGCCGGTGCAACTTTATGCAAAGTTATGTTATCTCATGCAATGAGATGATATAGATAACAAGAAGCCGTTTCTCCACATATTTTTTACAGTCAGTAGTGAACCCATTTGATCTTCAGCTGATGGAGCTCTTCCGTAACTTTCTGGGTTCATCGATGAGTTCTGTGGCAGCAAAGGTCAAGCTCAAATCTTCTGCTGCCGCCGTCCTGCTGAACGGGAACACTTCTCTGGTAAAGCGCGTCACGAAGCACGGCATCTGCTTTTTGCCGCCCAACTTTTGCCCTCTCGATTGGAAGTTGTAGGCCACCTGGTAGTTCAGTCGGGTCAGAAGTTTTGTGATCTCCAGATCTGGACCTCCTTCCTTTTCCAGCAAATTACAGAGAGTCTGAATCAACACTGCGCCTGTAGGATGCATGAACGCAGCGTAACCTTCAAAACAAAAGAGACACATGAACGTGAGTGAGGAAGTGAAGCGTTTGGGACTTTATGATCTATGCAAACAATGTTTTGGAGTTAATAAACCGTACCTGGTGGTGTGGCGTACATAACTGCGGTGTCAATAGGAATGGAAAAAAGCTCAGACATGCCGTCCTCTTCCTCTGAGGATGAAGAGTCTGACTCCACCTCCACACCTCCATCCAACCCATGACCTCGACAAGCCTGCAGCAGAAAGACACGAGAATCGCAAACATTCAATTAAAATCTTTAACAAGTCACAAGCCTTAGGAGAATATCCACCTCAAAATCAAAATTTCATGTCTACATATTTTTAATTGGAGTAGCCATGCCATAAGCAAATAAGATTTCAACAGCCGTGGGAGAAAACCCCCAAAATTGCTCTATTTTCGTATTTCCCATTCATTTCCGATAGTGGTCATTTTTGACCGTGAACAGGCAAAAGTGTGATTTTTTTTTTTTTTTTTTTTTTTTTTTTTTGACCATTTAACCTTTTTTTATGAATCATGTCCATGTTTTTGCATCTGTGTGTGTGTTCACATAGCAAGTGTCACAAGTTTAGTACAATTCTGAGGTAAAAAAAGTTAAACAATTCAAAATGTCTAAAATGCCAGTATAGACGGTTAAAGGATTTATAAAATGGAATACAATATCAACACGTCCCTCTTGAGGCACAGACTCTTATGCAGAGAACATGAAAGGTCACAAGAGTTTGCCAGTGAGGACGTTTTTCAGGAATTGTACCTGGATCAGGAAGAGTTTGCTCTTGTCCGCCATTGACGGGCCTCCGAAGTAACTGTAGATCTCGGACAGTTTCACGGCACGTCCGTCGGCACCAAACACAACACCCTCCTCACCATGAGTGGATATGATGCCCATAAAACAGTCTTTGACCGTCTTCTCGCTCTCTGAGGATGGAGGACAGCGTTAAAAATCAGTGATGTATAACCAAATAAAACCAACAGATTCTGCATGTGTTCTTTTTTTAGCTTATTTATTCCTATTGAAAAATGATTAGATATCTTCAGGCAAAACTCTTATGCTGTCATTGTTTCCGAGGCTAAGGACTGATTAACAATGACTCAATCTCCTCCGTTCATATCATATCATATATGTTCAGATTCCAGTCTGCGTGACTTTAAGTCATTGACTAGTAGTTTTATTGCTCATTCATTTTTAAACGATAGCAACTTCAAATTGTCATTCAACCCCCCTCTTTGACCGTCTTCTCGCTCTCTGAGGATGGAGGACAGAGTTAGTGAGAATCTGGAATGGATAGTTAGTTTTACTATTAAAAGTCTGATTATCTGCAGTCAAATTCGTAATGGCATACAAACCCATTGACTCGTCCACACAATATATATAGAACAATTTTACTTCTTTATATAAATGGAAGAATCAAAATGTGGTGTAAGAAGTCATATTAGAAAGTAAACATCAATACATTATGCTGGCTCATTTTACCTGCTTTAAATGCTTCATAGATCTCTTCTGCTTCAATGTCTATTTTGATTTCCACAGAGAAGCCGAGTTTGGTGAGGATTTTGTGAAGCCTTCGAGTGTCTTTCTTCACGCCGCTCCTCCTGTCCAGATTTACACCTGGATAGAAGTTCTCCACAGACACTATTAACGCCCTGTTCTTCACAGTCTTGCTAGCTGTGAAAGGATATCTAAAAAAAGGCATGATTCTCTCTTCTGTCAAACGCTGAATTACAATGCAATCGAAGTGTTTCAGAGTAAAGTGGCCTTAGTTCTCAGAAGATCTGCCTTTATAGTAGGCTAGGCTATGAGCCCTGCCCCTTTTTCAGAAGTCACTATGGGGAATGTTTCTGGGCAATACCTTTGTGTCATCACTTCTGATTACACAACTTCATATCTTGCTGTCTGCAAACTTTAAAGGGAATAAAACTTGTAGGTGTTTTTATGCATTTACACTTGCAAAGATTTGTGAGGAAGCAGGAAGCAACATTTCAACTGAAGTCAGGGATAGAAAATAAGGGGAAATCCAATTAATATTTCTATATAGTTTATTATTATAATTACTGAAGGTTAAAGGGATAGTTCACTTTGAAATAAAATTTTGGTATGTTTTAGCTTACCTCAAGGGCATCCAAGATGTAGGTGTCTTTTTTTCAATTTTGATATTTTTAGGTCAAACCGTTCTTGTCTGTCAGTCATATAATGCAGGTCGATGGTCACAACCTCAAAGAGCATGCACAGAGTCCAAATTAAAACAATTCCCCATCGTCCAAATTAAACAATTCCCCATCGTAAGTACACATTGATGGCCTAAGACACGAAACGAGAGGTTTGTGTGAGAAAACGAACAGTATTTATAACGTTGTTATCTCTTGAACACAGCCATTGTGATCTGAGGGTGCGGGCGGGTATAGATATATACACTAGATATCGCCTTGGCTACGGTTTCGTTCCAATGAACTGCAGTAGCCAAGGCGACATCTAGTGTATATATCTATACCCGCCCGCGCCCTCAGATCACTTGGATGTGGCTGTGTTCAAGAGATAACAACTATATAAATACTGTTCGTTTTCTCACACAAACCGCTCGTTTCGTGTCTTAGGCCATCAATGTGTACTTACGATGGGGAATTGTTTAATATGGACGACGGGGAATTGTTTTAATTTGGACTCTGTGCATGCTCTTTGAGGTGGTGACCATAGACCTGCATTATATGACTGACAGACAAGAACGGTTTGACCTAAAAATATCAAAATTGAAACTACTGTGGAAAAAAAGACACCTACATCTTGGATGCCCTTGAGGTAAGCTAAAACCTACCAAAATTTTATTTCAAAGTGAACTATCCCTTTAATCTCTGTTTATAGGCACATACACAGTAAAACACTTTTTTTTTATATAAAACAGATTACTGAAGAAAAATGCTATTTCAGTCTTTCGACTTCAAATTGGCTTGTTTAATTCAATGTGTTGCTTCCTGTTTTGTTGCAATTATTTGGGAACCTTACTAGCAATTCGATTTCTGAGTGGACATAGTTCAAAGTGAATCCTACACCAAATTTTATTCAGTGTAACGTGGAAACAAACAAGCTACTGAGTTCATTTATTGACATAAGCATGTTGTCATACTATATGGTAAACTGTCACAATGGGAATCTGGATTATTGACAGAAGCATGGTAAACTCAACTGTCACATGGGAACCTGCATTAAATAGCCAATTATGTTTTTTTTTCCAACTAATTTAAATACTGTTGTAAAACAACACTTTTTTTCCTTCTTTTTTTTTTTGCCAACATAGAGAATGTACAATAACAACACATAAAACAACTTCTCTCAAGTAAAATGTGACAAAAAAAAAAAAGACAAAAATATGATGATTTTCAAACTTTAATTGGAGATAATTCTCACACACACACACACACACACACACACACACACACACACACACACACACACACACACACACACACACACACACACACACACACACATTCTAATTTAAAGCAACCAACATTCAACATCATGAAAACAATCAATTTTGATTTTTTTTATCCAAGGAATATGGATGGATATGAATATAATTCCAAATGTTGTAAGCTAATTTTTTAAATATTAAATTCAGTTTAATTGAAAGTTCACAACCGGAGACGTGATGTCCAAGGGCAATGTCTGTGTGACAACTATCCACAGTCTCCACTATGAATATGCATAGCCTAGAATAGGCCTATAATTTAGATGAGAAATAAATTATATATAAAAAATATTATTCTGCAGGCACATTGTGACTGCAGATAGTCACGCATGCATTCACAGGTGTAATGCATATAGTCTAGACTAGAGAAACATTCCTTTTGATTACGTTTTTAATTGCAGCTTTTCCTCGTCTGCCAAAATTCCCTAAAAAGTCACTGTGTGGGATGTCTGTCTAGGCTTGTAGCTACACCCAAGTTCTCTAAAACATGTGAAAGTAAATTTAATAATGACTAAAAACAGAGATTAAATGTATAAACTTCCATAAATATAGGTAACAATTCATTATTCATTTATTCCAGGAATGAAAGTATCCAATAGGCTAATTGTGTGGCCACCGAGATAAAGTGAGCAGTTGAATAACTGATAACTGAATCTCATATGATCGAGTATATACATCATTTTAAACATTTGTTGTTTTTTTACGGATAAGCCACGTATTAGTATTACCATAACTGTACTAGCGTCCATACTTCTGTTAGCGCTGCGGTTTAGTTGTCTGTCACGCTCAATATTCGAGTTTTTGATTGGCAGTTAATTTTTTTTATTGTTCATCAGTTAGGAAAAACTTTCTGAAAGTGATTTCAACTTTATAAATCCTCTGTGTCGCATTGATTAAATTAGAACATTAAGGCCCAGTTTCACAGACAAGGCTTAAGCCAGGCTCAGGCTTTAGTTCAATTAGGACATTTGAAGCTTTTATAAATGTGCCAGTCAGAGCAAGTTTCTTTCAGTTAAGACAGCTTTGCACTTTTTGCATGATGCAATCCATAAAATAAAATAAATGTTTTGATAGACTTCTGTAGTCTGTACTGAATCCAGTGCGCGGCCAGCCACCTTCTTGCTAGCAAACAGCTCAAACATTTAGTCTAGGCTTAAGCCTTGTCCGTGAAACCGGCCATTTTTAAAACTTAATATCAAGTTAACATCCTTGGTGTGAACACTCTTAACACTTTTATAAACGATTCCCAAAGACAACGGTAATTTCATATAGTTAAGGGTTGTTGTTATACAAAAATATTTGACTGTAAGTGTTTTAGTTGTGTCTGTCGGCTCGCATTCAGTTGTGGTTGAGCTGCAGTTTCACCTCCCGGCCTCAGAGCGGCAGCAGCGCCTGCAGTCACGAGCAGGAGAATTACGTCAGAGGAGTTGGCCACGCGAGTCACTCTGTAACGTGGAAGAAGAATATATCACAGAGGTAAACGGACTACTTTTCAGTAAACATATTTTGTTCTTTATTGTATTTAAGTATAAAAGCTGTCATGACGCTTTACCGAGCTCGAACACAACACTTAACAGTTACTTGGTAGTTTAAAAAAGATAGTTAAGGCCTGAATATTAAATTAAGTTTGTTTTTAGTAATAACTTAAAGTGAAACCAGGTCTGATTTTGATCATTTTAACTGACGCAATTACTCCCGGTTTCACAGACAAGGCTTAAGCTAGTCCCAGACTAAAATGCATATTTGAGCTATTTTAACTGAAAGCAACTTGAACGGACATCATTTAAAATGTGTCAGTGACATTGTTTTTTCTAAGGCATGTTTATAAAAGCTAACTTACTTAAATGCTCTAATTGAACTAAGGCCTAGCTTAGCTTAATCTAAGCCCTGTCTGCGAAACCAGGCTTTGGTCTAACTAATTCATAAATATTTCAGAATTTAGTGTTTAGTAAAGGTATATGAGTTTGAGTTTAGATGTACAAAAATTCACGTATAGATGTAATCAAACACATCTGTGTTTTCAAAAGTGTATGGCATTGTAAAGCAGCTGCTGTGAAGACATGCATTCAAAGGGGAAAAATGGCATTCCTGATAGGTGAGTTTTTATTGACTTATTTCATGAGGTTGCTTAAAGTGATAGTTTACCCAAAAATGAAACGTCTGTCATTAATTACTCTCCCTCATGTCGTTTCAAACTCGTAAGACTTTCGTTCATCTTCAGAACACAAATGAATATCTTTTTAATGAAATCTGAGAGCTTTTTTCTGTCCCTCCATTGACAGCTACGCAACTGACACTTTGAATCTTCGAAAAGTTCATAAAGTTATCGTAAAACTAATAGTAATCCATACGAATCGAGCGGCTTAGTCCAAATTTTCTGAAGAGACTCGATCGCTTTATATGATGAACAAATTGAATTTAGGCTTTTATTCACATATAAAGATTCATCAACTCACACATCAGTCGTGGTAAACAGAAGCTCAAGCATGTTCACTTGACGTGTGAGAACCAATGAGGATCATTCTGGTGTTACGCAGCACGTTTGAGCCTAAATTCAATCTGTTCATCATATAAAGCGATCGAGTCTCTTAAGAAAATTTGGACTAAGCCGTTCGATTCATATGGATTAGTTTTATGATCTCTTTATGAACTTTTTCAAGCGTCAAAGTGGTAGTTGCGTAGCTGTCAATGGAGGGACAGAAAGCGCTCAGATTTCATCAAAAAGATCTTCATTTGTGTTCTGAAGATGAACGAAAGTCTTATGGGTTTGGAATGACATGAGGGTGAGTAATTAATGACAGAATTTTCATTTTTGGATGAACTAACTTCTTTAACTAAAGGAAACCTTTAAGATTTTTTTTTTTTTACTAAAGCTATATTCTCTTTAGATGGACAGACTATACTTCAGTGGGTAAACGGATCCCTGGAACACGCTTCATCGCCTTCAAAGTACCTTTAAAACAGGTCTGAAGACACGAACAAATCCTTTACCTTGAAATGATCATGTGAACTTGGATTTAATTCCAGTGCTGCCTGTTCTTTTTGTTGTAGTCTTTTAGGTGTCGTTTAACACAATCAGAAGCATTTGAACCATTTGATCTCGTCCATATGTTGGAGAAGGAAGGACAAGAACTGGGTCTCATCATCGATCTGACCTTCACAAGACGTTACTACACAGTAGAGGTAGGAATTAAAGTCAGTGTTTCTGATGATAAATAATTAGCTAATCATATTTTTCCACATGAACGTAAACATCTCCTCCCTGCTGAAGAATTTAGCATGACGAGATTGGAGCAAAAATAGGTTTTTTCATGGCGGTTGTTGTACTTATTGTCTGTAAATGTGCAATTGTTTCAGGATTTGCCAGACACGCTGTTCCACCTGAAGATCTTCACAGCAGGGCATGAAGTGCCAAACAATGCCACGATTCTCAGCTTCAAGAAGGCCGTCAGACATTTTCTCCATGACAATGAAAACAACGGTATGTTACAGTTAAAGACCCCCTGTGGTGAAAATCACGTTTTTAATGTTTATATGTCTATGTGGTGTTTTTAATATGCTTAAAGACAAACCATGTGCAAATTCATAAGTCAACACCATTGCTGAGTATTTTCTCCTTAAAACTGCTGTGAACCAAAGACGGTTGAAATCGCTGGTGTTTCTGATGTCACAAACTACCTTGTAACCAATCAGATCAACGTGTGATCGTCGACGAGTGGATCTCTGTGGATATCTAATTTGCATATTCATAGAACCGCGTATCCGTATACTAAATGAGGCAAGGGCGTAGAGTTACATTCAAGCTATTTTAAGGCATGAAGAATTTATTTATAAAGGAAAAAACATTAAATATGTAATTTTGGTGATTTGATAAAATTGACTACATTATGAAAGAAGTCTCTTATGCTCACCAAGCTGTATTTATTTGATCAAAATACAGTAATATAGTGATATATTATTACAATTTGAAATAACAGTTTTTTATTTTAGTATGTTTTAAAATGTAATTTATTCTTGTGATCAAAGCTGAATTTTCAGCATCATTACTCCAGTCTTCAGTGTCACATGATCCCTCAGGAATCTTTCTAATGTGCTGATTTGCTGCTCAAGAAACATTTATTATTATTATTATTATTATCAATAATGAAAACAGTTGCTTAATATTTTTATCGAAACCATGAAACATTTTTTTCAGAATTCTTTGATGAATAGTTAATAAAAACAGCATTTATTTGAAATTGAAATTGTTTGTAACATCATATATGTCTTTACCGTCACTGGAGAACGATTAACAGTATATATTTTTTTTACAGATAAGCTGATTGGTGTTCATTGCACACATGGTTTGAATCGCACTGGCTATCTTATTTGTCGGTAAGTAACATATTTTTTTATGAATGTTTGCAAACATGCCAGCCGTATTCGTGATCATTCAACTTTGTCTGTAGATGAGCTATTGCATCCATCCGTTGTCACTGTTAAATATTATATCGTAGATACCTAATTGATGTTGATGGGATGAAGCCCCAAAAAGCAATTAATTGTAAGTATACTCACTTGTGTATTTGCATGGTTTTTTGGTATTATCTAAATGGTGTGATTACTTCCAGTGTTCAATGCATCAAGAGGACACTCAATTGAGAGGCAGAACTATCTAGATGACCTGAGGAATGGGCCCAAGAGAAGGTGAGCTCTTCTACACAGTTGTACGTACAGTACACATATAACTTTACATATTATAAAGTTTACTGTTGTGTTTAATTTGACCTTTACTTTTATCTCATGCAGTAATGTGGGAATGGAGAATCCAGACCAAGAACCCTCCCAGGGACTAGCAAACGAGACACGACACGAGGCTCCTCATCATCGAAGGGAACAGCATAACCATGATCCTCCTTTGAATGGACGAGGATCTCACCAAGGGCACAGGAATCCCCAGCATCAATTTTTGTAAGCTTCTCCTGTGCTTTTTTTAAGACTTTGAAGAAGGATTGTGAATTGTGTGATCATCTAAAGCCTTGTTCAGACTGTCAGTTGTGCACAGGTGACGTGAGCAAGATGGCGCCAGTGTGTTTGTCGGCTTGCCGTCAGCTCCGTCAACTTCTACTATGTTTGTTTGTTTTGTCACATACGCTATGTCGGTACTGTTCTGTTGCTGCTACAAGGTCTTATGATCGGAATACTTTGTTGGATCTCAGAAACGCACTGGTGACCCCTGTCCTTTACAACGGATGTCACCTTTCGTTTATTTACCCCATCGCTGAGTGCGTCATTCGGCTACCTTGCTGTATCTCTAACCGTAGGAAGTGTCGGAGGCGCCGAGGCAAACGTGGAGGCGTCCAGGTGAAGATCAGGAGAGGAGCGAGTGCTTCTCCCGCACAATTAGGTCCCTGCCAGCTCTTTGCAGACATTCTAGGTCGGAAAGATCTGTACCTGGCTCAACGTTCGTGGGATCTGAGGTACTCTTGTCACGTATACATTACCCTGCATCGACCCCAAATGCCCGTTAGCCCTGCTCAACCGCGATTGCGTATCCGTAGCGGTGGGGTAAACTCGCTGAACATCCGCCCTTTGGAATACTCTCGAGATTGCGTATCCGTAGCGGTGGGGTAAACTCGCTGAACATCCGCCCTTTGGAATACTCTCGAGATTGCGTATCCGTAGCGGTGGGGTAAACTCGCTGAACATCCGCCCTTTGGAATACTCTCGAGATTGCGTATCCGTAGCGGTGGGGTAAACTCGCTGAACATCCGCCCTTTGGAATACTCTCGAGATTGCGTATCCGTAGCGGTGGGGTAAACTCGCTGAACATCCGCCCTTTGGAATACTCTCGTTGCCCCCAGACTGCGGTTTACTCAAAAGTAAAAGTGGCCCTGGTCAATAGCAGGTCAGTGTCTAACAAGAATTTCGTTCTGAAAGACTTTTTTTCTCGTCACAATCTGGATTTTCTGTTTTTAACCGAGACATGGATTAGCGCTGGAGTTGGCCAGTCGTCTGTTTTTAGTGAACTTTGCCCAACTAATTGTTCGTTTATTAGCACGCCGAGGTACGTTGGAAGAGGAGGTGGTGTGGCTCTTGTTTTTAGGAACAATTAAAAATTACGGACACTGTTTGCAGGGAGTTTTTCCACCTTCAAACTGCAATGTGTAATTGTAGAATCTGTTATGTCGCCATTGGTTTGTGTACTGATCTATAGGCCCCCTAAGCCAGACAAAGACTTTATAACTGAATTCTCTGACTTTCTTTCTCATTTTGTGTCACTGTATGATCGTCTCCTTATACTTGGTGACTTTAATATTCATGTTTGCTGTCCGGATAGACCTATGGTTAGCGATTTCTGTGGTGTAATAGATGCCTTTGGCCTTACGCAACATATAGATAAAGCTACTCATAAACTGGGACATACACTTGATTTAATTATATCTTATGGTTTTAATGTTGATAATATTGTGATTGAGGAGGCCACTTTCTCTGATCATAAGCCCATTATATTTGACATCACCCTTTTCAGTCCCTTGCAAACTGTCAGAGTTCAGGATCATTACTCTCGCCATATACATCCTCTCACTGCAGTTCAGTTTTCTGATAGTTTTTTGAGTGGAAATGTTGCATCTACTATTGCAACAGCGGCATCGTTCTCCTCTAGTCCGGATGAATTAGTTACCCTTTTTCACTCATCTTGCTCTTCCATACTTGACTCTGTAGCACCTTTCACATACACTCGCTCCAAATTGAAATCTCATTACTGGTTAGATGAGGATACGCGCTCTCTTAGGCAGGCCTGTCGTAAAGCTGATAGGAAATGGAAAAAGGATCATCTCAATGTTTCCTTTCAAATTTTTTAATCTGCATTCGCTTCTTTTCAGGCAGCAGCAAAAATAGCCAGAGCAAAGCACCTCTCTGATTTGATCAGTAAACACTCAAACAGACAAAAAAATGTATTTAGAACTATAAACTCTGTTATCAACCCCTCAAATTCCCCAGTTGTTGATGCATCTACTGATACCTGTGAGAAATTTCTTACGTTTTTTACTAATAAAATTGAGAACTTTAGATCAGTGTTTACAAACCCCACCTCATCTGTTACTCCGCCTGGTTGCTCAGGGGTACTGGCTACTTTTAACCAATTTCAGCCCATCTCTCTCACTGAATTAAGGAATTTAGTATCACATATGAAACTTACTACTTCATCTTATGATTGTATCCCCTCTTCTATTATAAAGGATGTTTTTGATGTAGTCGGCCCCTCCATTCAGGTCATCTTAAATTCATCTCTTGCATCCGGCACTGTCCCTACATGTTTTAAGCATGCGGTTGTCCAACCCCTGCTCAAAAAACATGATCTCGATGATCCCATTTCTAAGCTTCCTTTTATTTCTAAAGTTCTGGAAAAAGCTGTTCTGTCACAGCTGCTCCCCTTTTTGACCACCCACAATATACTAGAACCTTTTCAGTCAGGTTTTAGATCACTTCATTCATAGTACTGAAACAGCTCTGCTCAAAGTAACCAATGATCTTCTTCTTACACTAGATTCAGGTGATAATGCCATCCTGATATTATTGGATCTTAGTGCCGCCTTCGACACTGTTGATCACAACATCCTCCTTACTCGCCTTGATCAGCAGGTGGGCATTAGGGAGACCGCATTACTTTGGTTCCGTTCCTATCTCAATGATAGGACTTTCTCAGTATCTATTGGCAAGTTCTCCTCATCTTCTGCTTCTGTTTCATATGGGGTCCCTCAGGGGTAGAGCCCGAAGCCATTTGTTTTGAGAATAATGGCTGGCTGATGAAGTTATTGGCTGGCTAGCCGGCTCAGCCAAAACCTAAATGGCTGCTGCAGCCGCCAAACTTTTCATAGCTGCAAATGGCTGAAGCTGCCACTTCATGTCTAACGTTACAGATGTCTATACTGATTTACTAGATCTCAATATTTCCAAGCAATGCATGGCTTACACTATATTTCTACAAAATGCAATACAATGTAATAAAGAAAACACTAGATTTTACTTTCACAACGTATGTACATATTTATTTTGTAGTCTGTATGCTACTAAACATTTTCAAATAGCGACGGCAGAGATCGCGGAGAAGTATGTTGATTAAGAACGCAAACTTTTGTTGAATTTAGGAAAAATCTACAGACGCGAACAGACAAAGTGTAGTAAAATAAAGACCTAAATGTGTATTTCGGACTTTTTGTCACCACAAGTCTGAAAGAAGACATGTTATTTAAGACAAATATCCAAAAATCTCAAAATTGACCAGTAAAAAAAAAAAAAACGATGTTTTTGCCTGCCGTGTCTAGCCTTAATATAAACACACTGTTATCAGTATTATTTTGGACAAAGTTTTGCACATTTCACTTCAATGTACACTGAAGCATGCGTCGTGAATTAGCAATGTGGAAACGGTGGTTTGTTACTGCAGTAATATCACGTTCAGTGCTATAAATCTCTCCGTTCCAGAATATTTGGTTCATAACATCAATCTTTGATTCAGGTGTTTGTGCAACCGTGCCCTGAAGATTTAACAAAAGTCTGGGTAGGCCTAAGTTAAAAAAAATAATAAGTAGGAATTAGGAAAGTATGTGAGAAGTGAGATCAAAATTACCTTGCTTGCTTCTTTCCGCCATTTCACCTCAGTGCGAGAAAAAAAATGCATCGCTTCTTCTGTACGGAAAACGAGCAATTTGAATTGGTCGTCAATTCACTGTGAGTCTGTGTATCGTAGCAACGAGCACAAGACTGTGCTGTTATGAATCCAGTGGGAAAATAGATCTCGTGTATTGTTTATATATTTCGTGTGTGTATGTCTCTATGTGATAGAATTATTATTTGATGCAAATAATTCTAGCCGGCTCAGCCAAACTTTATCAGATGGCGGCTCAATTTGGCTTACGAAATTATTGGCTGGCGGCGGCTGAAATTCTAAATGGCGCAAATGGCGGCGCCTGGCGGCGGCTTCGGGGTCTACTCAGGGGTCCATCTTGGGTCCTATACTTTTTAGCCTGTATATGCTTTGCTCCCACTGGGTGACATCATAAGGAAGCACAACATCTCTTCTCATCTCTATGCGGATGACTCACAGTTGTACTTGCCTCTAAAATCTAGGGATTCCATACAATCTCTTCTGGCCTGTCTCGAAGACATCAAAACTTGGATGGTTAACAACTTTCTCCAGTTAAACAGTGACAAGACAGAAGTCATCATTTTTGGTTCTCCCAAGGCAAGATGCACTGTGGTACAAGATTTAGGTTACTTTTATCAAACCTTATGCCAGAAATGTGGGTGTCATTCTTGACTCAGAACTCTGCCTTGACAAACAGATTAGTTCTGTTGTCGAAAATAGTTTCTACCAGCTCAGAATGATTTCCCGCCTGAAGTCATTCCTATCTTTTAACGATCTTGAGAAAGTTATCCATGCCTTTATTACATCACGGCTGGATTATTGTAATTCCCTCTACTTTGGCCTCCCACAATCATCACTTAGACGTTTGCGGTTAGTACAAAACGCAGCAGCGCGTCTTTTAACTGGCACTAGGAGGCGCGCGCACATCACCCCCATTTTGGCCTCCTTACATTGGCTCCCAGTTCCTTTTAGGATTCAGTTCAAAGTTTTATTGTTTGTTTTTAAGCCACTTAATGGGCTCGCCCCAACCTATATCACCGACCTTGTACAGCCATACTCAGTTCGAAGGTCACTGAGATCCTCAAACAAAGGGCTCCTGCTTGTGCCACGGCTTAAACAGAGGGGCGATAGAGCCTTTGCAGTTGCTGCCCCACGTTTGTGGTACCAGCTCCCCCAGGATATTAGATCTGCCCCCTCCATTGCTGCATTTTATTCCTTGGCCTTTCTTGTTCCCTAACCTGGCACTTCTGTTTGTTTTCTGTATTTCTGTGTTGTGTGCCCTGATATTGAAGGTTATAATTATGATTATTGATTCTATGTGTTTTTATTTTTTACTTGTCTTTTTAGTTATTCATTGTACAGCACTTTGGTCAGTTTTGCGCTGTGTGTAAATGTGCTTTATAAATTAAAATTACTTACTTACTTATCCCATAGGATTACAAATGTGAATTCACTCTGGTGATGTCCGATCTCCTCAGTTTCATACAGTAGAAATAATTTTGGGCTGACATGAATGGCAACAGATATACAGCAGGGTCACCAAATCTGATAAGGCTATTTAAAAGTTCACTGAAATCTGTTTCCCCCCTCTTAGTTCCCCCCAGAATGACTGTAATGTTCTCCAAATTCATTATTGTTTGTTTATATCATTGCAAAATGTAAACTGCATTATCGCCCAACTCAAAACTTTATCCGCATACATACAGAACTCTCACATATATACAAAACGATATATACTATACATCATTGCTCAATTGCTTGATTCATTGCAAAATGTAAAACTAAATTATCGCACAGCTTTAATCTTCTAAATGCGACTATAAGACGTTAAGATATTACCATATTATAAACATTAACATCATGATTTTAAGTAAGGGCTGCTTTATAACAACATCTATTAAAAAAAAAACTATACAAATAAATTTGACGCCATTAGATCTCTTGTTCGGTGAAGTTTACTGTTGTATTTAATTAATTTTTTTTATCTTGCATGCAGTAATGTGGCGGTGGAGGAACCAAACCAAGAACCCTTCTGGGGACCAGCAAACGAGGCTCCTCATCATCGGAGGGAACAGCATAACCATGATCCTCCTTACAATGGACGAGGATCTGACCAAGGGCACTGGAATCCCCAGCATCAATTTTTGTAAGCTTCTCTTGTGCTTTTTTTAAGAGTTTGAAGAAGGATTGTAATTTGTGTGAAAGCCTCATCTAAAGCCTTGTTCAGACTGTCAGTTGTGCAAACCCCATTGGAATCTGGGTGTGAACGGCAAAAAAATTTGATTTTTAAAAATCTGTTTTGATAGATAGGGAAGGGGGAGATGGGGTTTGCTAGTACTTATCTGTATTTAAATGTCAGAAACATAAACATTATATGGTTGAAAACACTGAACGGTTAGTGCCAGACAAAGAGCAAGCGCAGATTTGAATTTAGCAGTTGATCACGTGATGCACTGAACGTTCTAATACCAGTGTGATCAATGGGTTAATTATCAATTGTAGAAATATATATATTTTTTGTCTTTTGGAAGCTGCATTCAAATCCATTCGGCTCAAAAATCTGATTGGGCCTGACGCCTCTGTAATCCAGTACCGCAGCTACACACTATCAAATCTCAAACCCTGTCATGTTGTTGACGTCATTGCCATAGAAAACATTTAAACCAACGCAGGTATTTCGCCATGAGACACACAAATCAGATTGGAAGAGTTGCGATACGCAGTGTGGACAGTCAATCATTTAGATCAGATTCCAATCGGATACAAAAATGAGCAGCACTATGACTTGACATGATTAATGATATCTTTAGAATCAGATTTGCACTGAACTGGTTTTGCGGAACAAAATCGAACAAGACTCATCATCAACATTAGCCACTGTCGGGCCAAAAGCGGGCGTGCTAGTGCGTGCCAGGACCAGTCGTGTTATCACTGTCACTTCAGGGGCTTGATCGGGCCTCGTTGGGGCTTCCTGGCCAGGGTTTTTTGGCCTGCCGAATACCTTGGTCCAAAGCGTGTTAACTCAGGCTTGAGGAGTGGTCATGAACAGGGGCGGAGTTTATCTGAGTCTGGAGACGGCAGCGCCGGATGATTCCATATACCAGCTAACTGGACTTAAGGACTTTTAAATTCATTTTAGCTCAAAACTCACTTTCATGTTTGAATACCTTCTGTTTGTGGTCTGATATGAACTCTAATCACCATATAAGGCAGAAATATTTAGATCCGATGCAAAACACTATGTGCGCTAACCATAACCAATAGTACACATGGTAGCTAAATATGACCGCTTGAAGAAATCAGATTAATCATATAGGCTATTACAGTCATGTTTTTATTTTATCTGTCAGTACGTCTTGTCTCTTTATACCGGACTGTCTGATATCCATATTTAGCTCCGCATAAAATAAAGCAACTGCGGTTTTTTGAGAGCTTCCTCTGTTTCTCTGACTGAAATATAACCGTATTGGGAGAGAGTGCTAAAGTTCCTCAGGCCGTATATTTGGTGGCACATTTGTAGAAATGATCATTCTTTCTAAATGTGATGTAAACATACTGTCCCGTGACTACAAATAAACAGAAACAGATGCGACTACTAGTACATGTCCTCTTTCTTTTGTGAAATAGCCGTAAACCACTTTATTTCTGTGTGACTAATGTGCAATCTTGACACAAGTTAATTAATTGATCAATGTATCACTTTTTTATAGTAAACCTGTGGTAAAACATTGATGCTTGGGTTTTAAATCTTTAAGTAAGGTGAAATTATGGTTTGTGTGACTGTTTCATAGAGGCGGGTTTTAGAGAACGCTGTTCCTTAATCATTCTCATAATTTCTCCTTAGCCCGTTTCAACCGAGGAACAACATGACGTCGTTCAGAGCACCTGAGCCACAGTCCTTCCATCCGCCTCTGTTTCCTCATCCGCCTCTGTTTCCTCATCCACCCCCGGGCGTGAGACCAACGAGACCCGGCTTTCCCAACCAGAGTGTCCGAGGATTCTACTTCAGTCCTTCAGCCCCATATCAGTCTCCACATCGTGAGCCACGCCACAACCCACATGCCCCTCCAGACAGATCAACAAGACCTCCAGGGCCTCACCGGAAACCTCGACACAAAGATAGGACTCCTCGCTGAAATGGAGGAGACTTCATCTGGTCAACCCAATCTGCTGGACTGTGCTGTCAATGTTAAATCATTTTCTCTGTGAAGGAACTGTGCTTGTTCTTTTAAGAGTAAATGGATGTGGTCTCTCAATGAGCTTGACTTTTTTTCTTTTTTTTTTTGGACTCCGCTAGCTAACAATACTATACGTTTTTAGATTAACTAATCTGTTATTAGGTCAAAATCTAAATCATACACACAAACAATGACTGCCACATATCTTTAATGCATATAAACAAAGCCCTGTTGTCACTTGTATTTATATTCTCAGAAGTAAACCTTGCTTTTAGTGTGAAATGGGCTGTTTTATTTTATTTTTTTAATTGTGTTTTTATTTTGTGTCCTGACAGTTTGTGTACTTGGACTTTGACTCAGTTGGCTACAATTGGACATCAGCACCATTTCTTAAGAGTTGAAAGAAATGTAATATTAAACATCATTGCAAGTGCAATTACACTTGTTTTATAATCTCCTTATATTTTACACATTTTATAAAGTATTTTTTTTTATCCGTTAAAATATTCTAGCTGATGTACGGTCCATTATTTAGGCTACAATTCTACTGGTCAGATGATCTCATTATACTGTGAGAACCCTGGTTGAGGTCAAATTAATAAAAGGCTTATTTGCTCAATCACTTGTAATTATGAATTTTTTAAATGGGTTTTAGAAAACGAGCTATTAAGTAGCAGATATATGGTCATCACCACTGAAAGGGAAATTTAATATAATATAATTAGAATATATATATTCAATACAATAACTTGTTTTTATGGTATATTACAAAAGTTCAATCTGAAACTGATTCATAAAACGATTTATTGACATTGAAAAGTTCTAAATTGGTCAAAAAATCTCAAAAAGCCTATAATAATACTTTATTATTATTATTTTTGCTGCATTCTATCATGCATCCATACGAAATAAAAGTTGATAGTGTAATTGGAATGGAAACAGTACCTTTCTTTATTATTATTTAAAGGTCTGAAGCGTTTTTGCTAATGAATATACACAATAAATTGATGAATTGTTTGATTTCGAAAATACAGCAATGCCTATCAGTGTAGAAATATAATTAAAAGTAAAAGTAAAATTAATATATTATACGGTAATAACGGTACATAAATTAGAGCTTTTTTTTAGCTCATTATAGAAAAAGTACAAGCATCAGTGATTAAAGCCAGGAGGTCTAAAAATATAGTGGAAGTCTTTCGCGATTGGTCAGTCTGAGGCATTGCGTCACCATCAGCTGACTGAAGTGGGCGGGGTCTTTCCACACGATACAGGAAGTGTTATGATTATACACATAAAGCTTTGTATTCCACGATGTCTAAATATGACGAATATATTTAAGAGAATTACACCAAAGCGTCGTTGAAAGCGTAAAGCACTGCGGTGAAATCAGGTAGGAAAGCTATTTTACATTCATTCAAGACTAATCTTATTGTCATTGTTTTTAGCTGGTTGGCCTGTCAATAATGGTGCCACCAGACTCATTTAAGTCAAAGTTAAAGTTTAAAGTGTCGTAGCTTATTTACATATAATGCGTGTTAATGTACAACTGTATATATATATAATTACATATAGAGGCCCTTAAAAAGTATTTAGACAATTTACCAACATTTAAAATGGATATCAATGAATTAAAAAACAAAATATCAAACCAAGTGGCATTTATTTTATGTTCAACAACAACACCTTTACCAGTTCTGAGAAAAGACCCTGAAGCATTTATTAGCATTTTACAGTAACACTTGATTTCATATCTAATGCAATGGATTTCAGGCATTTTAAAGTGTCCAAATCATTTTTTAAACCCCTGGCTTGCAGTATAAACTACTGTTTTATCAATCATTAACCTTACAATAGAAATAACTCCACCCAAAGTAAGGAGCTTTATCATCAGTCAGCCCCAGTGCCGTGAGACTGAGTGTCTTATTGTTCTGCATGCAGGAGACAGCATGTCTGAGAACAGTGACTCCAGTCTGACGTCTGAGGAGAGGGTCCGCGCTCTCACTAAACTGGGCAGCTCTGTGGACGTCAGCGAGGATGTGCCGCCCCGCAGATACTTCCGCTCAGGGATGGAAATCATCCGAATGGCCTGCATCTATGCAGACGAGGGGAATGTGGAGCATGCATTTATTCTTTACAATAAGTACATCACGTAAGTACAGCCAGAACAGGCGGAAAGTGTGCAGTTTGGTTATTGATTCCACATATCAGATTCATTATACTGTTCTCCTGATGTAAGAAGAAAAGGAAAAAAAGGTGATTTCCATAAGCACAGTACAAAATAATCCCAAAAACTCTCTGTCAAGTTCTTTTTAAATGCTCAATCATCATGATAAAATATTGATTTTTAACCTCTGGAGGTCAAACTAAATTTATTTCTATTTATTTTATATTTTGAGGTTGCAGTTTTTTTGCAAAATTTTACTAAAATCTAGAATGTCTAAATACAGTTTTAAACCCTGACTTGAGTGGTTTTGTGATTTACTTGACATACATTTCTTCATATGCTACAAATAAACATTCAATTAACATCACAATTAAATGGATTAAAAATGACGTTAATATAAATGATAAATATTCTATATTATTTGAAAAATATTTCGAAAATATAAAAGAATTTTCATGCGTTTTACTTCTCCTTAGGATGTTTATTGAAAAACCTGCAAGACATCGAGAATATTAAAAAAGTCAACATTCTTGAGAAGAGAGAAACTAAATTTAGGCCGTCTAAATACAGTTTAAACCCCTGATTTGAGTGATTTGTTATTTACTAGAAATATATTTCTTCGTATACTAGAAATAAATTGATAAACAAATAATTAAATAGAATAAAAACAATATTAAACAATAAAAATGTATTAATAAATAAATGTAATTAATAAAAATAATTAACTAATTTTTAAAACTAAATAATTAATTAATTGTTTAATAATGAAACAAAAACAGTGCATATTATATATTATAATATATTATATATAAATAATAAATATCTATAAAAGAATAAATAATGTTTTTTTTAAATAATAAAAACTATATTTTGAAATAATTAAATAATGTTCATGCATTTTACTTCCTTTTAGGTTGTTTATTGAAAAACTTCCTAGACATCGGGATTATAAAACAGCCAACATTCCTGAGAAGAAGGAAACGATGAGGGTAAGATTTTTTTATGTAATTTTTTTTACAGCTTCATGTGAGAGAATTTCCCTAGCTAACTAACATCCCTTTTTTTCCTTCCACAGAAATTAAAGGAAATCGCCTTCCCGAAAGCTGAGGAACTGAAAAAGTTGCTTCTCAAGCAGTACGATAAAGAACATGCCGAATATCTCGTCCAAAAGGTGGGTTCAGTACAGTTACAGTAACATTTACAGGCAGGTTTTTCTTAAATTACACCTGCGAACTAATTCAGATGTGTTTTTTATTGACGAGTGTGTGAACCCTGTCAGAGAGCCGAGGATGAGGCCCAGGCTCGAGAAGTGTCCAGGCAGCAGGAGCTGGAGGCCGAGCGGCAGAGACAGGCCGAGCTGCAGGAGCGGCAGCGCGAGAGGCAGCAGCTCAGCGCCTTTGAGGAAATGATCCGCAGGCAGGAGCTTGAGAAGGAGCGCCAGCGCATAGTGCAGGAGTTCAGCGTCCCGGTGTCACCCACCTCTCCGCGTGATCTCCTGGTGCCTGACGTACCGGGACCTCCACAGGCCTCGTTTTCACCACTGACGCCCCCCGGAGGAACCCCAAACCACGTCTCTCCGAGCTCAGGCCTCCCAGCGTTTGACCGCTCGTTGAAGCCTAGCGTTCCAGTCAGTGCAGGACACAGTGAGAGCTCTCAGTTTGCACTTCCTTATTCATCACTTGACATATGTGGCGGTACTATTACTCTGTTGTCCTGTCATTAGGTTGAGATTATATATGTGTGTGTGTTGTCTTAGGTGTGTTGGTAAACGGTTTGCGGCAGCTGTTTGTCCCCGCCGAGCTGTGCCAAAGGTTTTTAAAGCTCGCAGACGCCAACACAGCACGAGCGGTGGAGACCTGTGGGATTCTCTGTGGCAAGCTGGTACGTGCAAAACATTTTCAGATGCAAAGTAATATAGTTCTAGTTAGGTCAATCTCACAAAAGCATGTCTGGCTTATATTTCACCCCAAAATTGAAGGTAAAAAAAAAAAAAAAATTTAAATAAAGAAAATAAAGCCTATTTTTATGACATTATGATTTTTTTATACATATATTTTCATTACAATAAGATTTTACCCCAAGTTCTAGTGGATTGTTCACGTTGTAATCTGGATATTCTTTAATAGTAACATTTTACAATAAGGTTTCATTTGTTTTCACATTAGTTAGCTAAGAATGAACAATACTTCTACATCATTTATTAATCTTAGTTAATGATATTCTCAACATTTACTACTACATTTTTAAGATTCAATGTTGTACCTGTTAACATTAGTTAATGCACTGTGAACTAAGATGAGCATGGACATTTTTATTAACTAACATTAACAAAGGTTAATTGGCATTTTTAGTTTGTTAGTTCATGCATTAACTAATGTTGACAAATGAGACCTTATTGTAAAGTTTTCGCTTTTTAATAAAGTAAAACATTACTTTAAAACAATCATTTTTAATTAACAGTGTAATTTAGAGATAATACTGCCATGATGTATTCATAATTTACCATTTAAATAATATACTATATGTAATAATAAGACATCTAAGCACATTTTTATTGTAACATAAATTTGTAATTATTATTAGTATTATTATTAAATTGTATTCATACAATGGTAGTATTTGTCTTTAATTTATTAGTTAATCTAAATAAGAAATAATAATATATATTATATATATATAAGTGGAGAACAGTTTTTTTCCTTAAGTTTTTCTGGAAACTGTGATTTTTTTGGGGGGGGGGATTCTTTGTTGAATAGAAAGTTCGAAAGAATTTTCAGCATTTATTTGAAATTTAAATCTTTTGTAACATTATAAATGTCTTTATCGTCACTTCTGCTCAATTTAATGCATTCTTTCTGAATAAAAGTATTAATTTCTTTAAAAAAAAACCATCTTTCTGACGGCAAACTTTTAAACGGTAGTGTACATAAAACTCACATAATACCTCTTGAATATAATTTAATTTGGGCAAACTGCAATCTTAATAAATCTGTTGTATTATGAGTGAAGCACAAACCAGTGTGCTTGTGTTCGCAGATGAAGAACGCCTTCACAGTGACACACGTGATCGTGCCCAAGCAGACTGGAGGACCAGATTACTGTGACACGGAGAACGAGGAGGAGCTTTTCCTGATCCAGGATCAGAACGATCTCATTACACTGGGCTGGATTCATGTATGGAGTTTTCCTTACTGAAAGCATGACTTATAATATGACAATTATGTAGCTTGTCAATAATCAATCTCTCTTTTTCTTTTCTTGTAAGACCCATCCGACCCAGACAGCCTTTTTATCCAGTGTGGACATGCACACACATTGCTCTTATCAGATGATGCTTCCAGAGTCTATAGCCATTGTGTGCTCACCTAAATTTAACGAGTATGTTTTCATCTATACGTTGTGCTAGTTATTTTGGGTGATAGTTAGCAGGTAAAATGGAGCAATAACAGTCTGATAACGTGTGCTCCAGGACGGGCTACTTTCGGCTGACAGACAACGGGATGGATGAGATCTCTTCCTGCAAACAAAGAGGATTCCACCCGCATCCAAAGGAGCCGCCCCTGTTCTCCGTGAGTAATGCCTTATTAGTGAGTTAAACAAGGGGTTTTCAAACTGGGCTCCTGGGAGTGCTAGGGGGAAAAGTGGAAAAGTATAAAGAAGTATAAAAAAACGTTTTTTTTTTTTTATAACTAAATAATACAAATAACTAAATAAAATAATCAAAAATAAAACACTGATTAAAACAAATAAATTGAATTTAATAAATAAAACATCTAAATAAATACAGTACAGCAGTAACTAAATATTTTTCTTATACTATTTTAAGTATATGAAAACCTTTCTGTTAATAAAGAAAGAGTAATAAAGCAGGGGTTTTTTTTTTCACCTGACCTAAAATGCCTCGGCATCCATCTAAAAATCTATATGAACGGGAGATTATTAAAACGTGGATAAATCAACTTGCATCATAAGGCTCGTCGCCTTCATTTGTCAATTGTGCTCATTCCTGTCGCATTTTGTCAAACTGGCATCCTGCATGAGCGTGGAGTCTGAGGAGGAGAGCTGGGAAAAACAACTCTCCAATATTTTGAATTTGGACTGCAGACAGTACCAATTCAACCACTGTATTACATACTGCACCTTTAACTGGAAAAAACTAAAACAAACTAAAACTAAAACTGAAATAAAAATATTTTTTTAAAATATAAACCTAATAAAACGAAATTACTAAAAACTAAAAATATAAAGATAAAAGCTCATTCAAAATATTAATAAAGCCATAATAAAAAACTAAAAGAACACTACACTAGGGTAGTATGTGATTTCTGATGCATGTCGCCGTATCAAGTTCCTGCCCATTTTCAATCGCAAGCACAGCTTTCAGTCATGACGTAACAACCCATTTTTCAAGCATCAAATAACTAACTAAAAATAAACTTGCTGGAAAGACTAACACCTAAACATACATCAGTGTGATAATGGGATTTTTGTTTGTTTGGCTCGGACCTATACTGCAGCCAGCCACCAGGGGGCGATGTTTTCGGCTGCGTCCGAAATCGCACACTATATAGTAGGCGAAAAACAGTATGTAACAAAAAAGTATGTCCAAATTCACAGTACTCATTAAAGAGTAGACAAAAAGTACCCGGATGACCTACTTATATTCTGAAGTGTGCAAACGATGGACACTTTACTATCCCATGAGGCCACGGGAGAGGATTTGTGAATGGCAGGGAAGCAACGCAACTGATGCCGGCAGCTCACATGACAGTGACAACATGGCAGATGTAGTATGTCCGGATTACATACTGATACTACACACACACACTCATACTTTATAGAACATGTTTTTTTTCCGGTAATTTCTAAAATAAGTACCTACTCAAGAGAGTATGCGATTTCGGACGCAACCCTAAAGATCGTATTCTTTAGATCCATCTAAAAGATTGAAAACCCCTGATTTTAGGAAACCTCTTAACATTGAACTTCACTACTTAATTCAAATTTGAATGACCTAACTGTGTCCTCCGCCATATTGTATGTGCACCATATAGAAGGTTTTGTGTCTGTTTTGTGTTCAGGCTAGTCAACACGTCATCATCACAGACGGAAGTGTGGCCATGCTGGATTTGCGGTGATGTCATTGCTGCTGCTTTGAAACATGTGCCTTTGCTCTTGACCTCACAGTGACCGATAAGCTTGCCAAGGAGCTTCTAATGGGTCAAAAAAAGTCCAGCGCCGATCATTGCTACACTTGGCCTCTATTATCGTGTCTTAGCAGTCTGTATTTATTGGTTTAATTCCCGAAAAAGAATATCAAGATGTGACCAATAAAAGCTTAAAGTTGAGGTGCGTAATTTTTAAAACCGGCAGCATCAAGCGTGTTTGCGTAAATAAAGATAAGATCTCATAAAAGCATAACAGAAAAATAGAAATGCATGGCTTCTGTGAGCTTCCTTTTATTTAAAAAAGGTTAATTCTGTTTGATGTTGTAAAAATTACACACTTCACCTAAAAACAAGTTTTAGTATTCACTTCACAACAAAAAGTTTTACAGTACAAATATCTAAACATTCTTAAATCAAGAAACATTTACTTGTGTAACCCCCCCATTGACCGATATTCTTGTTTTAAGCATAAACTCGCTTAATTTTGATAAAGTTTTCAGAAAACGAGACCAAGGAATTTGTTTTTTTCTCACTTATGCCGTCCACTCAATAGTGTACTACTGTTATATTTGATTTAAATGTGCAGTTGTTTTAGTTCTGCCTCTCTTCATACTGGAAATGATTCAGACCTTTATGTTGGTCATATGCCATTGCAACCAGACAGACTGGCTTCTGTATTTACCTTAACACATGGCAATGAATCATTCAGACTGTTAAAGATCCAAAAATGAAAATTGTGTCATCATTTACTCACCCTCATGTTGTTCCAAACCTGTATGAGTTTCTTTCTTCTGTTGAACACACAGGAAGATTTTGTTTGTAACCAAACAGTTGACGGTAGCCATTAACTTCCATAGTATGGAAGTCAATGGGGTCCAATGGGGTTTGGTTACAAACAATCTTTATTTGTGTTCAGCAGAACAAAGAACTTGAGGGTGAGTTTTCATTTTTGAGTGAAATATCCCTTTAACACGATGGCAGATGTAAATAGGGAGCAAAAACATTCATTTTCATGTTCTTTCAGCCAGACTATTCTCTGTTGCTTTCCATAACATGTTGTTGTTGGACTTTAATTTTTATTTTGTATGTAATTTTCTGTAGTCATGAGGTTCATTTGAAGGTTCTGAAGCTTTGCATCTTTTACTAGTTAAATGCAAACATATCTTCTTGTGAAATATTATCTATTAAGGCAAGAGACACTACAAGGAAAACCATTGTCAGTAGAATTGGTCAGTTTTGAGATTTTGGGCTGTTTTGCTTCTAAAATACATATCTAGGTGTTTACTTTATAACACTTGGCCCTGGTTTCACAGACAAAGCTTAAGCTAGTCTGAGACTAAAATGCATGTTTGAGCTGGTTTAAATGAAAGCAACTTGCACTGATATTTCTTAAAATATGTGCCATTGTTTTGTCTCAAGATGCACAGCAGTTTTCTAAGGCTCATTTATAAAAACAACTTAAATGACCTAATTGAACTAAGGCTTAATCTTTGCTTAATTTAAGCCCTGTCTGTGAAACCAGGCCTTAATATGTCAACAAAATGAAACATGGATTGGGTTTATCCAACGTTCAGATTTCTGTTCTGGAAATGTATGCAAATATGTGTATATTTAATTATATAATGGCTCATTTTCATATTTAAACATAACATTTCAGAAATACAAAACAGTTGTTTTAATGTACTGTGATTAATCCACTGTGGTGATATCTATTAGTGAAAATATTTACCCTTTCACATCACCTGTGGTGTTTTTTGCCTTAAGTTGTATTAAAGGCTTTGAAAACTAGCACTCTTTTTATTTCACTTATGGACTGAAAATAAATAATATGTTTATTGCTTAACAATGTTCACTGTGGGGGTGTACTATTAATGTTTACGTGTATGGTAAGCTACTTAAAGGGATAGTTCACCTAAAAATGAAAACGTTGTCATCATTTACTCACCCTCAAGTTGCTCCAAACCTGTATGAGTTTCTTTCTTCTGTTGAACTCAAATTAATATATTTTAAAGAATGTTGGTAATAAAACAGTTGACCGTAGTAAATGACTTCCACAGTAGAAAATAAATACTTGCATTGGCTACCATCAACTATCTGGTTACCAGGATTCTTCAAAATATCTTCTTTTGTGTTCAGCGGAGGAAAGAAACTCATAAAGGTTTGGAACAACTTGAGGGTGAGTAAATGATGACACAATATTCATTTTTGGGTGAATTAATCCCTTACATCGAAGTTCATGCAAGTGCGGTCGCTAGTCAAATAGGTGGCGATAGAGAGTCTCTGGTTCTTTGTTCAGTGGAAATAATGCGAAGGCGAAGAAGATACTGTTCCTGCGTGCGATGTGACGACGTTTACTTGTTATTAAATGCATTTTCTTTATTGTTCTTGATTAAGTGATTGTAAACAACAACATTTACCGCGAGTTTTTTTATATAATAGGCAAAGACATCCCAATGGTATTCAATTAGAGAGAAAAAAAACGAATACTTAGCGTAGAGGCTAACGTAAACAACGTCTTACGTAATTGTGCTTTAGCTCACTGTAAAATAAGAGTTTCAGCTATTAAAATAGAAATATGGAAGAGTCCAAAGAGAAAGCTTTGAGTCTGATGTCTGGTATTACCACAGTCGCTGTCAGGAAACCTGTAGAAGAGACTGAGAGGCCGAAGAGAAAGATTCTCGATGAAGATCAATATATAGAGGTATGACAATGTTATACTGTTATTATATACAACGGATGCCCTGAAATAATTCATAGTATTATACTTAATCGTTTAATAATTCATTGAATTATACCGTTTTAATGTCAGTGTGGAGTTTGGTTTTGAAATGTGTTTTTTGAACTGGTACCATCAACACCATAAACATAGTTTACACAAAGTACCAAACCCCCAGCAACAGCAGCTTGAGTTCCATGTGTCACCTGTAAACACACTTATATCTGCATAGATTCTTCTGTCTTGATTTGCTAATGACACGTATATCTGTCACAATTTCTTCTGAAGAGTTTAGAGAAGATCATCCAGAGGGACTTTTTCCCAGATGTCTCCAAACTTCAAGCGCAGAAGGATTATCTGGAGGCGGAGGAGAACGGAGATCTGGAGCGGATGAGAGAGATAGCCATCAAATACGGGGCTGCGATGGCTAAATACACCCCACGCACCTATGTGCCCCGTGAGAGACATTTCTTACCGTGCATGGTTTATTATTAATGATAATCACTACTGTGTTTTACACATCATCAATTACCTGCTGACTCATCATTTTATTCCTATTTAGACGTGACACCTTCGATATTTGAGACCCCAGATGGCCGAGGTGCATCTCCCTCGTCTTCACATGGCAAACACAGATCAGCAAAAGAGGATGGTAAGTGACCGCAAATTCTGCTGAACACAGAACAAGATATTTTGAAGAATGTTGGTAACCAAACAGTTGACGGGTATGAAAGCGAGGCAGTGAGGGATAGACTTGACGTGTTTTCAGTGGCATCCGCTATAAAAAAAATAGTTCACTTATAATTTTCCACAGCTCATGTTGTCTGGAGTTTTTTTTGTCTACTGAAATTTCTTGGAAATATATTTTTGCAGTGTTTTGTCAGCAGAACATTAAAAAAACACAATAAATAACAGCACAACCCAATACCACATCCCTCACAGCCTGTAAATGATGACAGAATTAAACAAAATTTTGGTGAACTATCCCTTTAAGTACATTAAAACAATTGTTATGTATATATGCAAATGTGGCATTATCAAATATTCACACATACATTTTCACCATTTTTTTAGGATATATATATATAATAGTGAGATTTCAAAACGGCTTCTTTTTGATCATTTTAAAGCTATACGAGATATGCTACAGATGTTCTTTGTTATTTTTCTGGAAAAGATGGTGAAAAGGTCCTTCCGTCCCTGGACCATTTTCTTGCTAAAAACACGAGTGAGGACAACGCATCCTTTGAGCAGATAATGGAGCTTGCCGAGGACAAGAACAAGCTGAGGCATTCGTGGCTCTATGAGGCGGAGAATGAATTCAAAGAGGTACAAAAGCTACTGCATAATGCATATCATTGATTTTGTGTCGTTGAGTCTTGTTTTGAGTTCTGATGATGCTTATTGTCCTGTCGTTTGAAGAGGCATGAGCAGAACCTTGCTCTACCATCCTCGGAGCAGCAGGCGCTGGAGTGCACCAAGGCAGGCCTGGAAACATGGCAGTACAAGGCCAAAAATGCACTCATGTACTATCCTGACGGTAAGTTTTGCATTGAGGAGTCCCATAAGTTTATCATTGCATTTTCTCAACTATTAATACCATGATAATGAGTAGGCCTGGGTAGTATTTTGAATTAAAAAAAATGTTTTAATCATTTAATTATTATCGATGTTAAAAACAGTTGTGATGCTTAGCATTTTCGTGGAAAATCAACAGTGATATATATATTTTTTTACAGGATTCTTTGATAATAATAATTCATTACATTTATGTAGCTCAAATTGCTTATTGAAGTTCAAAAGAACAGCATTTTATTTGAAACAGAAATATTTTGTAACATTATAAATCTCTTTACTGAGACTCCTGATCAATTTAATGTGTTGTGTCCTAGTTGAATAAAAGTATTGATTTCATTCCAAAAAATAAAATATTACTCACCCCAAACATTTGAACTAAACAAAAAAATAAATAGATATATATATATGATTTTATATACATTATTGTATAAACATACGTACTTAACTTAAAATTTGATATATATATATATACATAAAAAAAAAAAATTAAGCTAATAGGCAAGGAGCCATACAGTAAAATGCCTGTTTCTTTTGTTCCCCAAAAGGTGAAAGAGACGACACACTGTTCAAGAAGCCACGGGAGGTCCTGTACCAGAACACACGGTTTGATATCGACCCCTTCAGTAAAGCCCTGAACAAATCCCAAATCCAGCAAGCTGCTGCACTCAATGCACAGGTAACACTGATTTCTGCATCTCATTGGTCAGCTTCAGATCATAAAACACTTTCATGAAAAATTAATAAACTAATTGCGTATTTCTCTTCTTTGCCTTCTGTCTAGTTTAAACAAGGCAAGGTTGGTCCGGACGGCAAAGATCTCCTGGCTCATGAATCCCCCAAAGTAAATGGTTACGGATTTGAGGGAGAAGCCTCCCCTGCTCCTGGTGAGTTAAGAGAGAGGACACTATTTTTATTTATTAGTTGACTGATTGATATCAGCTCATCAATATATATTTTTTTGTAGTTTTATAAAGAAATGTATAGCTTATCACTAGGGTTGTCAAACACTCATATAGTCATGTTTTTCTGAATGGCTTGTTTGTTCTTAAGGTATTGCAGAGTCTCCGCTGATGACGTGGGGTGAGATTGAAAGCACCCCGTTTCGTCTGGACGGCTCAGAAACGCCCCTTGTGGAGAGAAGTCACGGCCCATCGTTCAAGGTTCAGTTCG
The DNA here is from genome assembly GCF_965113295.1 of Leuciscus leuciscus. Lineage (NCBI taxonomy): Eukaryota > Metazoa > Chordata > Actinopteri > Cypriniformes > Leuciscidae > Leuciscus > Leuciscus leuciscus. Next base: position 26,327,897 of record NC_138723.1, on the reverse strand, counting down.
TTTCTAGCTAGCAAACAGAAATGGCTGTTTTCATGCACTTGTGTATATAAACACAATATTTTATGATCCTCAATAAAAATTAAAAAAAGTATATAAAAACATAAAATTTACTGTCCAACATTTCAGTAAAAATGCTGAATGCTTATTTGTATGGATGTTTTCTAGATTCCAGAGCCTGGGAGAAGAGAGCGTTTGGGACTGAAAATGGCCAATGAGGCTGCGGCAAAAAACAGAGCTAAGAAACAGGAGGCGCTGCGCAAAGTCACTGAAAACCTTGCCAGGTAAAGAAAAAGTATTGAGGCATACAGTCTGAGACTGTAAAAAATGCTTATATTTTACCTTTGTTTTTAGTTTAATCAGCTTTTTTTTATTATTACAAATTATCAGTATAATAATTTGAGTGAAAAGTTTAATTGAAAAATGAACAAGAATTTTCACATGTATTTGTTCGCCCCCGAGTTCCTTTAATGACAACAGCAAATATATTCATCTTATCAAACTTTCATTTTCTTTAAAAAAAAGCTTTTCAAATGGATTTTAATTCCCTAGAATTGCATTGTGGTTTTCTTTTGGAAACAAACAACAACAAAAAAACACGAATTAAGCTCTAAAATAGTGTTTAGACAAAGACATTTTTCCTAATGCTTTTTCCAAATTTTCCTCCATTGTGATTTTTCGGATATTACCTTTCATGTAGTGTGTAATATAGCTGTTTGTGAATGTAAACTGTCTGCAAAGTTTCAAAGGTCAAAGTGCACAAGTTATTGAGTTATTGTCTCCCAAAAGAAAGAACCGATTTAAAACTTCCTTGAAAAGAGTCATCAGAATTGCCAGTTTTAAAGGGGTGGTATAATGCCCCTTTTCACAAGATGTAAAATAAGTCTTTGATGTCCCCAGAGTGTGTATGTGAAGTTTTAGCTCAAAATACCCCACAGATAATTTTTTACAGCATGTTAAAAATGTCCCATTTTGAGGGTGAGCAAAAACGCGTGTCCCTTTAAATGCAAATGAGCTGCTGCTCTCGGCACAGAGGGCGGAGCTTCAACAGCTTGTGCGTTAGCAAATCCTATTACCTCTTCCCAACATGGACTCACCCCCTTTGTTGTGTGTTCCCGGAGGCAGGGTTTATGTAAATTTTAGGGTTAGTGATGTCACTAACCCGATAGGAAGCTTGTGTAGTCCCTACCAGCCGTTTGTTGTAGTCCTTAAAAAATTATTTCTTTAAAATCAAATATCTCCCTTTGCTTCGTAACTTTGCAGATGTATTTTATGCTCAAACAGCAACATTACACACTAACTAAAGTTAAAGTAAAATTATAATCAACCACCTCTTTAAGGTCCTCGCACACGGAGTCCAAAATTTTTGCACGTTAAAAAATAAATACGACACCACGACGTTGCGTCAATCACGTTTACACACTGCCTCCGAAACTTTTGTCCGTCATAAAAATATTCTAAGCAAGCATTTTGAAAGGGGTTTTGACAATTCAGAGCCACCGAATGACGAATACGAAAAAACGCATTCAAAAATTTCGAACTCAGTGCAAGGACCTGAACTTACTACGTAGGTTTGTAACATGATTGCATAATATGGTCTTCATTGGCTGCCCGTAAACAATGTCTACATTTTTTCTGATCATTTATACGTATTACTCTTTTCCAGCCTCACTCCGAAGGGACTGAGCCCCGCAGCGCTGTCTCCCGCCCTCCAGCGTCTAGTAAACAAATCGTCCAGTAAATACACAGATAAAGCCCTGAGGGCCAGCTACACCCCATCACCTGCGCACAGAGGCGTCGGCTCGAAGACTCCTCTCGGAGGCCTGACCGCTTCCTCCATCACACCAACACCCGGAAAAGCCATAACACCGGCCGCCCAGGACCCGGCCTCCATCACAGACAACCTCCTACAGCTGCCCAAGCGGAGGAAAGCCTCAGATTACTTCTGAAACTAAACACTTCACAAAGACTTGGGCAGGGTTTCATATTTATTCTTTGTTTTTGTTTTTATTACTTCTTTCTTTTAAAAAACTGTGAATCTGAATGAATCATCGGTGTTTCAGATATCTTATTTTTTAGACTGCCTGCAACTTAAAACATGTACAGTTTTTACGGGGGTTTTTTTGCTTTATATTTTTAATTGAGCTAGCATATATGTCGTTTTTCAGCATCATCCACATCAAGTGATTCTTGCGTGAATCAGACTTTCATTTGATCCACAAGTGCTCCAGAACTTTACTGCTCTTGACTTGTTTTCAGTGCTCCTGAATTTTGTGCATCTTTTATGATGTTGAAGACTTGCACGATCTCAGGGGCACAATAAAGAGTTCTACAGTTAAACGTGTCTTTTCAACGTCCTTATATTACATGATCCATTTGTTGAACCCATCTTTGGGTTGGAGGCTGGACTCGTCCACTATATATCGAGACAGACTCCCTTAATGAAGTCACTCTCTGTGATTGCAGTGTTTGACAGAAGAAAGAAAATCATGTGTTTTTGTACATATCCTTTCACAGCACGCAAAGGTGGCAAAGCACCATTTTATTATCTGAAGCTTCTGATTTGTCTGGGAACTGCCAGTGTTGCGTAGATCATACTGACATGTTTAAAGTCGGGAGGAAACGCTCCATTTATTACATGACACGCTGCAAATGAGCCTCATTAAGGCAGGACTCACCTGTTATATGATGTCGAGACAGACTCCTTATTCTCACACAGTTTTGGACTGCATTACACCTCAGTGTTTGACAGAAGAAAGAATCATGTCTTTTTGTAGATATCTTTTCACAGCTAACAAGAGGATGAAGAACAGGGTGTTAATAGTGTCTGTGGAAAACTTCTATCTAAGAGGAATGGTGTGAAGAAAGACTCTCGAAGGCTCCACAAAATCCTCACCAAACTCAGCTTCTCTGTGTACATCCAAATAGACATTGACGCAAAAGAGATCAATAAAGCATTTAAAGCAGGTAATGTGATATTATGTGTTGTTCAGTAATTTATACATTGCATTCTGACATCTCAACCTAAGTTAATACAATTGGTCCCAAATTAAATAACTCTTCGAGTGAAAAGATTTTTCAATATTTTCTCTTTTTTTCAATAAGTCTCTTATACTCACCAAGACTGGCATTTATTTAATCAAAAATACTGCATAAAAAAAAAAGTAATATTGTGAAATATTACAATTTGAATGAACTGTTTTCTATTTGAATATAATGTAATTTTTTGTGATGTAAAGCTACATTTTTAGCCGTTTTAATGCCAGCCTTCAGTGTCACATGATCCTGCTGATTTGCTGCTCAAGAAACCTATTATTATTATCAGTGTTGTTTAATATTTGAGTGGAAATTAACCGTAATACATTTTTTCAGGATTCTCTGATGAGTGAAAAGTCCAAAATAACATTTAAATGAAATATAAATATTTTGTAACATTACTATCACTTCTAATCAATTGAATGCATTCTTGAATAAAATTTAATTTCTTTTTTTACTGACTTTAAAACTTCTGAACTGTATATATTTAAAGGTAAAGAATTCCATGAAAAATCGGTGTGAAACCTAAAGGAAAGGTCCTGCATGTGTTAAAAGAGGCGTTGATTAAGCGCCTCCTCCTCCCGGCTGTGGGCTGGAGAACATGGTTGGGATTGTTTTGATGGGACGGTGGCGGAGCCATCTTGTTTTAGATCCGTCCTAAGTCCGTTTACCGAGCCAGAGGAAACAGCTATGGAATATGATACTATATCCCGACCATAGCCAACTGAAATAAACACATTCGAGTATCGAAACTAATTTCTAATCGACGGAATCTACGCAGCGAGCAGAATCAGTCGTTCGATCATTTATTTATCAACATCGGGACTGGTGCTTTAAGTGCATTTTCTCTCGCACATTTTCTCTGGTGTAAGATACTATGAATGGAGGATAAATGTTGCCGAAGGCTGACAGCGGTGGTTTTGTGCTTCTCCTCTTCATTCTGACAATAACAGATCCGCCACGGACAGGTAAAGGTGTTGCTTTATTTAATGCATTTGCTGAAATGGTGTTTGCTGCAGTCAGGGCTGGTAAAGACTTATATTCGCCAGTCTCGCGCAGGCCGTCAGGGCCTTTAACTAACTACTATGTTATAATTTATTCTTATGAGTTATATTTTTAAGCTATACGGCTTTTTATTACATAACTGTTTTAACTGTATTCCTTAAAACTACGGAATTATCTATTTATGTTACTAGCTTTAAGCCTATTTATTACACACCATGTGGCAAGCTGTATTGACATGTATTTCTTAAAACTGCATAGTATCTGTTTGTTACTACCCAATCTATTAGTGACTAACGTACTGTGGTCGTTTTAGTTTCACTTAATGACTGTTTATTAGATTCATTATTAGACTTACACACTATTAATGAAATGGCTAGTATATTTGTCACGAGTGCCTGCTTTATTCATTAATTATTTACATATTATCTTGCATCTATTCACTATCCCAACAGTGACATGTAACTATTCCATTGTTACTGGTAATAAAATGGCAAAATGTTGCCATTTGCTAATTATTTACTTCTGACTAGTATGTTTATTGTTGGTACCTATTCCAGTTTTACTAGTGCACTTTTACTAGTCTATTCCAGTAGTGTGCAAAAGTCGGTTTCTGGAAGTAAAAATCCCATTTATTTTCTCCATAGGGGAGTTGATTTTTATCAATAACACTTTATCATACAATAAGTATTTTACGGTGAGCTGCAAGGTTGATAATCAATGGAATATGCTTTTGTTAAATACATGCCTGCAATATTTCATCATTAAAGAGATATTTCACCCAAAAATGAACATTCTGTCATCATTCACTCACCCTCAAGTTGTTCCAAACCTCTATGAATTTATTTCTTCTGTTGAACACAAAAGAAGATAATTTGAAGGATTTTGGTAACCAGACGGTTGACGGTAGCCCTTGACTTCCATAGTATGTTTTTTTCCTACTCAACTGTCTGGTTACCAACACTCTTCAATATATCTTTGTTTGTGTTCAACAGAAGAAAGAAATTCATACAGGTTTGGGACAACTTCAGAGTGAGTAAATGGTGACAAAAATGTAATTTCTGGGTCCCTTTAAAATATAGGCATGTTTAATTGTGGAAACATCTAAGTGATGGCGTGTCTGGTCGGATGTTCCTCTGTTAGATGAAAGGTTTATTAATCCTATTGAAATAAGGTGATGCATGGAAACCCAGTGGATCAAATAAATAGGACAGTATTTAGGTTAATGGCCTGTTATGTGCTTTTCTGCATTTAATTTCCATGGGGAAGCCTTGGTTATGTGTTCAGTCTGCACTTGTTTGGAGGCAGGTTATGGTGGTCTTCGTGCTGAATCGCACAGCTGGTGTTTGATCGCAGTGTGTACTCTTCTTAAAGTCCAAAATATTACCCTTGATCACCATGATGTTAACATTAAAGGAGTCAGAAGTTAACGCTTGCATGTCTTTACTACTGACACGGAAGAGTTTTTATTGCAAAACAAACTCAAATTGGTAGTTTTCAGTTGCATCACATGTTCAAAATACTCAAAGTAAGACAGTGAACCATGTATGTTACCTTGTACAAATACATATTTGATACTGAAAACTTCTTATCTATTTGTCAACTAAATGGATTATTCGTAATAGGTGGTCAGTGGAACTTATTGACTTGGTTGTTTTTACCTGTCGAACAGCTGTTCAACTGACCCCAAGGTTCTTACTGTCTACAGCAGTTAATGTGCTGAAACTGGCCCTGGTAATCCATAGGAAAGAGCACAATGGTCTTCTGAAGTCATCTCAATGTCAGTGTGTTTGTTTAGGGATAACTTTAGACTCAAGGGTTGGACAGGTGATTGATTGAACGTCTGAATGTCTGGACCTCCCAAGAAGCTCTTTGTAAAAATTGTATAATTAGTTTGTTGTCTCTGAAGAGATCGTGTTAGCAGACTGCAGGATCTGGTTAATTGGGGGTTTGATAACATCAGATAACAGAAATTATTACATTACATTACCTCAAATTAGACAGTTGTCTTCTAAGTAGGGGTGTCACAATATATCGTAATACAAACATGCAACAATATGTATCGTGGATAGTGACAAAATGTATCATGGATTTTTCACTCAAAATAAAAATTACAGAGTTTACAGAGTTTTAGTGTCAGTACTACATTAAACTACATAATGTTGAATATAATGTATAATAATGCAATGGGGGAATATTTGTGGGTCCTGATAGTGCCAAATGTCTTCTGTTACCAGTAAAAAGTGGCCTACATTATTTAAAATCTATCTAGTCAGTGACAGAGTGCAAGCATATTCGTCTTAAATAATTCTGTTTTCAGCTTCAGAATCACGAATATTTTTATTCTGGTGTCACTATTGTCCTGTGCATTGGTTCCCAGCACCAAGCCTATTCATTTACACCCACAATAATATAAAACTTAGCATTTTAATCAACAGTCAATTTTTTGTTAACCTTTTACCATATGTCTTGGAGTATCGCAATAATATCGTATCGCGAGTTCAGTATTGTGGTATGTATCGAATTGTGACATGAGGGTATCGTTACACCCCTACTTCTAAGTATGTATAAAATATTTTTTTATTACATGTCAAAATAAATAAATAATTAAATACAGAATTTTGTTATATATGTGTGTATATGTGTGTGTGTGTGTGTTTATTTTATATATATGTAAAATAATATATAATTTATTATTTAGATATTTATAATATATTATATGGATAATTATTATTACTATTATAAATATACATTGTTATATAAATGTGTGTATTTGTTATACATCATACACACAATATGTTATTATCATTATTTTTAAATATACAATTAGTTAATTTTGGCCATGTATAAATGTGCATTCATTATTATACATATGTAAAATAAAATATATTTATTATCTATTTTTATTTTATTTTTTATATTTATTATTATTTTACAAAAAATAATAAGAATTTGTTTTTTGTTTATTTTTGTTTAATTGACCAAAAATAGGCTTTGCTTCTTTATTTTTTAAAGCAGAATATAGGTAAATATTTTTGGGGGCCTTTGCAAGCTCACAACAATAAATGCGTAAGAGATTTCTGGTCACTTATATCGACTTTTGTTTGCAAATACAGATGTTTCTGTACTAACTATTAGTGGTTCAACGGATCACAAAACTCACAGTTTGGATCATATTAAGAGTCAAAAATATTTTGAGGGGTAACTTTGCTTTCCATTTATCACTTAAAGCACACTTATAGTAGGCCTACACCAATACACCACTGCAAAAACTACCAGCCTAATTAATAAAGTTCAAACATTATTAAAGGCAAGTGATCAGTCAGTAAAAAATAAGAATGTGTGAATCGGATGTGTGCCGAACCGTGGGGGCTGGTCCGTACGGATCATCAACGATCCGTTTAACCCCTGCTATCTATTGTTAGTTATACCCTGATAACCAAGAGCCAGACTGTCTCTCGAGCCTGTAAGAGATTAGGAGATGTTATATTGCTGAAATCAGCCGCTTTAAATGAGTAAATCTGCCTGTCCCCCCTGCAGGTCCACGGATCGCTCGGGCCAGACTGCTGTCAGGTAAGCTGCAATCTCTCTCGAGTGTTTTCTACTGTTTTACTTTGACCCTGTTTGAGTCTCATCTGGCTTAGCCTGATATTGACACTATCTTTGATGGTCTCGTCATCTAAATTTGGCTTTGCAAACAGCACTCAGGGGACTTTTAGTGTTGTGTAATAAAGCACTATACATAATGGAGGCTCGTCTGCAGGTTTTGTCTTTGTAAAGGAGTTTGTTTGAGCGTGTTGTCTGACCCGCTGTGTTTCAGAGCTGCGCTGCAGTCCTGGCCAGTTTGCCTGCCAGAGTGGAAAACTGCAGTGCATCCCCCTGTCCTGGCAGTGCGATGGTTGGACGGCCTGCGAGGACAAAAGCGATGAGATAGATTGCCCTAGTAAGTACACACTAACACACACTCACATTCTTGTCCAATCCGTTTTAAAAACACGGTCATGCTTATGTGCACAATAGGAACGGATTCGCTTCCGACGTATTCTGTCACTTTGCCAGCTCTTGGCAGGCCGGATTTTTTTGTTTGTTTTGCCTACGGGAGGTGTGCTGTCATTTCTGTGTCTTAATCCCGGAGTGAGACACGGTGCTCAGAGTCTGATTCCTGGACGGGATAACGGGAATTACAGAGCGGATTTACCGAGCACGTGATCTGTGTCTCGTAGCTCCTTCAAGAACTGCTGATCAGAATCACGCAGGGCATAAAACATTCACAAGAGAACATTCATCGCATCCAAAATAAAAGTTTGTGTTTACATAATAAATGTCTGTACTGTGTATAGTTATTTTGTGTATATATAAATACACACACATGCATGTATATATTTAAGAAATATTTGCATGTGTATATACTGTATATATAATTTATATTATATATAAAATATTGTATGTATAAATAACACATTTTTCTTATATATATATATATATATATATATATCAGGGATGGAAATTAGCACCCGCCACCAGCCAAATGCGGGTTATTTTGTGTTGTGGCGGGTAAATTCGCTTCACCTACCGGCCACCGTGGCGGGTAAATAAAAATATACTGTTTCACACAGACGGCGGACACTTTTAGATGACATAAGTGTACGCTGAAATAAAGTCTTTCACCTCAGAAAAACGGACTTTCTTGTCCTGTCACGTCAGCCGTTATCCTGTTCTCATAGCGAACACTCTTCAAATGCACGCGCAAATGTGGCGGCGCGCGCTGTGTATCGCCTCACTGTATATAAAGTGCAAAATAAACTACGAGCATGCAACGCCGTTACGTTGTAAATTACACAAAATAAAAGTAATGCAGGGATGATTTTCATACTATTCACCAGGAGCAGTTTCCATGGTTCATTAACAGTTATTGTTAATATTGTGTATTCACCATGGTAACTGTCGTTTCCATATTAACCCCAAAATGCCACTTTATTTTTCTTTGTGTTATTTTTTATATTTTTAAATGACTCTAGTGGCTCATACCAACATTGTATTAACAAAAACTAGTTTGGAACTGCTATTTAATAGCTTTAGCATAGGCCTAATGTTTATTTATTAGTACTAGTCTTTACTATTAGTCATATTCTTACAATTTATGTTAAGTAAAGGGGGACAGTACTTGTGTGTGTGGAAATAGCCGGTTTCAATAAAACTACTTGTGACATGTCATATTTGGCTTTGACTTTGACTGAACATTTGCTCTCACTTTGCGGAAAAAATATCGGGATATATATCGTATATCGATATTCAGCCTAAATAATCGGGATATGACTTTTGGTCCATATCGCCCAGCCCTAGTTTCATTGTTGGGACTAAAAACCTAAAACTGGAAGCCATAAAAGACCACGAATCATTCAAATGCCACATCCAGGTAAAAAAGAGAAATATATATAAGAGAGAAAGAGAAAATGTCAGTATTTCATTGAGACTTGAGATTAAATAAACTGCTTAAGTATTGTAGATCTTGTAGTATTAATTTTCACATGCAGTTACACATTGTCGGTTAAAAACAAGAAAGTGGCTGGCCACAGTGGCCGGTGGACAAAAAAGTTAATTTCCATCCCTGATATATATATATATATATATATATATATATATACATATACATATACATATACATATACATATACATGCATGCATGTATGTGTATTTATATATGCAAAATAATTATACACTGTACAAAAACATATATTATGTAAACACAAACTTTTATTTTGGATGCGATTAATCGTTTCACAGCCCTAAACGTAACTGAAGATGAGTTGCTTTGTATTGGTGGGATTGTAAATCTTAGACTGGGATATTTTGGGGTGTTTTGAGGTGGTGACATCATGATTGTTTATTGATTTTAATCTTGTCGGATTGATTTGTGTTCTTCATATCTCTTCCTTGATTTATTATGTGCTTTGAAGTCTCGTAAACTTCTCGGTGACACTTTTCAGGAAAGAGATAAGATCACTAACTCCTTTTTGGCCAGGCACCATATCATTCCAGTGATATGCTGAATATTTGTGCATGGGGATTTTGCTGGTAATATAAAATTAAACATTGATATTCATTTATTGCTTTTATCTGGTCATGAAGCCATGTCATGCATTGAGACGTTTCATTGGTGTCTCTGATGTAAACTTCACATTTTGAGTCATATCTGTGAAATAGTTTAAACTGTAAGAATATATATATATTTACAAACATTAAATAACAATTTATAGATAATTATTATAATTATTAGTAATTTCATTATTATATTTAACTATTAAAACACATTATATTATTATACAATAAATTGATCCCATTATTATTTAAAACAAGGTTGTTGTTTTTTACAGTATATTTATTTTTGTTATGGAGCAACTTTTCAGCAGTGATTATATGGTGAAGATGACAGTTCCTCTGATTGAAAAAAATATCACCTTTAAGCCATTTGACCGAATTCCTAAGTTTTGAGAATGAATATCATCAAAAGTCAAAGAGAATTGGACCTAGAACTGTGTGGTGAACTCTCGTCTAACCCCTGGCTCGTACACTGACGTTGTAATCATTAGTGGACAGAGAACACTGCAGGTTTACAGACTCATCTAATGCTTGTAATTACTCGACCCTTTCCTGACATTGCCGATGTTCGCAGGAGTTGTTGGCTCGAGGCCTGACTGATCTACAACCTTACTTTAATTCCTGTTCGGTTGTCGGATTTGTTCTGCTTATTTTTCTTTGAAAGCGAGCAGGAAGTAGTTTAACTGGCGTTCTGTATGTATTAATGTCTCTGGGATTCTTAGAAACTGTTTTTAGTTTAGCAGGACCTGCTGTCACTCCGTTTCCCTTCCGTTTGAGGCGGATTAGGGATTTAACGTCATGATTTCCTTGGGAAGCACAATGTTTGACTTATACATAGATTTTACATTGGACATTAAAGTGCGGATAAACCACCAAAACTTCATATAATTATACAATTAGTTTACATTTTTATAACATGTTTTTTTTTATTTCTTACATTTTCTTATTTATATAATATGAACTTCATAGGCTCAAACAACATGACATGGACGATTTTTACTTTTCCCCCCCCCATTTTGTAAACTCATAAGATTTACCCAAGAGCCTCTCATTTAGCATTCATAGTTTTGTTCATAGTATTTGAGAATAAGGGCGATGATAAGGCCATATTACATAAGTTTAGTTCTCTTTCTGTTAGGAAACACTTCAAGAAACAAGATCCTGAGCTCACTTCCTCAGAAACAACTCAATAATAGAAATCAACTTATGATTCTGGGAAACAGGAGGAACAATTCATCCCACAACTCTCCACAAATACCAAAACATCCAAATATACATAATAGACCTCTATAATAAATAAACCTACTCCCTCAGATGTAACAACTGGATTGATTTATTCATTGAAATGATCCAATGACCTACCCTGTGGCATCTTGTTGAACGTTATTGTTCCAGATGTAAATTTATAAACAATCATTTTCACAGATGATTTCTGCCATATTTAGTTCATCATAAAGCATTCTGATGATATTCCTTGTCACACTCTTACAGCAATAAAGGAGGAACGGTATCGTTACAGCAACGGTTTTGAGCCGGTGGAGGACGTCATGGGTGTCGCTCAGCCAGTGCGCTTCAACAGTAAGATCCTTCCTGATCACTTTAAAACACTCGTCAATTCACTTCTGAAACGCTCTTTATATGCTGGGAAGGCATTACTAAGTCAAACATTTCCATTCAATCACATAAAACACTACAACATTAAAATCGACAGGAAGACTGAAGTAATGATGATTAAAATTCAGCTTTGATCGGGAATTTATTATATATATTCAAATAGAAAACAGTTATTTTAAATTGTAATAATATTTAACAATTTTACTTATGTATTTTCGATCAAATAAATGCACATTTCTCTCAAAATAAATGTAAAATCTTAGCAACCCCAAGAATTTTTTAACAGTAGTGTGTGGGTACATACACCTATTTAAATATGCAAATGCTTAAGAGTCTATGACTGGATTATTATTGCAGTTGTTATGTTTCTAGCATGTTATATGTTTGGCAACAGTTCTTCTAACCCTAATTAATGGAGTGTGTAGCTTTTCATTTTTTAAACAACCATGTAGGAAGACACATCATGGCCATATTCCAGGATGACAATGCCAAGATTCATCAGGCTCAGATTGTGAAAGAATGGTTGTGAGGAGCATGAAGAATCATTTTCATATATGTTACCCTGTATCACAAAACCAGTCACATGTCGCACGGGTATATTTGTGGCAATAGCCACATTTTATGGGTCAAAATGATCGATTTTTCTTTTATGCCAAAAATTGTTAGGATATTAAGTAAAGATCATGTTTCATGAAGATATTTAGTCACTTTCATACCGTAAATATCTAAAACATTTATTTTTGTGAGTGAGTGCAGCACAATCGCGAACATAAACGGAAATTTTTTTGCACCCTCAGATTCTAGATTTTAATAGTTGTATCTCGGCTAAATATTGTCATATCCTAACAAACCATAGTATCAATGGAAAGCTTATTTATTCAGCTTTCAGATATGTATAAATCTCAATTTAAAGAAATTGACCCATGTGACTGGTTTTGTGGTCCAGGGTCACATATGAAATTGGCAATGGCACCTCTTGAGTCCAGACCTTAAATTCATTGAAAGTGTTTGGGATGTGCTGGAGGAGACTTTACACAGTGCTGGACTCTTGCATTGTCAATACAAGATCTTGACCAAAAATGTATACACCTCTTGATGGAAATAACATCACAACATTTACTTCCATCAAGAGACGCATCAATATTAGGTGCATTTGCCTATTTAAATCCAAAAATTGGATTGGCCGGGCAGTGTAAACATATATAATAGAAAACAACAATAGGCTTATGGGGGAAGAAATCCCTTTCAGAATCTATCAAGTCATATCTCTGAGAGGAAGGATTCAATGAGATGTTCATATTATGATGATCTGCATATAATTCTTCCTCTAAACACAGAGAAGTGTCCGAGTGGCTGGCACCATTACGAAAAAACAGCTAGCTGTTATAAAGTCTACCTGAGGAGTGAGAACTACTGGCAGGCGGTGGAAACGTGTCAGAAAGTCAACGGCTCCCTCGCAACGTTCGGCACCAATGAAGAGCTGCAGTTCATCCTCAAGATAGAGGTGGACTTCGACGAGAAGGTGTGCGAGCGAAAGGACCAGTGCAAGTGAGTGCGAACAAGCTGTTTTCTGAGGAAGAGGTGAGGTGTTTAACAGAGTTCTCAACGCTGTGCATGTGTTTTGTCGTCGCAGGTTCTGGGTGGGATATCAGTATGTGATTACTAACCAGAATCATTCACTGGAGGGCCGTTGGGAAGTGGCATATAAAGGTTGGTTTTTATCTCACATTTATTGAAGAATAATTCACCAGAAAAGAAGAAAACTCGCCCTCGTGTCGTTCCAAACCTGTCTTTCCTCTGTGTATTTTTTTGATGAATATCTTGGCCATGAAAGTGAATGAGGACCGGAGCTGTCAAGCTACAGAATTAACAAAAAACACATTAATGACTAGTGCACTCTTCGGAAGTTTTATGATTACTTTGTGCGAAGAACAGACTGACATTTCTGTTGTTATTCACTGAAAACGGGCATTGTTGATTGTGTGACTGAATTGAACTTCAGTTTGATTTGTTGAATGAATCATTCATATTGGTTTTGTGAACTGAATCAATTGATTTATTCAAAAGATCTGATTCAAATGATCAAAACTTGTGATTTCGGTGGATAATTACTTAATTTCTAAAATCACAAATTGGCTTTTATTTTTATTTTTTGCAGTTTACTTTTTAATTTTATGTTCTTTTTTCATTTGTATTAGTTTTTATTTTATATATATATATATATATATATATATATATATATATATATCTTTGTTTATTTTAGTTTCAGTAATCTTTAATTTTACTGCAGTTAGTTGCAAGGAAACATTTCTAATGTCTGATCAAGTTTTGTCATTTTAAGTTTTTCATCAAATATTTATATTTTATATAAATATTATTACATTATTTTAATTTTTTTTAATAGTTTTCGGTCTAATTTAAGTTAACATTAACAACACTGGTTTTGAATGACGTGAGGGTGAGTAAATAATGACAGATTTTTTTTATCCTGCCAAGTCTCATCTGCACCAATGCTACAATTTTCTGTCATAATCATTTGTTAACAAGCAAGTATTCATTACTTCAATGAGCTCATTGTAACTGCCTTAAATTATTACATTGTTTAAATGCATTTTTTTCATAAATTATTGAATTAATAAATTTTTAGCTAACTGGGATTTGTAATGTGGACTGCTTTGAAACGATACGTATTGTGAAAAGTGCTACACAAAGCATTTGAATTGAATTGAATGTGTGTGTCTGTTCCTCACAGGGTCCATGCAGGTGTTTCTGCCTCCGGAGGGTCTGGCTAACTTCGGCGAGGCGAACCCTACGCAGGATAACGTGTTTTGCGCCCAGCTGCAGCGCTTTCAGATCAAGAGCATGAACGAGCGGGGCTTGCACAGCTGGCACGCGGAAAACTGCTACAAAAAATTCCCCTTCCTCTGCAAGAGAAGTACGTCCAGCGCCGTATAGACCGATGAGCCCTGTTTGATGCCATTAACTTAAATGAAGGCATTCTGGTGTTTTTTTCCTCCATGATAGTACTAATATATAATACACCGGTTTCTTCAACAGGACAAACTTGCGTGGATATCAAAGACAATGTGGTGAATGAGGGCTATTACTTCACGCCTAAAGGGGACGACCCGTGTCTGAGCTGCACGTGTCACGACGGCGAGCCGGAGATGTGTGTGGCCGCCCTGTGTGAGCGTCCGCAGGGATGCCAGCATTTCCGCAAGGACCCGAAAGAGTGTTGCAAGTTCACCTGCTTGGATCCCGGTACTTTCACAGTCTCATCCAATCACATTGTGAACAGTATGTCAGTTGTATGTGCTTTCATTTAAAGATTATTGGGCAGACGTGTATTAAAATGAAGATGGATCTGTAAACGTGCACCGTATGTGAATTCTCTCACGTCTTTTTGTGACGTGAAGTTCCCTAGTCTGACCACTAGGGAGAGCTACTCTGCCTCCTTATTTTATATCTATAAAAGCATGGCATGTTTGGAATGACAAACTACCATTATTTCATTAGACAGCTAAAATTAAGACATAATGTGTTTATTTCTTAGATTATTTGTGCAATGGCACTTGCTGACTTAAACGGGCAACATAGTACTGTCTTGTAATAGAAATGTAGCATTCATTAAATTCTGGTGGAGTGAGGTGGCTAATATAATTGTTGCTATATACATGTACTGTATTAATCAGTGTAATATTAGTTTTTGGTGTGCATTATCCATTGACAATTTCTCTGATCAAATATCAGCAGATTTATATCTATCACTACAGTGTTTTGCTTTTAAAATGAATTCTAGGCAGTATGCAGTATACTAGTGGTCTGTTTCACACATATCTCTCAGATATAGTCTCAGGTTGTGTCCTTGTAGAAGTGAATCTCAGTTGTGTTGTTTGTGTGTTTGTAGACGGCAGCAGTCTGTTCGACTCTATGGCCAGTGGCATGCGGCTCATTGTGAGCTGCATCTCGTCCTTCCTCATCCTCTCTCTGCTGCTCTTCATGGTGCACAGACTCAGGCAGCGGCGGCGAGAACGCATCGAAACCCTCATTGGAGGAAACCGTAAGGCCCTGTTTGATCAGCTGATCGTTTGCACATATTAAAGCGCTGTTTTTCTGAATCATCGTCGTTTTTCACAGTGCATCATTTTAATCTGGGTCGGAGAGTCCCTGGCTTTGACTACGGGCCGGATGTCTTCGGAACGGGCCTGACGCCTTTGCACCTCTCCGATGATGGTGAAGGTGGAGCGTTCCACTTCCAGGAGCCCCCGCCCCCTTATGCTGCCTACAAATACCCAGATATCCACCACCCCGATGACCCTCCTCCTCCATATGAGGCCTCCATCAACCCAGACAGCATCCTCTACATGGACCTCGGTATGTCTTTACATCAGTAACACTGCATTTTTCATTCTTTATATAGTAATTATTCATCTATCATTCATTTAAAGTCTTTATGGATCACACTGTGAGCTCTCATCCAAAACCTAGTGAGTTTCTTAGCTAGACAACTTTTTTTTTGGTGTCATATGCATTATTATTATTATTGTACATTCTAAGATACCTAATTTTGTCCAAATTCTAAGGCAGCATCACATGCATTGTGCAGTGTATCTTTAAATATAGCTTTATTTCAGTTAACAAAAATAATTTTTAATAGTTTAAGTTCACACTTGTAGTTTGGTCTGGACCAAAAAAAAAAAAAACATTTAGTCCTGGTCCGCTTAACATTAAAGCATTGGGATATGTTCACAACCTGATTGGATGGCTTTTATGACGCATATTTCGCATTGAAACGTACCGAACATCTAAAACAATGCTGTGTTCTGGGCTAAATGCGCTCGTTGTATGTGCGTAGCCTACATATGATGGTATTTTGGCCAGCTGAGAACTCGTGAAGAGCTTATAAAATGTGTAAAGGAGTTAAAACAGCGGCAGGAATCCCTCCGTCACACACAAACGAAGATCAGCTGTGACGAGAAGCGGTTCTGACAACTGTGATGAGCAACATCGCAACTATGACGTGAAAAAACAGGTATGCTTGAGCATTCTGTCCTTTTTAGGGTCACATCTTGTGACATCATGTCCCGTTTCAATTCCGTGTTGCGTTCATATTTCATTCAAACCTCAACAGAGTTTGTTTGGAAGCGGATCGAGACCCATCTTTTCAGCGATCTCGCGTTCACCAGGGTTCGGACGGCAGCGTTCACGCTTATTCAGATGAACCGCACTAACAGAGCAATCGCACCAGGATTCGCTTTAATCGAACCAAACATGCCAAGTGTGAACACACCCTTAGTTAACAATAGCAACACTAGACAGCAATGCCGCTCCCTAGGATGAGCTTTCGCTCACTTCCTGTTCTCTCCGCAGGGCGGACCGTGGTTCCGCTCGCGACTGGGCACATGAGCGGCGCAGCCAACTCTCTCCAGAGGGATTTCCCTGAGCCGGCGCTCCCCGCCCCCCCGCCGCCCCTGGAGGAGCGCGAGGACTCCATCGACAGCAGCACCTTACTGGTCTCTCCAGACACCCCCAGCGAATCAGAGGCCAGCATCACGCAGAGCTCCAGCGCAGACTGCAGCAGCGGGCCCTCGCTGAGCACCATGGTGTAGGTCATAGGGTACTTGTCCAGACTGATCGCTCTACTAAATCAAGGAGGCTATAGGACTGTTCAGAGCAGAGACTTCAGACGTGAAAGAAAAGACGCTTGTTTCGGGTTTTTATTCTGCGTTTTTTCAGCTTGAGTCACATGTAAATACTTCCATCGGCCATCGATTGAGTGGCTTGATGTTGGGGAGGGCCGATAGAGCACCTCTCTCTCTGAGGTTTACACTGGCATGTGTCGATCACCACACTTTGAGTGAATGAACCGGTTGATGAAAAGACATTTTAGACCTTAGTGGTGTAATTCAGTCAACCTGACGTTCTCTCACTGGAATCATGTCCTGCACACTGACTCTTTCCTGGCACAAAGAAGCTATTTTTTTTTCTTGATTCATTACTGCTCTGTCCAAACTGACCCTAAAGAAACCTTTCTTGTGTGGTCGTCCGTCGGCGTTCCTAATCTACGGGAAGGATCCGTTTGGATGTGAGCAATACCATGTTCTTATCTGGATTTCTGTGATGTCTGTTTTTTACGTTTTCTGTTTGTCGGATCGGTAGCACAAACTTAAGAAAAAAAGTTTGATTCTTTTAGATCAAGGTACGAGTTTGTTTCAGCCACTTTTAAGGATCCTCAAAAGCTGTCAAAAATGACCCGTTTTTACCCAAAACCGAAAAGAAAATAAGAAAATATATTTTGCATAGAAGCTTATTGAACCATTTATTTTTCAGTGGCCAACAATTTTTTAAGAAATCTGATTTCCATTACTGTAATGCTGAAAAACAAAATTGCGTATATTAAATTAATTTTTATATGTATATATACATATAAATACAATATTACAATATATACAATATATATATCCTAGAGAGGATATTAGTACTCTAAAGTTTTAAGTATTGGTCATGGTGGTATTTGTGATAATTTCTTTCATTATTGTAGCTAAATTCTTTTTTTTTTCTACGAGACGCTCATAGAAATAGATTTTTTTTTTTTTATTACAGTACTGAAGTTTCTATTTTATTTCCGTTGTTGTAATGAGTATTTGAGGGATTTTTTTTTACTTTTAATCCAAAAAGTTTGGCGCTAATTTACATTTTGAATTTAGAATGTAACAGTTAAAAAAAAAAGCTGAACATTTACCTAAATCAGGGTTTCTTAAACTCGGTCCTGGAGGGCCGCTGTCCTGCAGAGTTTAGCTCCAGCCCTGATCAAACACACCTGAGCAAGCTAATCAATGTCTTCAGGATCACTAGAAACTCACAGCTAGGTGTGTTTGATCAGGGTTGGAGCTAAACTGTGCAGGACAGTGGCCCTCCAGAACCGAGTTTGAGGAACCCTGACCTAAGTAATAAATATTCTCACTCATTTTTGCCTCTCAAGCTGATCTCAAAGTGTGCTGAAACAAATCATTGTTTTTGAAATAGATATTTCTTAGTGAGATCCTGAGTTTGGATTTACACGTTTAGACTTGCCTACGATGAATTTGAGTTTTGTTTTTATGGTCTGTCTGTCTGTGTGTGTGTGTGTGTGCGTGTGCGTGTGTGTGTGGTATGTATGTGTGTGTGTTCATTTTCAGCATCTGTAAGCTAAGTGCTCTGCTCTTCTCTCAATGTTGTTTCAATGTGTAAATCACAATGAAGTAAACCGTTTGTTACTTAACACAAAGTAAATGTGAGCGTGTATTTGCACACATGAGCGCATAAATGTACATGTATGTAACAGCAAAACTTCTTCTTTTTTTTTTCTTTTTTTTTGGTCATTTAACAATTAACAGACTACTTAATTGCCATTTGGACATTTCCAGTGAATTAAATATGTATTTAATGAAGTGCATAATTTATGAACGTTAGATTTTGTCTGCATTGTTGCTGACTGAAATGAACACTGCTTTCAAAAAGTTGTTATTCTGATTCCTGGATTTTGTAAATGGGAACATACCTTTTTTTTTCTTTTTTTTTTGGACTGGAAATGCAACAAAAAGCCCAAACTAAATGGCAATCAGGCATTTCATACAAAGATGTTTTTGCACATCAAAAGCACACGGTCCTGCTGTGCTGGGCTGAATGAAATACAAAGACAAATTAATGTGGCACACAGATCCCTTTTTCTTCAAGATCCATCACCAGCACCAAAATAACGGAGTATGTGACATCATGAAGACGTTTCTATCATCCAGGTAAATGTTCTTTCACTGTATAGTCTTTGTTTTGCATTTAATTTCAGGGTTTCATCAGCACAGACAATCCTGTGAACATTAGTTTGCTTTTTATTTTGTGTGTGCTTGTTAAATGTGTGTATAAGTGTGTGGATTGGTCGTGTGTAATGTAAAAGTTGGCATGAATGTTTTACAGACCTACGGTTGCATGTTTAACTCTTTTGCGCATGCAGAGAGGACGTCTCTTCTGCTGTTGTACTCTTCATTTCTGCTATGCTTACAGACGCTCGTCTGCAAACTGAGGTTCGAGACACATCTGATTACTCTTTTCCCACATACCATTTGCAAACTTTTTTTAAATTAAAAAGTAGAATTTCTTTTAGATAGACTTTGTGGTGCAACAATGGAAAAAAAGCATCATGAAATATTTTATGTAGAATGCAACAGTTGGTAAAATTGTCGATTCTTGAATTTATTTTTCTTTTTTATGTCATGTACTGCTTCTTTTTTTTCTTTTTTCAGAGGGCTTTTTTTCTCTGAAGTAGTTGTACATCTAATCAAATGCCAAATAAATTGTACCATGAAGGATAGCTGTGTTTGGGTTCCTTTTGTTAAATGACGACAATTTTCTTTCTGCATAATTGGGAGTTTAAAGGGGCTTTATGTACCAACTTTCAAGTATTAAAGGTAGGTTATGCAATTTGTTTTATAAACCCTTTAGGTTAAACTGGTTGAAACTCTCTTCACATCCTGATAGCAATCAATAATAGAAGTGATCTAAATATTAAAACATGTACATGTATATCTTCTGTGGAAGTCAGGACCAAAAAATGTACGTCCAGTCATTGCATTCTGTCCTCAGACTCAGACAGGATTATGCATTTCTACTTCAATACTATCAATGCTGAAATGAACCTGCATCAGTCAGGTGGTACAACTAGAGCTCTGTAAGTTGATTACGTTCATTATTATTTTAATGTTATGTGCTTTGAGACATGAGGTAGTTTAATGCTGTCTCTCGTCTTGTGACGGTTTGAAGTCTGCTGTACGCATTCATGTGTTTTGAAGGAGTCGTGTCTTTGGAGATGCTCTGAACGGAGGGTGGGATCTCATGCTTTCAAAGCTAGCTCGCTATTGCTAGCCTCTCCACAATTGCCTACCATACCTTTAATCACTTTTTATTGCCAATGTGTGAATGGCTTGTAACAAAACTTTAAAGGGGTGGTATTTTTTGACAAGATGTAAAATAAGTCTCTGTTGTCCTCAGAGTGTGTATGTGAAGTTTTAGCTCAAAATACCCCACAGATATTTTTATATAGCATGTTAAAATTGTCACTTTTGGGTGAGCAAAAACACACCGTTTTGTGTCTGTTCCTTTAAATGCAAATGAGCTGCTGCTCGCGGCACAGAGGGCGGAGCTTCAACAGCTTGTGTCCTTTTACCTCACACAGACATGCACTGAAAATTTCACAAACGTTTAGCCTTTTTTGTTCAAACCGGAGTCAGATAATGATGGAGAGACTCAAGAAGTGACAACATGTAAAAGCAACAGGACGTTTCTGTATGGTTAGTTGATGAATTTATGTAGCTTATGTGTGTAGTTATCTTCTAGTCATTGATTAGCATATTCTGTCTTGATAATCATTAAATTGTGTTCCGGGGGCGGGGTTTATGTAAATTCTGGGGTTGGTGATGTCACTAACTCGGGAGGAATCGTGTAGTCCCAACCAGCCTTTTGTCTTTGAAAAGGAATTTCTTTAAAAGCAAATATGTCCCTTTGCTTTGAACTTTGAGCGTTGTAACTTTGCAGATGTATTTTATGCTCAAACAGCAACATTACACACTAACTAAAGTTAGAAAAGTGAAATCATAATCAACCACCCCTTTAAAAAAACGAGACCTTCCCTGATTTAGGTTGTCTATGAAAGCCTGTAGACTGCTTTATATGTGAAGGATTCGGGATGTTTTTGCCAGGAAAATCCAATGGATGTGACATTGATGCTAGAGCCTCTCTTTCGTTCAATGGCACGTGAAATAAATACTTATACAATGTTCAGGATAATGCTGAAAGAACAATTCTGTATTGTAATGTCAATGTGTCAAGCAGAGAAAAGGGATTCATTGAAATTATCTTTACCTTTCACTTTCTTAACTTCTGTTTTCTCACCGCTGTCATTATTCTGTTTATTTTGTAGCTAATTGAGAGTCAAGTGCCCAGCACATATTGATATATTCATCGTAACATTGCTGGCGTCGGGATGTTCATTAACAGTATATAGGCTATCACTGCAACGGTATTTTCAGCTTCTTTTTACTTCTGAGCCAAGAACGAAAAACCACTTTGACGTGAATATCGAGGTCCTTGAATCATATTTCGCTCTCTTTATATGTTGTGAGAGCACAATCTCTGAATTCTATATAATAGCCTCTTTAAGATCTCATAACGTGTGTTATTTGATTCTTTTATGTGATGACTTTAATCCAGAACGAGTCCTCTGAACATTTTAAAGCCTTCTCTGAGATTTCCCTGTCCGTCCTGGAAATCAATCGCTCTTAAATGTCATGTGAGTCAACGGGGGGATCCCAAATGTAAGGAAATACTCAGTTCCCTGATGTAAAAGCTGGTTCCACAAGCTTCCTGGGAATTCTCCTCCTCCAGAGATTAGACATCAGTGACATAGTTGTGACATTCCCAAATAAAGGATTTACTGTGATGTCTCATAAGAACTATATTGTTTTATATACAGTGGCCCACAAACGTATTTAGACTCTTTAAGATGCCTAAATGTCATTACATTCAATAAAAAATATCAATTTGCTAAATTGTCATTTTAATCAATTTTAAGTTGTAACTGAATACAACTTAGAATATATATTAAAATGTCTTGTATATTATATTATATTTTACTGAAATATTATACCTGCAAAGCTGAATTTTTTTAGCAGCCATTATTCCAGTCTTCAGTATCAATTGTCATTGTGATGTTTCAAACAGTTGTGCTGCTTAATATTTTTGTGGAAACCAACTTTTTTTTTTTTTTCAGGATTCTTGGAAACAGCATTTATTTGAAATAGATTTTTCTTTACTGTCACTTTTGATCAATTTAATGTGTCCTTGCTGAATAAAAGTATCAGTTTCTTAAAAAAAAAAAAAAAGTGTGTGACTTAAGATGTTCAAATACTTTTTGGTGCCACAGTAAAACCTTGGTAAAACTTTCTATTTGCATTACTTTAAACTTCACTGCTTTGTTCAATGCATATGGTCAGTGTTCACTTCTCTGGTTCCTCGTTCAACAAGTGTTATTTGTCTGAGACTGTGGACGAGCGCAGTGGCAGCGACACGCTCAAATGAGCACGGTCAGAAAAAAACCCTGACATCCTACCTCCATCCAAGAAGATCACTACTTAAACCCCCGTTTTCTGTGTCTTTTCTATTTTTGGGGGTGAAAGACCGGTGGGAACATATTTATTCATTTTAAGCGCATGATGTTACTTCTGATGCTGATGTTGTCTGTGATTTTATTGGCACACAGTGATGACGGTGAGTGACAGGAGATTCAATGATACATTTCCTTTCTGGTACTGTTGGCAAAACTTTTCCTACATTGCTATATTGCCATTTTACTTTTAAGGGATTATGCCTTTGACTGAAATAAAAGTGATTTTATAAACTTTGATAAAGATTTGAACTGTTTTTCCCTCAGACTTCTGTTATGATGAAGAGCACTGTGGTGAGTTGTTTGAGCTGTATGTGTCTTAAAAAAGACAAAAAGTACTCATTTAGTCAATACTAGTATTGTCATGACATGAAACAAGATGTAATTGTTCTTGGTAGATCCATATGCATGGGGAGACAACTACCCCTCTTGCCATCCTCTTCTGGAGAGCCATCACTCTCCGATCAACCTGGACCGTCAGCTGATGAAGAACGATTCTTTGGACTCGCTGCATCTGGAGGGTTTTAATTTGACTCATAAAGGCCAATGGTGGCTGACAAACCAGGGTCACTCTGGTAAGTGATTCTATAGATTGCCTTAGTGCCCGTCCACTCTTTCAGCTGGTTTTGGAAGTATTATTGACCAAAATTTTATGCACTTCTTGAAATAACATCATAACATGTCATTTACTTCCATCAAGAGGTGCATCAATTTTTGGTCAAGATCTTGTATTGACAATGCAAGAGTCCAGCACTGTGTAAAGTCTCCTCCAGCACATCCCAAAGACTTTCAATGAATTTAAGCTCTGGACTCGATTTATGTGGGAAAATGATTCTTCATGCTCCTCACAACCATTCTTTCATTTGCTCTCAACAACTCGCTGATTAGTCAAATTTTTTGTAGAGCATTATGGGTAATGTAGTTTTCACAAATTCAGATGTTAATCATGATTATTTTAATATTTTAAAAATGGCTTACACAAAAGCACATAACATTGATTAACAACCTCGGAACTCACAGTACAGACTTGAAAGGATTAGACCTGTAAGTTAAGTTAAAAATAGTTTTCCTGTGGTGAAAATTAATGCAGTTTTTACCTCTGGAAACTGAAAGTTGCAGTCTATTGACCTTTAGAAAGATGGTTTGGAAGCTTTTATCCCAGGAATCTTCAAGGTGTAGCTACGTATTATTGGAGGGTTCCCTGTGAATGATAGTTGTAGCTCATCTGGTTTCAGTCTGAAGCGTGTCTTTGGTTGTAGTTGTGCTGGAGGTGGGGAACGGCATGCAGGTGAGTGGTGGAGGGCTTCCTGGGACTTACCGCACAATCCAGCTGCATTTCCATTGGGGAAGCGTCTCTTCAAACGGATCAGAACACACTCTGGACAGCCTGAGGTTTCCTATGGAGGTTTGGGCCTTCCGTTGTCTTTATTTGAAAACTAAGCAATTATGTTCACTTTACGTTTTTTTTTTGTAACGTTTGTCCGTATGGTTTGTGCGCAGATGCACATAGTCAACATCAAATCCACACATCCGAACTTGACCTCTGCACTTGAAGACCCAACTGGACTTGCCGTGCTTGGCATCTTTGTTGATGTAAGATGTAGTTTTATCTGAAGTAACATTTCATCAATGCAATAAACATTATCACCACTGGTTTGTGTTTTATCTTTAATACTACGACAGGTGACATATTTGCATAATGAAAACTTCCAGTCCATCTCAAGTGCACTTCCTTTTGTTGCCTACAAAGGTTAGTTGAGACTATAAACATTTTAAAAGTAAAATATTTGAGTAGGCTATTTGCCGAAGTTAAAACTAAATATTTTCATTTTCTTTCTAGGACAAACAAAATCGATAAGACCATTTCCTTTGGTAAATCTGTTACCTCAGAACAACCTAACGCAGTATTACCGTTATCATGGCAGTCTCACAACGCCGCCCTGTTCACAGGTGGTGTTGTGGACCGTGTATGAAGTGCCTGTCCATATCTCATGGACTCAGGTAAGACATTAAAGTCCGAAATATAATCTACGCAAATATAGTATGTAAACAAAAATGCTTCTAGATTTTTTACACTTCATAATGCAATGCTTGCATTTTCAGTCTTGCCACAAGGGTGCTATAATGCAGAACAGAAAACAGAATTAAAGGGATAGTTCACCCAAAAATTAAAATAGTCAGAAAGCTCTCTGATTCCATCAAAAAGATCTTAATTTGTGTTCCGAAGATGAACGAAGGTCTTACGGGTTTGGAACGACATGAGGGTGAGTAGGCCTAATTAATGACAGAATTAAATTTTTTGGGTGAACTATCCTTTAAAAGTTAAACTTAGTTATTTAACCTGTCAACATGTTCATAGCTAAGCTAAATGAATAATACATCAATGTTGCAATTCATTTTAATAATTTAATTAATCACTTTTCATCAACTTGTGAACCCTGTTTGGGAAACCTTGCATTACCCAGTACGCAATTGCATACAAAGTTCATGAGATTTCTAACATTTTTCTTTCTTTTGTCAGTTTGAGCAGTTTGTAAGCGGGATATATTCCACGGCGGAAGAAGCTGTTGACCAGGTTCTCCTGCATGACAACTACAGACACATCCACCCAACCTACGGACGGTCCGTGTACGCTTCCAAAGACGCCAAGCTGCTCTCCAATGGAGTGTCCTCTCTTGCCATTTTTTATGTTTTGAATGTTCTTTTAATTTTTAAATATTTAGCATTTTGCTTATAGCAGAACGGCAGCATTAAACGTACCTGTCTTGGACTATTCATGACACATAATACTGTGGCAAAAACAGCTGCCCAAGCTATTTAAATTGTGATGGATTCTGATTGGCTGTCAATCTTTTTGTTGTTTATCAGCTGGAAAAAAATCGTTCTGAAAGTGATCCCAATAATATAGTTTCCTTGTTGCCATGGTTACAGCCAGTGTTGGGAGTAACACATTACAAGTAACGTGAGTTACGTATTCAGATTACTTTTTTCAAGTAACGAGTAAAGTAAAACATTACTTTTAAATTTACAAGAAAATAGGAGTTATTTTTGCAAATAACACAATTCCCATTTATTGACTGAAAGCACTCCTGTCCCCATGCTGAGAGAAATCGAGAGTGCGGAGGCGTTTTGTGTGCGCTGTGTGAACGTTGTTTCCCCAACACTGGTTATAGCTGTGGTGTGGAATTCCCTATTCTCATAGACTTAAAACGATTATTAAAGGTTATATTTATTATCGTCCTTGGTGTGAACGGCCCTTAAATGTGATTCTATTCACTGTAATTTGTCAAGTACGATTGTGCGAATTATTTCTGCATAGAAACAAATTGTAGTTTGATCACACATCTACAACAGCCCCATTGAGTTTTCCAAGCAGACTGCTATAGGATGAGTTATCCTGGTTATCTTTGGTCAGTATCACCATGTACGTATCTTACTGAACTTGATTACTCAAAGCCTTTTCCTTGGGAGAATTTCCCCAGTCATACACAAAGGGCACTTCGCAGGATTTCAAATTATACCTTACAGGAGAACGATAAAGTTTCAGTTCACTGCGTAGGCTTCACATTCACTAGCTATAAGTGGAGCTTGTGGACTGTGTTCACCAAACTTGAATGATTGTTTTCATTGATTTTATCATTCTGTGAAAAATACAAACTTACCTCAGGAGGCAAACTATTTGATGTATAAAATAGCAGAGCTAGCAATAGTTTGACTCAAGTCCAAAGTGTTCTTAAAGTGTTGAAATAAAAATGACAGTGTTAGTGTGTCTTGTCTATTTTGACTGGCTCACAAGCGTGTTGTTGTTGTAGTGGTCATACCCTTCTCGTCCTGTTACTGACACTGGGGGCACTGCTCACTCACACAAAGAGCCCTTGTTTCTGTTCCTTTCGAGGTTACTATAGGCTTGCTAATCTGCCCAGTGAGGTCACTCCCTGGTGTTCACTGACGGTACAAAACAGTCACTATTTCAGTCTGAGCTTGTGAAGTGGACCTCATCAACGATTACTAGCCTATAAATTATTGCACTTGAAAATGGTGATAACACTAGAAATTGTTATATCATTAGGCCTAACTATCGATTTATTAAGAATCATGTAATGTCCGTAGCTTTTTTGGGTTAAAAATTAGCCAAAATAATTTTTTGAGCAAGTACATAACCAGCCAGTGTCAACACTATCTGCTTGCCGTATCTCGATTCAAAACGGTAAGCTTGTAATAATGTTTTTAATTCCAGTGGTACTGGTGGATTTCCGCGGGAAATTCGAGCATGTCTTTGCGTCATTACGTCACATCTGTACACATAAAGTCTCGGCTAGTAGGCTATATTGTGTTTGAGGATGTTGGAGGTGGAGATTTATAGTCTTTTCTCACAGCACTTGATATAATTAAACTTATCAATTCGATGGCGGATCCAGAAAGGTTCAAACGACAATCACCAGGAGATTCACCTGCTGTAAAACGCGAAAGACTTAGGAGAAAAAAACAGATTGCAACCGGGCGAAAACAAGGATATAAAAATCGGAAGAGCATTAAATGTTGTCACACAATGCTGATGTTGTTAACATTAACAATTTGAGAACAAAGTATAATTCGCACGGTTTGACGTGATATGATAAGCGATCGCTAGATTTAATCGGCGCAATTTACTGCAATGCTTTTTTCCCCTTAGTTGGTCAGAGCAAAAGTGGATGTTACTTACGTGTTCAGACGACATTTTCCGGTGAAAATTCTTATGTTGGTCATACTTCCAAAAAGTAGAATCTGTGATTGCGAATGACAGTATCCACACCGGAGGGGACTGACAGCAGCACATTCTCCTCAAAACATTGGATTCATCCACGCTGTGCCGTGCCGAGGCACAACCCACGTTAAGTTGATAATTCCGCGAATAACTGCAATTGCAGATTTCGAACAGAGATGGCGACAAAGAGGAAAAACTGCGGACTGCAGCTTTAACTATGACTTGAACATTATTGAAAAATTATACTTTTCTGCACATCCATGGTTTTTTTTCTAATGTAAACTACACTGCTTTTCCATGTTTTTTCTAAAAACATTCCCTAGATGTATGTATTTAACAGTATGTAAAAAAACAACAATATTCTAAGATGAACATACTGTAATTTGTATGTGGGGTATACAATAAAAAATTAATTGTTGGGGGTAGAAACTCAATACAATACAAAAACACTAGCTGAATCCTTTTAAAGACTCTCTATGGTTTTTATAAAGGGTAAACCTATGAATAGAGCTATGATGCCAGGCAATATGAAGGGTAGATGGTGAGACCAGAGTGTGCCGAGACCTCCTATACTGACACAAAACATGTTGAGTTATTAATTCTAATTAAACTCAGATTTGAAACCCTGTTCCTGCTAACTCTCCACACATGAACCGACCATGAGAAAACACCCAACATTATATTTAAGTGACACATCGTTAAAGGATTAATTACAAGACAAGGCAGCTGAAAAAAAAATCCTTTATTTTTTCCATGATCTTTTTTCCATACATTTGTGGTATAATAAATAGACAGGGGATAAAGGCCAATTTCACCAATGCCCCTTGCCATCATATCTGAATGATAATGCTTTCCCCCCACACTGCAAACAGATTTTCATAGAATTTACAACCAAAAATAAAAATTAAAGCTTGACACAAGCTGAAAATACTGCCACCAGCTCTCCGCAATCACTGTCAAATAGACCTTTCCGAGCCGTGACACTGTAGCAAATCCTCAGGAACAAAAATATATATATATTTATATTTATATATTCACAGTTAAAGTATTTACACATAAGAATCCAAAGGAAAATGGGCAGAAAAAAAAAGACGTTTCTACAAGAAACAATCTTTCAAAAGGAAGTACAAATCTGTTATGTACAAGATGCATCATTTTCTTTAAATTAGCTATTCAACCCCTTTTTTTTTTTATAATGATCCCTGAAAAATAGTCATTTTAAATACTCCATTTGTCGCTCATAAAAGCAGAACGATGCATCACTCCCCATCGAGATAAAAAAGCCCCATTCCTTTATACAAACCATCATATCCTGTACAATATAAACATATTTAAAAAGAAAACGAACAAAAAAAGCTGGGAGACCTTACCCTGTGAGTGATCTAACGTGAAGGGCGCGTTTCAAAGCTTGGTCTTGTGAGTGCCATTTGGCTTGATGGGGGTTGGAAGCCTCTAGTGCATTTATTAAAATAACCAAATCACAAAGATAAACACAGTCTCCATGCTGCCTTGCAGATCAGAGTCTTCTGCTTTCAAAGGGACATTTGGCTGAATGAAGCTGTAATAGCCGTTTAAACATTTTGATGGTTAAATACTGAGCAAAATGCAGAAGGAACTCAAAAGGGTCGCCCGAAGTACCAGTGAGCTTAGGTCATCTGTGCAAACACACACATACACACAGGAGACAAGTGGAAAATGGTTTGCCTTCGGAGCCGAGACACTCTAAAGTACACATTTGGCACTGTATTCGACTTCGTACTTGATTTTCTGTGTCCAGTGCAGACGTTTTTTTAGGGTGACGGACCTAATACTCCAGGGTGTGCCATCCTAAACAACAGTGCAACTACTTAGATTAGATGAATCGGTGTCTGGGCAATCTTGTTGAAAAGCATCAGTGCTGTGCGACTGTTACCGCACTCACAGAGAACTCCTAATACTACGAAAACCCATGCTAACTGACCTAAAACCAGTGCAGGTGGATTTTGCCATCTTAAAGTGAACTGGTGGAGAAAAGTGGGGATATACGTTTGCAGAATAGCAGCATTATATTGGCGAGATTCGCTCCATAATAGAAAATTCAGCACCAGTGCCTGAATATGCATGAAACCAATTGGATCTTTGCATGTTTATCTGCTAAAGTAGTGAGCTGACATGTCAAACGCAGAGTTAATACTAAACTGTACAGCTTGAAAGTGAGCAGCTTTCTGCCCTTACACCTTACAGAAGATAGGGGGCAGCAGACACGCTCAAATGAACAGATTACAGATATATGGTTGTAAAAAATGACTTGAATAAATGAAAGAATTAGGTGTAGTGTATTGTTTGATTTGTCCAGTCACATCCAGATCCAGTCTGTAGGTGCCATATGCAGCGCTGCCTGAAATATTGTAGGAGCGTTTCACTTTGTGTAAATTTGCCTGAGCTGTGGCCCTTTTTCTACTGATTTGTTTTGTGGCAGGCACAGGTGTGCTTTTGTTGAATGTTCTGCAAATTCAAGACAATTGAACCCAATACCCCTGACATTGGTTAGTGTCATGCTGAATGCTAAATCTTCTGGGCTGTTACAGTGAAGTCTGACAATACACTAAACTTCTTGTTGGGCTTGGAGGACAAGGACATGGTCAAAAAAAAAAAAAAAAACTGACAGAAGAATTTTGTGCGTGTGGGACAGATATGAGCAGCTTAAAGTGTTCGGGGTCAGAGTTCAAGGGACGGGGAGGTCTCTCCAAACCAAACCGCAGAGGAAAAAGGGACTGACGAGGAGCAGGAGCTCCACAGCAAAGACGAACTGTGCCAAATGGGCAAACAACAAACTTGGTGCCCAAACATTTTGGGGAAAAATATGTCCATTTCCATAGAAGTCAATGGAAGAGTGGTAGAAAATTCATTTTTTATGCTTGAAAGAGCACCTGTAATTCGT
Source organism: Leuciscus leuciscus (assembly GCF_965113295.1). Taxonomy (NCBI): domain Eukaryota; kingdom Metazoa; phylum Chordata; class Actinopteri; order Cypriniformes; family Leuciscidae; genus Leuciscus; species Leuciscus leuciscus. Next base: position 26,297,291 of record NC_138723.1, on the reverse strand, counting down.
AAACAATCGTGAAAAAGTACAAAAAAGAAGTCCCAGATACTTAGCTGCACGATATATCCAGTGGATGTGTTGGATTTCACCCACTATTTCCTCTGTAGCTCCAGAAGACAGGGGCGTCTGGGCTTGTTGTAGGGCAGTGCATGTTTTTAAGAAAGTTCTCATCTATCTGCTGGGGTTAGTTTAAGGTTCCTCTGCAGTTCTCTGCGCCACAGAGGCACGGGATCTTCTCGTCCTCAATGGGGAACTTGTAGTCGTAGGTGATCTCCTCGTTAACATTTATTGGCTGCCGGGAGTAGATGACGATCTTTTTCTGCGATTCCACAGTGATGACCTTGGCATAACAGTTTGGCTGGGAGACACAAAGGAGGACATGGTCAATTAGGTTTTACCTACAAAATTACCCCCTTTTTAATTATTTTTTTATGTACAAGTACAAAACTCACATTGCAACTATGATTGATGAAGCGGGCGAAGTTGCCACATTTGGTTGCGTCTATAATGGTATCGTGATCCACACGGAACATGTAGCTACTGCCGATGCCCTCTTCCTCATAGCGCTTCTCTCGCATGTCTGCAATAACCTGCAAATGGGGAAGAGACATGGGGTTATGAACAGACCACACAAAAAGCTGTGATGCTAAAAGTTTGGTTGGTGTTACACTTACCTGTCGGATATTCTGGCCAACATATTCGATAACCATCTCATCCGCAGCAATAGGTTCCATGGCGAACAATCCCCAGTCATGAATGTGACTTCTACAGAAACGGATCTTCTTTTTACGGAACTGTGGAAAAGTTGTGCATCATTAGATGTTGCCTTGGCTAATATTTTGATTGGTAACGTTTTGAAAGATATAAATAGCTGGTTTTCACTTGTCCTACCTTAAGCTGGTTGAACTTGAGGAGGTCGCTGTCACAGCTGAAGGACGACAGTAGGCGGCGCTGTTCAGACCGCCGTTCTGAACCTGCCCTAGTGGACGTTAGGGGTTGTGCTGGAATACTCTTTCCCTGAAATCACACACACAAAAACAATCATGTTAGTGCCTTCAGCAAACCAGCTTAATGAAGTATCGATTGATTGTGAGTAAACTTCAGTATTTTATCACTGCCGCTCACCTGAGTGTCCACATCAGACTCTTCGGACTGCAGACGTGAGCTGTTCAGGTACTTCATTTTGTCTTTCTTGTCGATTTTGTAGTAGCCCTCGCTGCGGGCGCAGCCGGTGACATGGTCTCGTATACCATCCTCTTTCCGCTTCTTCTTCACCACCGATGCACTGCCCATGTTGGTAGGTTCAGAGGAGTCAAGGAAATACTTTCTTTACAGGAACAGATAGGTCTCCATATAACAGGTTTGCAAATAACATTAAAGTATATGTAATGATTTTGTTATTAGAATACTGTCTAAGTAAGCTTTTCACCTATATATAAAAAATAAAAAAAACAGCGGTGCTATTTCGGATGTGAAAAAGATTTTCCAACATTAACTTAAAGCTGCACTATGTAACTTTTGTCTTCAAAATGTACAAAATGAATATAATGAGCGTGTACAAATGAATCCATTTTCCAATCCGTGTTTTTGTCTATTCCTGAATCGCTACGGTACACCTGTAATAAGTGTTTAAATTCAGAGTATTTTAGACCGGTCAGGTCGCCACCGCTGCTGAGTAGCCCAATACCTGTGTGACTCGCCATAGACATAAACAGAGAACAATAGCTCCGGATACAATGTTCTTCTGCAAAAGGCATGCAGTTTGATTATTAACCGCTTACAAACAGCAGCTTTAAGAAAAGCAATTAAATTCCGCTATTCTGTTTTGTGCCACTAGGGGTGTAGAATTTATGCTAAATTATACTCCAAACAAAACTGAATTACTGTTTCTTAACAGGTTTCCTAAACACTCTCTCTAGGCTTCCACCCCTAGTGGCACAAAACAGAATAGCGGAATTTAATTGCATTGTTTAAAAAAAAAATTTTTTTTTTTTTTTTTATCTGTGAGGTATTAATAAACGAGATCATGGTAGAGGTGGTCACATTTACCATTGTTCAGCGGATGTTCGTGGACGACATCCAGCAATTTCAATATGAATCTACCTGATTAGGAATATTGTGTGAGGGCGAAAGATTTCCCCACATGGGAACTGGTTGCAACGGGTTTAAGTTGGTCATGCAAATTCACTGCGTTGAACAACAGAAAGGTGCTTGGTTTGAAAGAGACTTCTGTGTGAGCTGTGCTTCATACATTGCTACACTATCGATAATAGACAGTGGACCTTTTTAGTCTGCTAAATTTCACTACTTGATCACACCTTAAGACAGAAGCAGTAAAGGATATGAGGATGATGGACCCAGAGGGTGTCGTTGAGCCAGTCGTTGCCATTGTCCTGCTCAAGCATCTTGTCGTAAGTGGTCTTAAGGTATTGCATGTCCTCCTCGTCAATGCCATCATTCCAGATGTCATACAAGATGGTCATCTCCTCAAATTCTGAGCGGGGTAAGAAGCTGGGGTGGCGCGGTGATGTCACAGGGGAATGCATGGATAACAATAACTCCTGCCAGCCCCGCCTCTGTCGCCGTGTTTTCTGAACAGGTTCCTCATCATAAAACATCCTGTCTTCCACCTGAGGTATGACTGTCTGGGCTTGGTCTTCCTCTTCCTCCAAGGCTGTGGAATCACCATCTTCACCTTTGAAGGTCTCTGAAGGGCAGTCTGGGTACATGTCATTTACTGGTAGGTCTGGAGGTAAAGAGGCCACCATTGGAGCTGGAGGCTCTTCAGAGTCTTGAGGGGCTTCAACTGACAGCTTTTTAGACTTGGGACGTCCTGGTTTTCTCTTGGTTGGAGTAGCATCTAAGGGCACAGGAACATCTATCATTGGAACAGGTATATCTTTTGGAGCAGCAGGAGAGGAAGTCTCTGCAGAAGTGGGAGAGGAGCCTTGGGGAGGCTCCTGAAGTGAAACAGCAGGAAGGGGAGGACCAGGTAATGGGGAAGAAGCTGCGTTGTTAGGTAGGCTGGCTTGGGGAGAGGCACTGAGTTGAGGCTCTTTAAATAGAGACTTCTCCTCCAAGCTCTCAGATGAGGCCTTCCTGTGAATGGGAAGGCCTGCAGATAAAGCAGCAGAGTCAGGGAAAGCTGGGGTGAAAGTAAGGTCTCTACCCGGAGTCCGAGGGATACCAGCACTGAGGACAGGGGATTGAGCAGGGTAAGAGAAAGGGCTGCCGGGAATATGCGGTGAGCTCAAGCTGTTACCTGTTAGTGGAGCGTCACTACCTGGTGTGACAGGAACCGTATCAGTGCTCTGAGACTTGCCCAAACCCCGGGGTCTGTCCATGAGGTCTCTCCCCGGTGTCCGTGGGATGTCCTCTTCCGTAGGCAACCGCCCACGGACAAGCATATCCGGCAAAGATTCACGGGGCGGCAGAAGGGATCGTGCTTCAAGGGCATGATTGGGGGGAAGTGGAAGGTGCATGGAAGGTGTAGGAAGAGACCGAGGGATTGCGGCCTCTGACTCTAGGGGAACTGGGCCATCACGACCAGGGGTTCTGGGGACGTCTTCTGCAGGGATCTTTGGTCTGGTGTCCTGATCACTATCTGCAAACGAACCTGTTGGGGTGGGTGGGCGCAAGCTACCGACATCATCCAGGTTGACTTCAGCTTTGGGCACTGGAATATTGACCTCCAAATCGATGTCGGGTTCATCAACTGAAAGAGAAAACCAATCATGATCTGACCTCATCAACATAACAATACTCAACTGCTATAGGAACATGAAGCTAAAAAAATTGTCAAGAGTCTGACCTGGCAATCCTTTGGGTGATGGTGGCCGCACGTCATTAATTCCAGGCTTGATTGAGCTCACCGTACTATGTTTGTGATCGAGCTCTGCCTTGTCTAAAACCTCCAGTCTGTTCAACTCGCTTGGTTCTTCTTCTGGTGGTGGTCCTATGGGGGTACTGGGGGATTTTACATCAACATCCTCTTCATTAGAGGTCGATGATGAGGAAGATGAAGATGACGATGAGGTTTGTGCGTCGTCATCTTCATCCTCTATTCCCACCATCCGCTCTTCTTCCTCCTCTTCTTCTTCTTCCTCCTCCGAACTCGATTCGTAGTCGGACGAGCTCTCACTCCCAGAGGAATCAGAATCAGATTTGGAGGACGATGAGCTAGAAGCTTGAGGGAGGAAAAATGGTGACGGTCATTACCTCAGACCCATTACAGTGTCCAAAAGGGCAATATATTAATCAGACTCTCGCCATTAATAGTCATTACCTTCATCTGATGAGTCAGATGATTCACTCTCGCTGGAGTCTGATTCGCTCTTCTTTTCGACATCTTCCTCATCCTCCATATCCTATGAAGGCATGGTTTTTTAGTAATGTTAGGCTCAAATATAAGTGTCGTATATGCAGCCTGATAACTACACCAAGCAAGCAATCACAGACGCCAAATACCTTGGTCTAATTCTTGATTATCAACTGTTAAAATAGTACTATTACTTCCAAATTTCAAAGTACGGTGCTCACCTTGCCAGAGGGCAACCTCTCAGAGGCATCTTCCACTGGCTCCTCTTCATGGTCTGAAAGCGATGACTCCTCTTTACCGGAGGTTTCCTCCTCCTCCTCGCCTTCACTGTCCAGCTCCAGAGGTCTGGCTGGCCTTCGCTTGGCAGAAGAACCACTGCCATCCGTTCTGGATCCGTCCATGCGAAGATCTGTTCTTTCTGACTCTGAGAACCGACCTTAATGAGTTATATTATAGAAATGGCATGGAAACATTTAAAGCATTTCAAGATAAGTAATTTGCTAGATTAACTAGACATGCCAAGCACACACCTTCATCTTCCAGCTCATCATCGACAGGTGTGGATGGTCGCACCCTCTTGTTGTCATTGGTGGATGTCGGCTCAGGGGGCTGTTTCCTCTTAACCTGCAAAAAAATGAGAAGCAATTGATAATGAGCAACTTGAGTACAATGGCACACTTACAAAAAATACAGGATGGTAGTTTGTTACCTTGAAGGATGGTAACCGGATGGCACCGCGCAGGCCAATACTGAGACCCATTCCCTCAAAGCCCAGACCCTCAACCTTGTTCCAGTTTTCCAGTAAGCTAGAGGATATAGTCTCTTTGGGTTTGGCCCGTTCTTTCTCCTCTTCTTTGCCCTCACCGGTCTTCACAGGTGTAAGTGTAGCCTGCAGGTGCAGAAACATTATGACGTCAGATAAAATTATGTTAGTATACTGTTAGTATAATGACATGTCCTCAGGTTAAGTAGTTCCATCATTTGAATACTTAACAAGCAGTGTTTTTTCCTTTTGACTAATTGTTGGAAACACTTTGAAACATTCAGTTCTGTAATCAGACAGCTATCATATTATTAAGAACAAGATTAAAGCAAAAGCATATTTTTTAACAGTTGCCCAAGTTTGTCTACTACTGTCTGCCCAAAAGATGACCTTTTTTTGCTTGTCAAAATAAATGAAAAGCAATAACCGGGTATTTACGAGTTTACACTGGTATATAACACTCCACCGTTTTTTGAAATAGGGCTTATTCACCTTCTTTCCCACATTTAGATAGGTGGGCAAATGCATTTTTGTCTCAGTGCATGCATTGTTTTAGTTTGACAGGGTCGGCGTGAGCTTAGCTTAGCATAATGAATGGAATCCTTTGTTGCCAGCTAGCATGTCCTGAATAAAAGTGATAAAAAAAAAAAAAAAACCTTACCTAATTACTTCTTGTGGCCTGCGTATTCACAACAAGTACAAATAGCGATGCAGATTAACACTATTATCACTTTTACTCAGGACATGCTAGCTGGCAACAAAGGATTCCATTCATTATGCTAAGCTAAGCTAGCGCCAACCCTGTCAAACTAAAACAATGCATGCACTGAGACAAAAATGCATTTGGCCACCTATCTAAATGTAGGAAAGAAGGTGAATAATCCCTATTTCAAAAAAACGGTGGAGTGTTCCTTTAAATAAAACCCTAAATATTATAAAAATTTTTGGACAGCATTCTTATTGGATACTAATAACATTTTGCTACTAATCAGGTTTGTCACATTTCTTTCTGCAATATCAGTACAATTCAAAAACATTTAGGCTAAACATACAACGATCTAACACTCTAAATGACTTCTTCCCCAACACTGCAAATAAAAGGAAACAATACATATGAAAGTTACTTATCATCTTGACAGTGATTTTGTACCTTGCATGACTTCAATAGCTTAAAAAACCAAATTTGCTGCATCTGTTATGATTCATTTACAAAGTATTTACATTTCTGGCAAAGTGTATCATGTAACATTTAAAACAGACCTGAGTTTGTGGAATGGTGCTTACCTTAGCCGATCGCTCCTGTTTGTCCCACCATTCATCAAACGCCCTGAAGGCCACCACCTCCACCATCTTACGGTTGAGATCTCTTTTCATGATGGCCTTCAGCTCTTTGACAATAACCATAAGCACTCCATCCACAGTTGCTTTGTGTGGGTCTTCCTTTTGGGGCTCATAGCCTGGAGGGGGAACAGCAGGATTGAACTTGGGCATGTTGGGTACGGGCCAGGGTTGCCCATGCCCCACAGCGCCTGCAGGGGCACCAACTATAGACAGATGTGGATACGGGCCTCCAAATTGCATGGCGGCAGCAGCAGCAGCAGCGCCAGCACTTGCAGCAGCTTCGCTGATGAAATGAGGGTAAGGGTACTGCCGCTGGCTCTGCGCCATTCGACTTAGCATCTGAGTCTGCATCTGAAAGGACATGTGAACGCTGCCCCACTGTGATAAGGAGCTCATCAGGTCCAACTGCATCATGGGCATCATGCCATGGGGGTAATGGGCCAACGGGTGTAGCATCGGATGGGGGGCCACGCCAGGTGGGCCAGCCAGGTGTGAAACGGTTGAATGGGGTGGAAGAGGAGGCAGCGGCAGGGGGAAGCCAGCCTGTGGAGGGGGCAGTGGGGGGAACCCTGGCGGGGGCATGGTAATTGTCTGCATCGGAGATACCGCAGAGTTGACCACAATGTTTTTGGCACAGTCCCCACTAGCAATCGGTGTGCCTGGCATCTCATCATCAGAAATCTCCATGTCTTCACCCGATGACTGATGGCCCTGTGTAATAAAACACAAACATCTGTTGCGTTAGTGCTGGGCGGTATGACCAAAAATCACGGTATTTTTCAAAATGATCCCGGTTTCACGGTATATGATGGTATTTTATTTTTTCAAGCATGACTGGGTATTAACCACATTTTCTACTGATTGGGAGAGGAAATACTGCAGTAGATTGACTTAGAATGCCCTATTTTACTGTCATAAGTGAATATGGTAGAAAAATCCACACTAGTATTAATAACAGGTTTGCACAAAATGATGCTGTTTTCCAAAGAGGTGCCAGCAGGAGGCGCTGTAGGAGTGGCAGAAACGGCGGTTTCCCCGGTAACGGCTGTACACAAAGCAGAGCAGCGCTCATAAACGCGGCTTTATCAGGAAAGATAAAGAAAGATTAAATGAAAATAACATCAAAACTTTTCTAAAGACAGTCAGGTCTTTGATTAGCATTAGCCAAAAATACATTCATATAAAAACACCCGCACCGCGTTTTGACTTTGAAATGTGCAGTGTTCATGTTTATTCAACGATGTCAATGCCAACCACAGATACATTTTCCAAAAGGCTGTGTTGATATTGTGAACCAATGTATAGGAAACAATACAATTTGACCGCTATCAATTGTAGTTTAACCTATCCATCTTCACCGTCACGCTAGTAACCATAGACTGTCAAAAAAAGTAGTAGCTATGCAACAGACCCTCTCGAATAATGTCGCGCCGCGTTCCGATCGTTGTTAAAACTGCATACACCTGTATTGTGGTATATTAAAAATTAATATCATAACAAAAATAAAAAACGGTATTCGGTATGAACCGGTATACCGCCCCTGCACTAGCGTTAGCGCACAAACTAGTCGCACACAAAGCAAACAGGGAGATAAACAATCTATGGTCTATATTGCTTTTGGTTTGACAACTATTGTTCAACTATGAAAAAATCCTGAAATCGTACTTTCTTCCCTATTTAACTTGATCTGGACATAAAAGTCCAATTAAGTTCTCTCGCTATTTGTGAGCAAAAGGAATAGTTCACCCAAAAATGAAAATTGTGTCATAATTTACTCAAATTGTTCCAAACCTATATGAATTTCTTTGTTCACAAAAGAAGATATTTTGAAGAATTCTGACATTTTAAATTCATACAGGTTTGGAACAACTTGAGGGTGAGTAAATGATTTAGGGGGAACAACCCTTTTACATGACAAGCCAGTGTAATTTTTGTATTATTTATATACTATTACAATATTTAATAACATCCTGAATTAGCTTTAAATACATTTTTATTTTATTTTGAGCTACTTTGGTTCTTCAACTTAAACTCATTTACTCCAAGTTGCGAAAGCAATTTTTTGAATAGTTGCAGTTAACAATTAAAACACTGTGACAAGAAATAGTAATAATATTCTCCTGAAACACATGATTACAGGTAGTTTGAATCTAGGAATCCAAACACTTTCAGATATGAAATAGCTCTTGTTGAACAATGGTTTTGGAGATGTAATAAGAACAGCACTATCCTGATGGTCCAGCTTTTAAGCAGGAAGTAAAGCACAAAAGTGAGCTAACGGCTGAGCATTGTTTCTCGTGTTGTACTACGTTTAAGAGGAAGTGAAAGTGTGTTGCACATAAGCCGCATCCACAGTAGGATCATATTTCATGGGTTCGCCATACAGAGCTGGCTGAGGGCTGTAATGCAAACAAGTTAATTTACAAGACAGAGCGTCATTATGCACTGAACGTTTATGTCCTCACTGCAGACCGCCAAGATTCTCCATTTTTTTTAAGGAATGCAATGCTAAGATTAATTGGTCCAGATTAACATGTAGGACTTAAACTGTGCCAGGCAAAATGTTCTATTTTTCAGCATGCTGCTGAAATGTCACAAACAGTTGAGTTGCAAAATCTCAAGCAAACAGTGATGCCTAGAACAGTCTCTTGCCTAGAACTATGGGTTCAAATAAGCACCACAAAACATTGCACAATGAAATCTAAACGAAATGAATTTTTTAAAAAACATGCTACGCCTTTGAGATTTCAAAACAAAAAGAAAAGAAAAAGAGGATACAAAAACTTTTTGCAGCCAGATTGCACAATGTCTTCTTTTGCTAAAATGTGAAACAAAAGGGAAAGTAGAGAGCCTCTTTAAAGGAAGACGAGTGAGGTTGCCTCCTACATTTCTCCTGGGTCCTGAAACCCTCCACACAGCAATTCATAATATCATATTTATCAACGCATCAAAAGCCTTTGAGTAGTTAGCTACACTACAAACCACTAGCCAACAGTAGCTAAAGACACTGAACCCATTTAGGGGCAATATCTTTAAAAATATTACAGTATATGCAAATATTATATAGTAAATATAAGAGATTACATTATTTATTTTGCAATCTGGCACAAAAGTCAAAAACAGCACTAAACAGCAGCATTTAACTTAATATTTTACTACAAATGTGTCAAATAAAACATTAGTGAATCAGTTTAAAAAACAACTAACTGATTTATTGCGACTTATGAATCAGTTTTTTAACCTGTCTGAGCAAACGAACTCAATAAAACTAAATTGCTTGAAAATGGGTGCATTTCAGGGGAGTGCATTCGGTAAAGCCTGTTAATGCAGCTGTAAAGCTAAGTGCAACACAAAGTGCTAAAAAACATTGTGTTGCTACTCGTTAGAAAAAACTGAAAAACTACCACAAAAATGTTTTTGTTAGGTTAGAAGCATTGCTACTTACAGTTTGAACAACACTAAATCAACACTGAACTGACTTAAGCTAAATAATAACACTATGATCTTCTGTAGAGCTGCTTTTTAGTTTAACTGGATTTTCTTCATGACTAATGAACTTTGCAATGTAACTGAGTTTAATAATGAAACTATTGTCTTTTTAATAACTGTTGTAGCGCTGAAGTACTTTGCAACATTAATACGGTTATTTTCTTGTTTATTACTGTGAAGCTGCTTTGAAACAATCAGTGTTGTGTATATCGTGCATCTCAGGTCTTACCGTGTCCATTTTGTCTATGGGCGTCCGTGGTTCTCCTGCACTGCTTTTACTGAGCATGTTGCAGGGCGACATGGCCCTAGAGTTCGTCAACAGGGCAGCAGTACTAAGAATGGGTTCGTCATCATCGGAATCAGGAAGAGGGGTAGGGCTGATGTCCTCCAGGCCGGTGCTTGAAGGCCGCGAGAGCCGTTGGGGCGGGATGGGGGAGAGCTGCGAGGACGATGAGGAGATCGGGCTCCCGTCCATGCGCACCTCAGCGTCCGAGTCTCCACGCTCGTTCAGGAAGGGCTTAAGGAGCATTTCTATGCGGGAGTCCAGACTGTTGCGTTTGGACTCTTGGGTGGGGGTGCCCAGCGACGGGCAGGGCTCTGGCGTGGAGGGAGGAGGTGTAGCTGGTTGGGTTTCTGGAGCAGGGGGAGGCTCGGGGATCGGCGGTGTCGCAGGCCTGTCTCTGACGGGCATGAAGTCGGGGCTCGGGGGAGGTGGGGCTTGAGGCGGTCTCCTATAATCCACTTCCCGCTGAACAGGCTGGTGGAAAGAGGGCTCTGTGTGAGGGTAGACTGGGGGCATTGGCGGCTGATAAGGAGAGAAAGCAGTTTTGAAATTCGCACTGGCTGGTGGCGGAGGCGTGTGCGCAAAAACAGGCGACGGAGGCTCGGGCGGCTGATGTTGCTTAAAACTAGGTGGTTGCTCTGCGTTGCCACGGTGCGCCGCTCCTGTGCCGTGGACGTAGTGTCTTTCGGGTCTGCGGTTGTAGGCGTCCTGGAATTTGGTTTCATGTCTCCTCGCCTTGTAGCCTCCCGAGGACTCTGCACGGTTCGGTTGAAACGCCGGCGTGCCCTGCCTGCTGGAGTAGCTGGAGTCCTGAGAGAACGGGGTGCCTGACGGGCGTGGGGTGTGCGGGGTACCCTGGGACTGTGGCGTATCCTGCCTTAGGCTGGAGTAGGCCGTATCCAGGGACATGGGCGTGTTGGTGCCACCTGGCGTGGCTGTGCCCGCAACTGCAGAAGAACTGCCTTCGAGGATTCTTCTCGAGGGCTCGCATGCCTGAGGACACAAAAGTGCGATGAGACCAACTTAAACATGTTTGTTTCTGAATTTCACAGTGCAAACAAAAGCACAGGCCAGTTCTAATGGCATTAACAATTAACATGCTAATCAAATACATTGTATAAACATTAGTTAATGGCAATCTTTGTTTTCACTGTGAGATAATGGCCAGAACTGAGGGGGAACCGTTCAAAGTGCAATAATAGCATGTAGCTCTCTGCTGGGAGCAGTTATTAGATACATTTCAGTTGGTGTCCATTTAACCACCTGCTGAACTGATAAACTGGATTAGAGATAAAGACTTTCTGCTGGAGAAGGACTCACAGCATGCTATACAGTGTGCTGGTGTAAAAGAGGCCACCATTTGCATTTAAAAAAAAATTGTACCTGTAGAAAAAAAAGTGTACTAGTCATGACACAAGGGATTATGTAAAAAAAAAAAAAAAAAATCCATACTGCAAAAACTGTATTATTATTAATATACATTATTACATTAGCTATTAAATAATGAAAAATATATATTTAGAAAAAATAAACTACAGTAAACATTTTGTATGTCAAGCTTCCCTCTCTTCTAACCGACGAGAAAATCTACATTGCATCTTAGCCAAAGCTACTTGAAAGGGGGGACACTTCAGGACAGCACATTTATTAGAGCTCTGTTCATGCCGGAAAAAAACTTAAACACTGTCTTTAACTTTATTTTGAAGTAAAATCTTAAGCGTTCCAATATTTTCTTTAATTAATGTCACATGTAATGGCATAATGTTAGCTTTTTACCAGCAGGGCTTCAGACAAGCTGTGTGGAGAAACTTCTTCACCACCAACTGGAAGAGTGAGCGGAGTATAACTTCCATTGATCAGACGCTGGAAGTACCTTTGGCGATTTTCACCTAAAATGATGGATGAGAACACACACTGCTGTGGTGAACATGATCACTGACACACAATGTGGGCTACATCTAAAAGAAATACACACATTTTATTAATTAGAAAGAAAGAAAGAAAGAAAGAAAGAAAGAAAGAAAGAAAGAAAGAAAGGTTATGTTGTCACAAGAGCATTATTATTTCAAGTCACTTTCACAAGAAAAGTGCTATTCCCAAATACTATTGACAAGTAATCTCACTTGAAAATAGTTACTACAACAATTAAATGTTATATAAAATGTTATGTTTTGTATGTTAAAAATAGGCTTATCACTTACACATAAATTACGTCTATGTATATAAACAATATACTGTATATATGTACACATCAAATAAGAAAATGACAGAATGTATGAAATAACTGCACTTTGTATTCACGTGACTGATGATCACAGATGAAACGGTACTGTCTCTTTAAGAGAACGGAGAACCCACTACAGCTGTCATCCTGCCTCTAGGATCTCCTTTTTACAAGGTTAATGACGATTCCGTGTGCTTGGCTTTCAGTAATGAGTCTGAACGAAGGGTTTAACATTAAAAATATTTTCAGTTGGACAACTATTGTTTAAGTCGCGGTTAACCAGCTCCCATATCTTCTAAAACATATGCATTTTACATCTAAATACTTCAGCGTCTGTTCTCATATTATACTGTGGTAAAACAATTGTAATTTTGCTTGTAACTACAGCTAAATATTTAGTAAATAGTTCAAATGCATAGTTTTCACGTAAAATGTCACAGCAAACACATCAGTAAATCCCTGCAGCTGACATGCCGTTTAGTGGTTACCAAGCAACCAACGTAAATTTTCGCACGTGATATGATGCTACAAACAATCTATTCAAAAGTACCAACACACGTGGCCTTTTAGTGTAACTCTGTCAGATATTAATAAAGTTATACATCTCCAGTTCAATATTTTCACATTTAATGTAGCTTTACCTTTAGGGTCCAGCTCCACGTGGATGATGTTGCCCATGACAGAAGTGTTGTGCAGGTTCTGGACAGCATCTTTCGCCGACTTGACGGTTCCGAACACAACTTTAGCTATTCCGAGATGCTTTTTGTTCTTCGGGTTGTACAAAATCTCCACCCCCTCAATATCGCCGAACTTCTTGCACATGTCAGTGAGGAATCCCTCTTTGACGTTGTCGTTGAGTTTGGCGAACGTGACCTCCTTCGGAGGCACGCGACCGATGTAACAATCATCGATCTGAGGAAACAAAACGATTCTTTGAAATGGAACGTTTGTTTGAAGTTGTTAAACATAGAACGACTGTCCTAAACGCTTTAAAAGGAAGCGCGTGTCTCTTAAGTCGTTGGAAACTGACTGTTAAATCAGTTGTTTTTTTATTCAAAAATACATTCGATGTATACAACGTCCTGTGAACCTCAAACCGTCTTGTGGTTGGTTAGTCAAAAACACTCGAGACAAATTCACACATGTGTCAGGGGGTGTGACTGAACTACCTTAAATTTAGGCACCGGGAGATCAGCCTCCTTGTACTTAGTCCACAGACGAACCATTCTGGGGTCTCGGACGTTCTCCACGGGTGACATTCCGTGGTTCTGCAAACAAAAACACACACATGTATAAACACTTTACGCAAGGAAGTGTACTTTACACTGTCCGCTCAAACTGGGCATGTCGCTGTCAACAGAACTAATGCAGCACAACGAGAGCTGGTTTCAGTTGTTTAGTTTGTAAACTAAGTGGTCAGTAATGAAAGTTTGGCAGCGGTGAAACTCTTTGATATGTGTTGTGTCAGGTGTTTACAACGCCAGTGATATTATATATCCATTCGGCGCTACACGGGTCGATGTATCCGGTTCTGGCCGTTGTAACGACTCGTTCCGCTCACCGGCATGCTGAAGTGCTGTCCATCGTAGCGATATAGTTTGTGCGATCCCTTTTTCAGCGCTGGGTCAATAATCAACTTGTAACTTCTCCAATGATGACTTCGTTTCTCTCCCGAATTGCAGATAGGATGGCTGTTCTCCATTCCGTTCGCCAAACCTAACGAAGAGATGACCAAAAAATAAAAACAGAAAGTACGCTTCATAATACTGACAGCGCAAATATTGATATTTGCACACAAACAGTACGTTGCAGAAAACGGGGGGTTTGAAGCTGTGCCCGAAACAGACATTACAGAGGAAGAAAAAAAGAGAAAGCTTACTTGAACTCTGTCTTCTACCGTGATCTTCATTTAGCTTATTTCTTTCTCCTGGTCTGGACATATTGTGCCCGATCGAGTAGTTTTATATAAAACGGCTAGATCTTGAACCTTTCGCCGATCACATTACATGATTTTAAAGATACTGCCTCCTTTTTGCGAGCCAACACATATTGTGTGCCTCTAGTCTGGGGTTTCTGTCTCTCCCACAATACACCACTATCTCAACCTTCCGGCACATTCGACACGCACTTTGGATTTATTATTCGTAATAGTTAAGCTAAAGCATTGCGTTTCAGTGACTATTAATAAAACACACAAATTGAGTTAAGTGTGATAAACGAGTGGGAAGTTGAAATATCTTACATTTCGAGCAGTAAAGCGAAGGTTTAGAACGCGTTGAATCTGCACGATAGATTTACATGGACGTTAAATACAAGATGGACATGGAGCAGCAGCGTTGGGGAAGGTTGTTAAAACTGAACTGGGACACGCACTGAAAGCCCAAATGATTTGGTTTAAAAACGAAATGCAGTTTTGCTTTCATATAAACAGTTATTCCGGGATATGTTTTAAGTCATGCATTCAGAATGTGTCAGTAAAATGAACTTTCACGAGGGACCGCCTTAGAAAAGCAAAGTTTTTCTGTGGTTATAATTCTGTTTAAACATCTAATGTTGTTTTCTTTTTCTTGTTCTAATACTAGTTGTGGTACATTTTTCAGTCCATTCCCAACATTGTTTGATACTCTGCGGTGCTTGGGCAATTGGCTGGTTAACAGCAGTTCCCTCTCTGGCCAATCAGATTGAAGCACCATGGTAGATTCAGCTATTAGAAGCACAGCCTTCAGTTCTTCCTACAGAGAGCAGAAAGAAGGCTGAATGCAGGCGCAGCCATTTTCTCCTACATTGGGACTCAATGGCCAAAATGGGTTTCCTTTGTTCCAAAAGGGATCTAAATCTTGGTTTCAACAGCCTTTTATGGACTATTTAATACATACAGTGTTTCTGTTTACAGGATCTGAGAAGAAGGAAGATGAAATGTTGGATGGTATCCCTTTGACATTTTTAAGCTTTTTTTCTCTTCCTGGAAACCATCTTTGTCCCAGCAAACTAGGTCATGGCACACCCATATAACAGCATTTTATTCTTTAGTAAAATGCTACTGAATAAACATTTTGCATTTGGTTTTATTATTACTAACTAGAATGTAAAAAGAAAAAAGAAACCCATGAAAATAACCAACTGCCTTTAAGGCCCTGCCTTGTTCAGGGCCAAGCATTAATCAATAAGTAAGTTTATCTTTATTGTCTTTGCTTATTTAGCTGCAAAAATAAATGTTTTATTGTTAATTAAACTGAGGCATTTTATGTAAATTGACTGAATTTCTATTTCTTTTTAGCGTTCCCTAAGTGTCATTAGTTTTGAGTCTGGCTTTGTCTTCAGAACATTCAGTTGCATGTTGTTCTTTTTTAAATATCCATTTAAATGGATTGCTTCTCACATTTCAGCAAACAAGGCAGGCCACAGAGAAAAAGGACGATTGGCCTTTTACAAAAATGCTGAATCACAGGTATGATTGATAGGGTTTGTGGTTGTTTTAATGCTCATCCTGGTTGTGACTCACTGTTTCTAACCCTACAGCAGTACTGGTATCAAAACACTTTTTTTTTTTTTTTTTAAGAAAATGTATATTTAAAGAAATTGGTGGACTTCACTTCTCTTTCATGGCGTCCAGATTGGGAAAAGTGTATTCCTGATTTTACAATGCAATGGAAATCCCTTTGCTTTGTCAATTACTATTTTCAGTAAGTGAACACTCACTATATATTTGACCTTGTGCCAAGGGCACATTTCATAACACTATTATGGCGCGTTTCCACTGAGCAGTACAGTACGGTACGGTACAGTACGGTACGGTTCGGGTCTGTTAACCATGATCTGGCTAGCGTTTCCACTGCCAACAGTACCCTTACTTGATGGGCGTGGTGTTTCGATCGACGTCATTTTCGCGCGAAGAAGAACATAGTAAACTACAATGGATGACATATACAGCAGATCTTGTTCTTGCTCCTCGACATGTTTGTCACAAGAAGACAAGCGCCGACATTAGGCTTTTCTCAATATTAAGTACGCAAAGTTTGTACTTGCCATGTGCGACTCCTACATGCAAATGGTACAGCGCGTTCTTAAAAGGTCACTCAGCTCGCTCTGCTACTCCGGTTATCTCTGTTACTCTGTATGTACATTTTAAGCAACAATAAAACGAAATATGTTATAAAACACTACTCTGCCTCTTTTCGTTTTCATTTAAATAAATTAAACATTATAGGGACACAAATGTGGTTCATGCACAACGCATATTGATTATTCACTGCACGTTATACGTTATTCTATTTAACGTTATAACAAAACGAAATTTAAAACACAACCCTAACGTTACCTCTTTTCGTTTAAATAATAAAACAAATTACACATATTACAGGCAATATATGCATTTGTACAAATGTTGCAATAAACATCAGTGATAATCTTGTAATAAGAAAATGACAAGAAACCATATTTCTTTTTGTAAAATTTCAGTTTTATCAATAATAGCCAATATAAAAGTTTAAGTAAAAGGTACAAGAAGCTATACAATAAGAAATAAAGCAAACAATTCAGTCAAATGTCCAAATGCTACGCTCTAATCTAACATTACAACAGTAAAGTTAAATACAAATAGCCTATAATATGAAACTAAACTTAGCCCTCGGCCAAAACGATTGACAGGGAACGAATTATATATTCACGAGACCAAAGATCGCCCGTTAGGTCTACACAAGACGAATTATATCTCATGTTTAACCACTACCGTCGGAGTCATCGGCGAACGTCAGAAGAACTTAGCCGAGGAAAGGCTCATCCAGCCGGGAAACATGAGCGCCGAGCGCCCGCTGATCGCATGGATCTCACAACCGGGGAAAAACAAATCATCTTTATAAATAAACCACAGATTTGAGCTTTAAACAACTACATTCTCGCCTGAAAAACTCTTAAAATTACATTTCGTGACACAGTAACAGTAGTATTATATTAAACTGTATATTAAAAAATGGCGCTTCTTATGTTGTCATTCCCCTCGTAGCACGCGCAAGTGACGATTCTCTGTCAACCAATCAACGTCCTGCAGTGAGTCTAGCTCCACCTTTTAGTACCGTACCACTGTGCTAGGTACCCCAACGGAAGGGTACCCAAAAAGTGGTACGGTACGGTTCGGCTTTTTGGTACCATTCTCAACTTTTGGCAGTGGAAACGCAAATAAAAGGGTACCGACCCGTACCGTACCGTACTGTACCGCTCGGTGGAAACGCGCCATTAGTCTCATAACAGTGTATAGTTCACTTTAGAGATAATGTATAAATAAGACTTTAAACACACATAATTATTAATGCACTAACAAAGATATTTACCTTAACATTTTGTTGAAATAATTCTATCAGGCCTATACGATGAAGAAACAGGAACGTTTTCATTCCCATCGTCGGATCCTTTAACACTGGCTTTAAAGAGGGGGTTGGGTTGCAACGCCTAAAAGGAAGAAAACGACAATAACCATTTTTCCTGCCTTCGTTTTTCGACATAATTCATCATTTAACACACCAATCTGCGCAGTCTCCAACGAGTGGAGCTGCTGGAAATCTTGAGGCACTTTTAGATATTGCAATATGCAAACAATCCCTCTCTTTCTCTTCCTGAAGACAGAATGACAAGAGAAATTCACTCGCTTGCACTTCATCATTCAGAAGAAAGAAAATGTCCTTTTTCTTTCCGAAGGTAATAGTTTATGTGACCTTATTTGACAAAAATGACTTGGGAATACTCTGTTTTAAAAGGTAACATTAAATCATATTTATGTTTCAAACTCATTTTAAAAATTACGAGTATTGTTTTCCTGTGGGGATAATTGTGAGAGAGAAAAAAAGGTGTAAAAATCATTATTTTAGACACCTCTCATTGCTGACCCATGTCCAAAGCGACCTCAGAAATAGCCTGCTGTTTAATGGCTTCTCTGCTGTTTTCATTTTCAACATGGCGTCTTCACAAGGACATCATTGTGGAAAAGAAAGGTTGCTGCGCCATTTATGGGCGAGGCTGTCGGTCGTTTGTTTCAGCTGATTCTGCCTTTATACGTGGCAACCATTGCAAACACAAACTGACTAGATGTGGTCAGAGAGGCTTGCTGTTTCAGAAGTGAGGATATTGCACAAAACTCGCAGTAATATCTCGTGCGTAAAAGGCGCCCTCGACGCTGCTGCGCAAGGCGCTGGAAACCCTGTGGCACAAAAACACACACACAGCGGTAATCTGAGAGTTTGGACGCATGCCACGGGTCCGGGATGTGACTGCACCCACCTAACCATTTAAAGTCGGAGAAAGAATCTCAAACACTGTGTGGCATTTCAATCAGCAAGTACAAAGGGAATATCCAGTCCTCTGTGCTCTCTCTCGTTCCCCTTTCAGAACATTCGGTGCAGTTTATTCGCCAGCCATTCAGAGGATCATTTGACGTGATGCATTGCAGGATTGCGCACTACTTAGGTTTCTCAGATCTTCTGGTGAATATATCACAGTGTTGCAACACATACCGGTATGTGGTATGCAAATTGTCGTGTTTTGCACAATTTATGGATATGTAATTTTGTATATATGTAGCTTATTCCACTAGTGTGGAGAATGGACATACTTATTACCCAAGCATCTTATCATTGGAATTTGGGTTTTGCCTCTGTTTTTTTTTTCTTCTTACCCCTTCGTTCTGTGCGTTTGGGGCGATGCCAGGTCCAATTTATCAGGCAGAATGGTATTGCGCAAGGAAACGCACCATCTGTCTTTCGCTTTTAGGATTCACGCTTAGGATTCACGCTTGTTACTGCATGCACACCAAATTATTTTGTCTCTCTGTCATAGTCTAAAATAGGACTGGTGTCCGAATATGCCGCTCAGAAAGCGGGACTGAAGAAGACGTGATGACCACATTGTTTCCTGACACCCAGGGCTGAAGTGGGTCATGAGGCCATTTTATGGCACTCGTGTGTTTAATTAGGAAAATCCTCTTTATCTTAGGAACCTGCGAACGCAAGCTGTTTCTAAAGGCAATAAAGAACTACAGAGATCCCAGACGATACCAGCTTATATTTATATATTTCTTTTTGTTACTCGATATGCAGACGTGTGCGAAAAGCTCCATTTGTGCTCTGGACAGCTGGATTGGATTCTCGATAAATTTCGACATTCAACTTCGTCATTAATGATATAAGCTATTTTAGCTTTTTTTTAGGCTAGGGTATTCTGGAAAAGTTAATTCTTTGGAATCTCTTATTTTAAATATTTTGTATTTTTTTTATATTTCTTGTGGAGACTGAGACATCTGAAATCAAAATTAGGCTACACAGGATTTTTGATTGCACAGATTTTTGATGTACATTTTCTTTTTAATGTTCATTTTAAAATCTGAAATCCACTTGAAATCTGAGGAAACGTTAAACAGAACCAAATGCAATTCGCACGGTGGGCAATTTTTTTTCTTATTTAGAATTGTGATGATGGATTGTAATATATTTAATAGTATGGTAAGTATATTTACAAAGATATGCTGCACTCACTTAAATGTTTTTTATCGTAATAAATATTGTTCTTACATGCATACATATCGTCTTGTATTTATTGACATGTTTAGTTTTATTATAATTTTTTCCACATTCTCTCATAATTTGCTGTTCCATCGAAACGGAATTGACGTTCTATTTTAACATTAATTTGTATTATTTCGCTGTGTGTGAACTGGTGTATGACGGGGCCCATATGACGGAAAACAGGCACATCCGTTTTTAGCCATGGTGTAGGCCGCTTTTTTCCTTTGTTATTGGATTAATGCTCCTTTTTGTTTATGTAGGCTACCATAACAATCCATATAAATTATGTGAGAACATGGCGGGCTTCGTAATCAATTTTAGTAGTTCCTCTCTGTTACGGTTTTTGGGAACCAGTAAATCTTCTTCACGGTTATGTGTCGAGACAGTCATAACATGATGATGATGATGATGATGACGCCTCCTATCTGTGAGCAGAAAAAACAACAACCTTTTCTAGTCTCTCATTGGCTGTGACGGTGCGGGGGGTGCATTAACAGTCACCTATTGGCCATTGGTAAAATAAATGAAGAAATGTGTATTAAAGGCTACTCTCAGGGGAACCGAAGGTTTTGCTTTGCTTCATGGCAACAGTGCCCGGTAGCTGGGACTACATGGCCTCTTATACAGTTTTGCTGTATTTAAATATTAAAGGCAATACATTTTCATAAAAATTTAACTATTTAGCAGATTAATTAAGTGCCATCATAGGAGATCTAGTCCCTGATATGTCGTTAATTTATATAGTAGGCTATTTATACATTTCATAAACAAAGACAAAGTCCATTTAAGAACATACACATTAAGTAACTTTTAAATAAGTTTATTTGTAAACAAATAAAAAAATAATAATGAGCATGAATTGACATTTAGATCATGATTGCATTGCATTGCTTTTTTGAACTGAATGTTCATTTTCAATAATAATTCATATTAACATTCAAATAAATAATTTTTAAATGAGAAACAATTAATCAATGCATCAATGTTTATAGGCATTTCTATTTTTTAATAGCAGGGTTATTATAGTTTACTGTATAGACACTAACCGAAACCAAACTAATAAAAATAACCAAACCACAAAATTACTTAAAGTAACTAAAATAAAAAAATCTAAAAACAAATTCAAAACATTAAAAAAAAACTATAAAAGTATCTCATTGATACTAAAACAACACTGGTAATGTGTGTCTAAGTCTCTCAGTAATACAATTAATAGCACTTTTAGTTATGTAATTGTTATTATTAATAATCCACTTGATGATCAGCAAATTCCTAAAATAATCACTGCATCATGGCCTATCTCAAGAATGTTCCATTCAGAGCAACATGCTGTTATCAACCCTCTGGAGAATCTGAAAAATGAAGGTTTTCAGGCAAATTACGTTAGGAAGTCAACTCTCCTACGACCGGCTTCGGGGAGTGTCCTCATGTAGTCTCACTCCGCCTAGTGAGAGTGCAGAACATGTGTAGACAGACAGGAAAAACTCACACATGTCACACAGCCTCAATTACAGTAGCACGCTCTGATCTGGGCTACACTTGATAACATAGTCACATGGTTTGAAAAGAAAAGAAAAAAGAGCAAGAAGGAGGAGGAAGTTAGGACCGGATAGCAGCATGCTTACCTGGCAGAGTTTTAGTCTCATGAATTTACCTGACACTTCTGTGCTCTTGGGCACCTGTTGGAGGAACTGACTTGGCCGGTGCGGCCCGCGTAAAGGACATGACCCAGAACGGCACTGTAGCCGGCAATGGCACTCAAGCTGATTCACTCAAAATTGTGATCGTCGGAGATGGAGGTTGTGGAAAGACATCCCTGCTAATGGTGTACGCCAAAGGAGATTTCCCTGAGGTGAGATTTCAGATACTTGACAGTTTTTTGAGTGTGAGTAGACCAGATTTGCTTCTATTCCAAAGACTAGAAAGTTACAGAAATAACCATTAACACACATTTACATGTAGAGTTTCAGAGAAGGAAATATTGCAAAATGTATAACAGTCATTTACACAATATCCTCAGCAAGTTTTTCCACAGCAATTCTGGTTTCTGCCTACGCCTTGATTGTAATGTGTCTTGTAGAAACAAGAACTTTTCATGCACCATTATATTCCTGATTTGATCTTGATGTTCAACAGAAATACGCTCCATCTGTGTTCGACAAATATGTCACCACCGTGTCTTATGGAGGAAAAGATATTCAGTTGAATCTCTATGATACAGCAGGTAAGTGCCAACATCCACCCTGTCAGACGCGAGACACACCTTAGATTCCAAGCCTTATTCTCTTTAGTGACACGCTTCATTGATTAAATATTTAGGCAGGAATGTTAAGTGCAAAATGGGTGTGAGTAGGCCATTAGTAATAGTTTTCAGAGCTGTCATCTCTGAGGTCATGCAGCATTCACACTTTGATCATATTTTATGATAAAATACTCTATATATTCCTAACAGCATTACAGTAGTTACTTCAAATTAATTATATTAGCCATTGCAAAATATTCATATTCTTAGTATCACACACCAGTTTCTAAGCAGTGGCTTATTGGGCCAGAATCAGTCTGCGGATGTGGTGCAACAATCTAAAAGCCAAATGCTGAATGTGGATGAACATTGCATGTATTTCATGCGAATTTTAATCATTTAATTATTTACATTTAGTAGTTCATCATCATATCCACCTAAAGTATGGGGTCAGTAAGGTTTATTTAAAAAAATAAATACAAAAAAAGATTACTTTTATTCAGCAAGGATGCATTCAATTGATTAAAAGTGACATTAAAGACATTTATAATGTTACAAAATATTTCTAATTAAAATCATCAAAGAATCTTGAAAAAAAAAAAATTATCCGCTTTCTACAAAAATTTTAAGCAACACGACTGTTTTCAACATTGATAATAATTTAAAAAAATTCTTTGAGCACCAATTCAGAAAGGATCATGTGACACTGAAGACTGGAGTCATTTTGTTTTATTTTTGAAGCTCCAAATTTGTAGAAAATGGGTATACATATTCTAGTAGTTAAAACATTTGAGAACTGTACATTCAGGAACTACAGGACATATTTTAAATTACCATAGAATAAGGAAGTGTCATTTTTTTATAAATCACACTAATCATCAGACATTTTATAGCTTATTTACATTCGTTTCATTTACTTCCAGTGAACCCCTTACGTCTATATAACCCAAATTTCTCCATGGTAAATTCTGTAAAGTGCATGTTATATGAATTGAACGACATTTTCAGTAATTGAGCTGCTTATCAGACCCACACTTCTGCCCGGACCTTCTCTGCCTCTCTGGAACAGGATGTTGAAGCCAGGATGTGGTTTCTACCACATCTCGGTTCTTCATCAAAATACTCTGTTCATAAAATACGACATACAGAAAGATGCTCTATATGGTCAGACGTCTCCGCCTCTGCTTGAATGACTTTTTGTCTATATCACCATAGAAACACTCCAGATAATGTAGCACTGTTTTCAGGTATCAGTGTGTGGTATAATATGTCATTTCCTTCTAACCAAAATCTGTTTATTGACAGGCCAGGAGGACTATGATCGCTTGAGGCCTCTGTCGTATCAAGAAGCAAACCTTGTTATCATCTGCTACGATGTGACCAATCCAACATCATTCGAAAATGTCACAATAAAGGTGAAATCAGCTGGGAATGAAACCGTTTACTGATGAAAGTCTGTTTTAATGTTGTTTGCTGGCAACTGTGAGCTGATAAACTTTGACCTGGAGTGTAGATAATTATACAGATGGACCACCACTGAAAACAAACAGTATTTCTGGAACCTTCCCGTCATGTCAGCTGAGAGGAATGTGCCGAGCCCTGTTTAAATAAAGGCACGGCAAAGGGACTGTTCATTCAGGGCCTAAAGATAGAGACAGCACACCATTACAGCATTGAGGAAGACCAGAACAAGTATTTACATAAAAGAAGAAGTTGTGTTTTGAGCAATGTTTTCCTCTCCTCCTACAGTGGTTTCCAGAGGTCCATCATTTCTGCCGTGACGTCCCCATTGTCTTGATAGGGTGCAAAACGGACCTGCGAAAAGACAAGGAGAAGACAAGGAAGCTCAAAGCCTTAGATATGGCGCCCATCACCTACCTCGAGGTTGCCATTATATTTACATATACCTATATACACAACTTGACATTCACTTTTTTTTGCTCACCAGCCACTGTGGCTAGTGGTTTTCCAAAGTTACTAGCCACTCAGCATTTTCACCAGCCGCAATTTTGACACTGTATACTGCCATAGATATATTTATAGTATTATCGCATAATTTGGCAGCCGGTATATTTGGCTGCTGACACTTTAAGACCTTACACACAGATCCATTATACTGTTACATATGTGTTTTAATTCTCAACTGTTTACGTTCACTTACGCATAACTGACTGTGTTTACGTGAATATTCGTCGAGACCGGCATTTTGATATTATTTTGTGTGTATTTGACTGTTTAAGCGCAATAAGCAGTGAAAAAGAGTTTAATTTAGTATTGAGAGGCGGCTTTATGTGCGCGCACTTTGGATGTGAGCACAAAATCTGCGGGAATGAGTCAAATTATGTGCAATATACGCAATCCCACGCAGAAATTCAAGCCCTGAAAGACCAACAATACAAAAACTCGCTGTCGGAGAGATGAGAGAGCGAGAAAGCGCATCTGGTATCGTGTATCTGTTCTGCGAAAAATGACTTTTGGAAGCGTTTCAGATATTTCAGTATTGAAAAATCTATATTTTTGACAACACGCCTTTTTAAAAGACTACTGTTGAAAATGTTATATATTATTATACAAAATTCAACCCACCAAGGCGGCTAATAGGAGTGCTCTGAATTACACACCACTGAAATCCACACACATTTGGTGGGTTGGAGGGTGTTAATGTCAAGCCCTGCCTACATATATATATATAGGCCTTTGTGGTTGTGTCATATTGAGTTAAGTAAGTTTTGCTGCTTAATATTTTTGTGGAAACCATGATACTTTTTTTCAGAAAGTTCTAAAGATCAACATATTTAAAACAGAAATCATTTGTAGCAATATAAATGTCTTTGCTTTTTACATTGTTGTCGAGGTGCTTGTGATGTTTATTGTTTTAATGCTTTATGGACTAACCAGGTTGATTCACCGAGTTTTTGTCATATGCTTTGTTTGGTTGTGTTTTATTGGGGGTGTGTGAGCTTAAAAGTTATGGATAGTAATGGAAGTCCAGAGTAACTAACCTTCATTTCTCTTTCTTAGGGTGAACAGGTCCAGAAGCAAATGAACGCTGAAGTATACCTGGAGTGTTCGGCTAAATATAGAGAAAACGTAGAGGACATTTTCAGAGAAGCGACCAAGCGAGCGCTAGCGGCCAGGGCTAAAGCAAAACACCTCCTGAAGAAGAAACGCTGTACCATCCTGTGACCATTCCTGAAAGAAATAGATTTTGTTCAAGTTTTGTATATATGAACTGTGATGTATTGTAAACATTCTGGAACCATCTGCAAAGCCTCTCAGAATTGTTTAAGCTTTCTCGAAGGAATATTTTTCGGGACATTGTCTTCTCACAATCTTCCCACCAAGCATGGAATGGAATTTTGTCTTCTATGATCGTGGATCCAATAGGAGATGGAAAAACTGCTGCTGCTGTCTCAGGGATGACCATACATCTCATGCATTCACATTGGAAGTTTGGTTATATAGTCTGTTGTGCACTGTTGTATAAAGTGTACTGTTGTAACGCACAACTGACTCATTAATAACTGCCATTATTATGCACTCGGGTGTAACATGTTTCTTGTGTAATTCATGTTATCTGCTTACATAATAGTTGCACTTGAAATTTAAAACTTTGAGTTACAGTATTTTTCTTTCTTGGTGCCTTAAAGTCCCCATGAAATCACGATTCAGACAGTGTAAATATGCTTTCCATTGGGACAAATGAAGTTCAAATGAAGACCCCCCGCAGCTCCGGTCCAGAGACACAATAGCACAGAGCGGATTTGACTGAAGACCCACCATTTTAACTGGAATCTCACTTTTTGTTCATTTCAGTACAGGGATTATTTACTATCTTTAAGTTGTTCAGATCTAACATAGATACATAGAATCATTTATGTGGAAACCATTTGTCTGTTCCTCCCTGTGTGTAGATTGCACAAATAAACCTGTCCTTTAAGTTATACATTGTGTATTTATGCCCTACTGAAGGAAATTGTGTGTGAAACAGGATTCACTATTAAAATTCTATAGCTCTTTTATAGGCGTGTATTCGTTTCATTGGCGCTGATAACTGTTCATTTTTCATATTTTAAGCAGACATATGTAGAAAATCTCTGCTTGGTTTGCAAAACAAACTTGGTCAAAACACAAAAGTGATCATGTTGTGGTTATAAAAACTCCTGCCTAGCAGGATGCGACTGCGGTAACGGAAGTCTCCAAATATTGCTGCGTGTCACAGCTACAAAGCTAAAGATTGAAATGTTACTTATCGATGTTCATTTATTTTGATGCATTTGAATGCGCTTTGCATATGCTTTTATTAATTTTATTAGTTTACTCTTCAAGGTATTGTAAGTTAATTATTTACAAAAAATATTTATAATTATATACATATAATTTACTGTTTTATATAAGCTATTGTTTTCTATAAATACAGTATGTTATTTATATGAACGGACACAAATATAATAATAAAAAAGTAATGAATTACTTTTATGTATTGATTTTTATTTATTTAATGAATTAACAGGTCACAAATATGATTATAATAATACTATTAAAATAATTAGTAAACATTAATAACGCTTTAAAACTGGACAGAGTTTTATTTTAAAAGTTTTATGAGCAATTTCAACAATTTTGCCAAATTCAACCACACGTGATTTCCACAATCACGCCCTTCAAAATATGTCATCCACCCACTGTCAGCAAACTGAACAGGCAAAATGACTGAACAAAAGATATGCATTCTGATTGGCTAAAATGTCGCGGGCCCCTTTCCTGCTGTTTAATGTGCCTGGCCTTGTCAGAGACACACGTGATTGATTTTTCACGACCTTTCATCTCGTATTATCTGTCAGGTAATATGGGTAAATGATGTTGTTTGAAAGAATTTCGTTATTGTGTTTTTTTCTAAATAAATGAATTGAATAAAAAGTAGATAAGAAAAAATAGCATCATTTATTTTACCCACATTTAACAAGTCCCAAATAGAAGTACGTGTCACACTTGCGCCCTCTGCAGGTGAAGGTGTAAATAATACTATTTTCACATGAGGCCACACAGATTGCATCAGATTGAATTTATTTGCTCTACAGCAACAGAGGGTCAATAGAAATCCAGCTTGATATATAATCGGCCCTTTAGAAACCTTTGTTCTTATTTTAAGTTCAAGCAAAAAAAGTGCAGTTATTTTGTTCAACACAAGCATTGATGAAATGACATTGTGAATCGTGACAATTGTTACGCATGAATTAAGGAGTGGTTAATTGTTCAATAAAGCATTTCCCAACATGAGAAATCCCTGTAATTACAGCTTTTCGCTTCAGTTACAATTCACGTGTTCCCATGAAACTTGTAACACTTGTGTTCTAGGCTAAACTAGTAAATCAGGTGTGAACAGACAAAGGAGACCATTAAAGGCCAACAAATGAGACAGAGCTTCCGTCAGTACTTGCTTGTGTAACATAATGTAGGAAGAATGTCAGCAAACTCCCTGATGGTAAACAATGAAAGATGTTGGCAAAAAATCATAATTTTTCTTTGACACAGTCAGTAAAAGTAACACAGACACATATACCAGCTCGTCCAATTACAGCAGATGTAATCCTAACAGCATTCATTCACATTAAGCAAGACATTGTTCAAAATTTCAACTGTTATTTTGACTTATAACGCAATTGCATGACTATGCCTTTAAATACAACTACCAAACAGGTGGAAACTATAAAAAAAAAAAGAAAAAAAAAAGGGATGCTTCTTTTTGATTTAAATATACTATGAAGTGTTACAGAAGCATTATTGCCATTGTTAATAAAATAAATCCACGTTTCGCGTTATGTTGCCTTAATTCAAAAATCTGGCCTTGCTCAATCCCCATACTAACAAGCCACGACGTGCAAAACACACCTTTCTCTTCAAGTACCATCGTGTCAATGCTTTCCCACAAATATGTAACATATGCTTAGGCTAAAATGTCTTGTAGGAGAACAAGTACTTTATTCACTATCCAGCTTTATTAAAAACCATTACAAATCCCTTTGAGATGCTGCAATGAACTGAGCATCTTCAGTTCTACAGCCTTCCTGCTGCGTTGCATAAAGTTGAAATGTGGCTTATTGTAAACATATCCATGCACAGGAACAAAACAAACGTGAATCAAAGTCTCCTCATGTACAGTGTCTGAAGGTTGTCAGTGGCTTCTAACCCAAACATTACCCTCTAATTGCTGTGATTGCATAAATAAGAGCAAAAACAACATGGCAGACGATAGGGCAACGTAACACATAATCTTGAGTTTCCACTGCCGCTGTTGAAATAGGTTAAGGCAGACGTCAACATCTACCCTCAACCCTCTCCGAGCAGCTCGTGGGATGCGACTCCTATAGACGAAACAGTTTTGTGCGCTTTTGCGGTTCATTTCTTTGAGTTCCACACTGGCCTCGCTGCGTATGAAATCTTCCAGCTGGCTTCTCGTTAGTTAGTTTTCACCTTTTCTGTGTTCTTCTGGACCTTCTGGCGGACCACTTTTAGAGTAGTGAGAAAATTTCCCAGGAACAGGATGAGAAACGTCAAGGCCAGCATGAACACCTGGAAGATAAAACATTTGAGCAAAAAAATCAATTTGCAATACAAGCCAAATTAATAAATAATGAATTAATCAATCAGTTATTTGAAGTAAAGCTTTACATTTTTGCAGGATTTCTATAAAACATAAGTGTACCAAATCCTGTGAAAAACTCGCCTAGTGTGTAATGGGTGGCTAATAGTGGTTCCTAGCATTTTTCTAAATAACTGTTAGGGTGTCCGGGGTGGTTTCGAGGCCATTAAAGGAGACCCATAATGCCCGTTTTCACAAGATGAAATATAAGACCCCACAGATCATTTATTATAGCTGGTCAAATTTGCTCCTATTTGGGTGTGAGCAAAAACACACCGTTTTTGTGTGTGTCCCTTTAAATGCAAATGAGCTGCTGCTTCCAGCCCCTTTCCGGAAGAACAGCTTGTGTTTCAGATACTCCGGCAACACAAATACTGGAGAATGTCACGCAGCCAAAATGTCAGAAATTGTCAGTGGCGGTGTTCAGCCTTACATGTTCGAACCGGAGTCGGACACTGATGGACAGACTCAGTTACAACTTTTAGAAATGCAACTGGAAGATTCTGAGTGGTTAGTGGATACATGTATGTAGTTGTTGTGGAATTAAGTTGATTTAACTCATCGACATGTACCGTCATGCTAATCAAAAAAAATTTCAGAAACAACTTTTGTGCATATCCAGGGTTGAACCTGGCGTCCGGCGTAAAATGATTTACGCAAATATAACACACTTTAATGACTTTCTTTACACATTTCCTTCAGAAATGAAATTCAACCACCGGGAGTCTATGGAGACTCTGATGTACGTTGGTCCATCCAATAACAGAACATTTGTAATGTTTTTGGTGCAGACATTGAGTATATTCAGCTGCTACAGCGAGGACACAGAAATGGTGGACCTATAATTTATGGGGATTATAAAAAATGGAGTGGGTGGATTATCATTATAGGCTGGTTGTGGACTGGACACACATCTGTGTTCAAACACCTTATAAAAGTGAATTTTGCATAATAGGTCCCCTTTTAGCAGTCATTAATTGGCCCAAGTCTAACGATCCCACCTTCAAGTCTCTATAATATTCTTAGGACCCTCTTTGAATTGAAGGATTGTTACATCATATACTGGATTAAAATTATTCATTAAATTTATTAGGTAAATAGCACACTTTGCCTCAAACAACATGATTTGAAGTATAACAGTGCAGAAGATTAACACTTGGGGTTTGGAGCAATAATAGTGTTGTATCTCTTTACCTGCCATTCCTTGCAGTCATCACGGGCAGACAGGTTAAAAAGGGACACAGCGTTGTAGAGCTGCCAAAACTGACCAGAGGACAGAAAAGCAACACAAATATCTTACATGCCGGTCTGTGAACTGAATCAATACACACCAGCGTTTAAAAGATAAGGTCAATACGATTTTTTCTGTTTTTGAAAGAAGCTCAGCAAGGCTGCATTAATTAGATCAAAAATATTGTAAAAAGAGTTATTTTGTGAAGTATTACTGCAAAATATTATTACCCCAGTCTTCAATGTCACATGCTCATTCAGAAATCATTCATATATGCTGATTTGCTGCTCAATAAAAATGATTATTATTATCAATGTTGAAAACAGTTGTTCGGCTTAATATTTTATTGGAAACCATTTCAGGATTCTTTGATAAATAGAACAGCATTTATTTGAAATAGAAATCTTTTGAAATATTATAATAATCTTTACTGTCACTTTTGATCGATATAATGCATCCTTGCTGAATAAATATATTAATTTCTATCAAAAAACAAACATCTAACCGACCGCAAACTTTTCAACAGTGGTGTATCTGTTCAAAAACTTCATTACACTGTAAAACACCTTTATGAACTACATTCATAAACTTATTTTTAATGTGACTACAAAGTTGCATAAGAATCAATATTTTTAAAAGGAAAAGATGCACGAGAAACAAAAGGCAACACTTAAACGCTGTAACTCACATGGCCAAAGAATAGAAACGGAAGGAGGAACGTAAGCCCCCTCCACATCCATGACTGAAAGCCCTCTGTAAGAGTAACACGAGAGGTCAGTTGAACACGCAACATCTGCAGCATGAACTGACGACATCATACAGATCAACATTTCTCCCATGATTCAAATCTGTCACAACTCTTACCCACTGTCAGGTCTAGCTGGTTTCGTTCCCCCAGAGCCCGTAATCGATACAAGCAGCCGCTCTGATAATAATACTGTAGAAACTGCACACAACCTGCCAGAGAAACAACACCATCACTATAAAGCATAACAGCATACAACCTCACTGTAAGACAAAAACATACTGAGCAGCTGATAGATTATACACACTCTGATAGATGGAGAAAGCCAGGAACTGACTTCTGAACATCTGATACATTGGACCTTCTGGCCTTTAAAGAAAAGGGGAAATGAAATATAAGTTGTGGATAAAAAATAAAAAAAAGATTTAATTATTTAATGTAAAGTCTAAAACACGTACCATGTCAACATAACACCTGATAAAAAGGTTGAGACGTAGTGATGCGACACCCACCAGCCTTTAATTCTACAAAGAAATAATAAATAAAAAAAAGTTACATCAAAATCTTCATAATACAACACAAAAAACTGAATAAATAAACTAAGTAAATTAAATACATAGCCAAATAAATAAATAAAAACAATTTAAATTAAATACCACAACCAAATAAATATGAGTAAATATGAGTGCGGTCAAAACGATTAATTGCATCTATATCTATCTATCTATCTATCTATCTATCTATATATATATATATATATATATATATATATATATATATAAATGCTACAGTATTACTACTATACAAGTACTACAACCAAATAAATAAACAAAAACAATTTAAATTAAATACCACAACCAAATAAATATGAGTGCGGTCAAAACGATTAATTGCATCTATATCTATATATCTATATCTATATCTATCTATCTATCTATCTATCTATATATATATATATATATATATATATATATATATATATATAAATGCTACAGTATTACTACTATACAAGTACTACAACCAAATAAATAAACAAAAACAAATAAATGAAATACAAGCAAATAAATACATAAACAAATGAAAGTACCGCAACCAAATAAATACATAAACAAAAGCAACTAAATTAAATATCACCACAAAATAAATAAATAAAACAAATAATTACTACAACCAAATAATTAAATAAACAGACAAAAAAATATATACAACCAAATTTTTTTATTTCGAGCTTTTTTTTTTGCCACTTTTTTCTTCTTCTTTAGAGGTAAGAAGAAAGTATTGGGACGAGAGATTTGAACCTGCGTCCCCCACTGGGGAGTTGGCACTGGCATTTTAAAGTGAACGTGAACTCACCGTGACCCATTGCTCATGAGGATGCTCTCTCTTATTGTCAATGTGCAATAATACCACACCAATAAAAAGTTGAAGATTTCATCTGTAACCCTGTGAAGGACACATCTCACATCTGTTAGACTCCAACAGAACCTTTTCCTCCACAGAATAACATTACATTTTTCAGATCTCTCGACTTACCGGTAGTTGAAAAGGAAGAGGCAGGTGACGGCACCAAACATTAGTATTATAGTCATATAAAGTTTGAACTTCTCATATTCATCTTTGTACGCAAATCTATTTTGAAAAACACAAAATTAGCAAATTTTGTTCTGGGAACTCAATGGGCTCAACGGACATGCTCACATCTGACTCACTTGGCTTGGTTGCTGAGGAGCGTGACATTCACATTTCCAAGGACCAAATTTAAGTACAATCTGAAAAGAGAAGAAAAACGTTTTAAAAAGGCCATATACAATGTTGTTTTTGGGGTCTACTAGAATAGGATTTCATTCTTGAACACATTATTTTTCACACATTTTACATTGTTTCAGCACCTCTTTTCCCAGTCTGTCAGTAACGCTCCGTTTAGTTCCGGTCTCTACGAAGCCCCTCCTTCCAAAAAGCGCAGTGTGCTCTGATTGGTTGGCTGAACCAGTGTGTTTGAGCGTGTTTTGGGAAATGTCACGCCCCTTACCATAACCACAAGTTTCAATACACTATTAATGCACCTCAAGCAGGCCTCGTCCTGGTTTTTTGCGTTTGCCTTGAGTGGGAATTATTTAAACGAGGTGACGTTCGTTCCCGGAAGAAAACTCGAGACTACATTCAAGGCGTTTCAAAGATTAACTGATAATAGAGAATAACTTCCTTTTGGAGTGACTTCACACCATAACCATACCTTCTTTAAGATATCAGAAAAGCCTAACCACATAACTGTGGTATTATAAATAACACCAAATGAAGAACTAAAACTCACCCATTTTTCTTTGGCAAATAAGCCTCCATGTCAAAAAAGATATTTTGCCTCTCTTTAATTTGGACCTGCAGGTCATTTATCACCTCCTTTTCTTTTTCATTGCAGGTTTTCTTACACCTGTTTTCAACAAAAGAGGAAAAGGATCGGTTTACATCATTGTGAATGTGTACACTTTAGTACTCATATCTTTAAAGTATCAAATCTTTAGTAATCTGAAACTCTGCTCATACTTGTGAAGACTTTGCTTGAGGTCTTTCAGGGCTTTTCTTTGTTTGCTAATGGCACTGCTGCATATCGCCTGCAGGTTCGTCAGCTCTTCCAGCTTCTGTCTGTACACTTTGTGCGTTTCCTAAAATACAAAACACATTGAAAGTCAACATGGAATCAAAATGGTTTCCAAGTACATGCATGGCCTTTCAATGGGCAAATGATATCCACTGGATGCTCCATTCCAAGCATGAGGTATTTCAAACATTAGAAGGTCATTTAAAGCACGGGACAATTATTTCCATCTCGATCTCTAAGTAACAGATGACAGCTGAGTGTAGATTAATAATGGTAATGCCATAGTACTGAAAGACTACAGTATTCTAGTACCATGTTATTTACATGAGCACACACAAATAACTTATTTGTACACAGTAAACAAGATGAATATATGATGTGTATCATAGCATTGAATGATTACCATGTTTCATGGTTTTTACATGGTACTCCAAGGTAATTCAAAGAATACCAGGGTACTAATGTGGTATATGTCCATACTCCACAGTATTACCATGCCCTAAAAACACTTTTTTGACAGTATTCAAACCCCTGGAGCTTCATGAACTTCATATCAATCTCTGATTCAATGACTAGAACGTCATCATCCTGTAATCTGACCCTGGCTCTCAAGAATCGATCATTTTAAGATAATTTTAACAGGTTGAGCAACAACTCTTGGTTAACATCTCACCTGGTTTAACCAGTTCAGTTCGTGAATCATTATCATATGTACTTTAGTTAGTAACACACCACATTTATTCAAACAATAGAACGAATATAAGGCTTATTATTTTGTAATTTTAATATGTTATTAAGAGAACTAACACTCGTTTAATACACATGTATAGTCAGTAACAAAAGAAATTCAGTTCATCTGATGAGCTAAAGCCTGTTAGCCGCATCATAAACATCTAAAACAGGCACATTTGCTTCTTTACTAACACAAGACTCATCTTTTGGCTATCTGAGAACACATATAACACATATCCGTTCAGTACAAACCTGCAATTGCTGATATTCTTTATCTATTTCTGTCCATTCACTTTGACATCTCTCCAGTGACATTGTACCCGTCGGCGCTGGCGCTGCTGTGCCGCCCACTGCCGCAAGTAGGCGCTCCAGCAATTTATATAAGCTCCGCTTCTTCACCTATCCACCAATCACAGGCAAGCATAAGATTCCGAGCATGACAGCGCCACCTAATGACTGGGAGCGCGAGCAGAACTAAATATTAGTCGAAGCTTGTTGCTAGGTTACCATACACGAATTACTTTGAGAGGTCTGGTCGAGATCGACCTGTTTGACAATTAAAGTTTAAATATAATTGTTTCTCTTACATGTGTGGTTGGTTTAAGTGAAGTTGGTCACAGGTAAGGTCTGATCAGATACGAATAGGCTACCTGGTACTTTATGATTACCATATTCATCTAACGTTACTGTTACTAATATAGGGGTACCATGTTCTAGATTTAAAATCTAATTGTAATAATCTTTGTATGTGCAGTATGCCTTTCTTGAAAAGAACACAGACTACAGAACCACTTGTAAAACGTTGGGACAGAAAGGCGCAAAAATGTGGACTGCACCATACTGTGTATTCTGTCAAAGGAGATCAGTACACGGGCGACTGGATGGATGATAACAAACATGGTAATACTTAAAGGCATAGTTCCCACCAAAAATACAATTCTGTCTTCATTTACTCACCCTCAAGTTGTTCTAAACCTGCATTAAGTTATTTCTTCTGGTAAACATAAAGGAAGGTATTTTGAAGACTGTTGGTAACCAAACAGTTCCATTGACTTCCACAGAATGGAAAACAAAATTACTATGGAAGTCAATGGTGACCAGAAACTGTTTGCTTATCCATATTCTTTAAAATATCTTCTTTTGTGTTCAGCAGAAGAAAGATTTTCATACAGGTTTGGAACAACTTGAGGGTGAGTAAATGATGACAGAATTTTCATTTTTGGGTGAACTATCCCTTTAAAGGATTGAATATTTAATGGGATGTTTTAAACATTGCAGGCCTGGAAGATCAGTAAGAAACCTCTCATGCGGGCAGTTTTAATGGACAAGCCTTAATTTAATTTACTTTGTTATTTAGATGTGTTCTGCAGATTACATTACGTGTTTCTAGGAAACACTGCTTTCTTATCGAAGCTGAACAAAGCTTTTACTCTGATAAGGAAAAGGAACACAGGTTTGGAAGAAAACAGGAATGATCTACGATGGGGAGTGGATGTGTGGAAAGCGAGAAGGGTTTGGAACCCTGAGCAAGACTGACCCTGAAACGAAAGAGTATGTGAGGGTGTATGTCGGCTCCTGGCGAAATGACAAGAAGGAAGTGAGTATCAAACACTGTTTGCCATCATACGGCCCATATTTTCCGCATATAAACTTTTTTTTGCCTTTCATTCAAAGGGTGCTGGGACATATTTCTACAGTCCGTCTGCTTTCTATGAGGGGCAGTGGAGTGAAGATCAGAGAAGTGGATGGGGACGGATGCAGTATGAGAATGGGGAGCTGTATGAGGGAGAGTGGCTGAAGGACAAACGTCATGGACAGGGTTTGCTTCTGCTAGGTACGGATTTAAACTCTTCGCAAATGAGCCAGCTTGGTGGATCTCACAAAAACATGCCCAGCTCACTCACATTTGATCCAAAATTAAAATGAATAAATAAATGAAAGTCAAAAATATTTTGCAGAAAGAAAATTAAGCCTGTTATTAGTACCATTAACATAATAGCACTATAACATTATTTTTAGGACAATTAAGCACATTCATTACATAGAAAAATTTTAGTAAAAATTAAATTCAACATAAAATCAATACCACAAACATTACTACAAATATATATATATATATGTATATTTTATATCATATCATAAAATATTATATATATATATATATATATATATTAGGGCTGCTAAAACGATTAATTGCATCTAACAAAAGTTTGTGTGTGTGTGTATATATATATATATAAATGTATCTTGTATATCATAAATAAATGGAAATATTTTATTTAACATTACATTTTATTTAAATAAGTATATAATATATAAATGATAAAATGTTACAGTAAAATATACAGTAAATATGTATATAAACATATTAGTGCTGTCAAATCGAGTAATAGTGATTAATCGCATCTAACATAAGTTTGTGTATATATATATATATGCATGTGTGTGTGCATATATACACGTATATTTACAAACCTTTAGATGCGATTAATCAATTTGAGAGCACTAATATATATATATATATATATATATATATCTATATATATATATATAATGCATCTTTTTTGCATAATAGTAATGATAATTAGAATAATGATGTAATGCAAATTATCTTAATGGACCTAAAAATAAGACTTAATTTTCTTGCAAAATTTTAACTAAATTAGTTTTAACTGTGAATATGAAACCAAACATTTTTTACTTTTTTTTTTGTAAAGCTAATGGAAACCGCTTTGTGGGCACCTGGAGCGATGGACAGAAAAACGGACAAGGCAAGGTCTTCTACCTGGACAGAGGTCAGTTGTACGAAGGCTTTTGGGTTGACGGTGTTGCGAAGTGTGGAACCATATCTGATTTTGGGAGAGAAGCAG
Organism: Leuciscus leuciscus; assembly: GCF_965113295.1. NCBI lineage: Eukaryota > Metazoa > Chordata > Actinopteri > Cypriniformes > Leuciscidae > Leuciscus > Leuciscus leuciscus. The sequence continues at coordinate 26,260,273 of NC_138723.1, read as the reverse complement.
CAGTTAGGCCAACAGTGTATCCAATTCCCAAGGTGAATGATTAACGCTGATGTTTACTAATTTGCATAATTTCCATTTTAACAGTAATGCATGAAGCACATTCAAGCTTTCGGTCAGAGGTTCTGACCACTGTAACAGCAAACAGCTCAAAATATTTTGTCTATTTACATGGTTTGATACCTAGAGCAGATTTTGATTATTTTATGTCCAAAGGTTTGCCTACAGGATTCACAGACTGTACTGATGGAGGCACAAGCATATTTCATTGAGGACAAGGAGAAATCAACAGATTCCAAGTCATATGGTTGCTAGGCAATATGTACCTTGACAATATCTCAAACTCAAGAAAGGCAGACTTGTGTAAGGAAAGCAAAGAAATATTTTTTATCAACACCTCGGTCATAATAAAAACCCAATAGAAAAAAAAAAAAGCTGTTGGTACATTATACTAGTAGCATTGGACAAAATGCTCTTGATGTTCATTTTGGCAAGACATCCTTGTCATACATGATATAAAAAGCTCAAAAAAGGTGTTTGGTTGAAGTTTATTTGGTTAAGTCTTTAATCAGAATATATATATATCTAAAAAAAAGTGGATTTTCAAATGCCAGCACATGCCAGTCTGAACCACACTTTACACAAGCTGTTTCAACAACATGAATTTTATTTTACACACTTTAGAAAAAAATATCATTGTACTTCAATTTGGCAATACTGTACATGTGATTAAATGTCGATGTGTGCCGCTTTGATCATTTTAGTCAATGCTGCTGATGCAAATGCATGCTTAAATGGTCCTCTGCTTAATCAACACTGTCTAAATTAAGTTTGCTAGCATAATCGTACAATCCTGCTAGTTCCTCAGCCATGACGGCTTCAAGTACTGGCGTCCAAAACCTCAGAATGAACAGAGGCCCCTTTAATGGGAAGCTGTTTCAAATACTACCAAAAAAGGTCGGACAAACATGTTGATAAAGTGCCTTTCTTTGTACTAAAGATGTGCTCATGCAGGGGGGCTTTATTTAAGAAAACAATGAAGCATGAATAAGACTATGTTTTTGGGGGTTTTGATTCAGCCGTTCAACAGCAAAGCCCTGATTCAGAAAGCATCAAAATTATTTGGTCAAGTGAACATGAAAGTGTCCCTGTAAGAATGTAGCTTGCCTTGTGTGAACATAAAAACCTTGTAATTATCAATTTGGCACAGCTGCCACACTGAAATAAAGGATTTCCCCTGCGGTGAATTAAGAAGAAGAACAAATTAAAGTGCACCTATTATGCTTTTTCGAATATAACCATTCATGTAGTGTGTAATATAGCCTAGCTGTTTGTGAATGTAAAAGGTCAGAAAAGTTTCAAAGATCAAAATGCACAATAAATGGAGTTATTGTCTCCCAAAAGAAAGAACCGGTTTTGACCTGCCTGAAACGAGTCGCTAGTAATTCCAGTCTAATTTTCTGCACAAACCCATGTAGTTTTGTAACACATTTTCATAATGGTCTTCATTGGCTGCCAGTGAACAACATTTACTTTGATTCGCCCTCAAACACTGTAGTTGTAGCTGAAGCCTGGTAGAGTTTGGTTCGTGTTGTCAACATGTCGAGAAGACGCTTATCTCTGTGATACAAAAGCAAATCTAGTACGGCAAAATCGACACCATTCTTACTGTTCGTATCACTGGGTATACGAGTGCTGAGGAAGCCTTCAGAGTAGAAATTCAGATTATGGTAATGGCCGTTTCGTTTTCTGACATGCACTGTAAGCGGTAGACCAATCACAACAGATTGGGCCATCTGACCAATCAGAGCAGAGTAGACCAATCACAACAGACTGGGCCGTCTGACCAATCAGAGCAGAGTAGACCAATCACAAAAGACTGGGTCATCTGACCAATCAGAGGAAAGTAGACCAATCACAACAATATGGGTCATCTGACCAATCAGAACAGAGTAAACCAATCACAACAGACTGGGCCATTTGACCAATCAGAGCAGAGCAGGCTCTCAGAAAGGAGGGGTTTAAAGAGACTAAATCCTTTACCAAACCATGTCAGACACTGTGAGAAAAGAGCTGATACTGCTCTGATGTATATACATATTTTTTTTTTACCTTGGATGCATGTAAACCTATTGTAGGAGACATCCTAAACAAAATTAGGAATCTTTAAAATAGCATAATAGGTGCACTTTAAAACAAAATATCCATAAAACATGCAGTGCATGCTTTCACAGTTATCAGAGTCTGTTATCATTAAATCTAGCAGAATCAGTGTACAAAACTGGACGCTTCGGTGTCCACATGCAACAAAGATCAATACCATGGTCAAAAACACGAAGTGTTGCAACACTTGACAAACCTAAACATTAACAGAAGCTCTCTCCCAAACTCAAAACTATGGGTAAAGGGAGCCGGGAGACTGTAAGGTCGACGCCTCCCCTCTGTGGTCCAGTTCGTTCTGCAAGTCCTCCAACTCTTCTAACTCTTGAAACTGCCTGTCGGTCTTGTGGCTGACCAGCGAGCGGTAGAAATGCACAGCGAAGACGATAAAAATAAAGCCGAAAGGCACCATGATGGAGGTAGACGTGATCGCAGCGGCCACCCCGGCGGATATAGTACCGTTTTTCTGGTCCTTCGGCTTTATGGGTAAAAACTTGACCCAGCACAGCAGGACCACCTCGGCCAGGAAGAGCAACGTCCCAATGACTGTGGAAAAAGCCCAGGCCAGCTCGATGTGGCGATGCATTCTCTCATGAGGAGACTCCTTCACCGAGTTGAGGTTGTGCACGTTGCTGACCGCTTCGATGTTCGGGAGGATGCAGGTGCTCACCATGAGGGCGAACAGGTGGACGGCCACCAACACAGTGGTGCAAGCGCTGAAAGCGATGAGCAGTCCTGGAGGATAGTCGTGATTGCTGTCAAGCTGTACTTCCACCATGGCCACCTGTTGAACCAAAGGAAAACTGGTAAAACACTCATTTGTTAACATTAGTTAATGTATTACCTAACATGAACTAACAATAAGCATGTTTTAATGTTTTTTTATTTAATGTTAGTTAAATAAAAATACAGTAATTTATCGTTTTTTCATGTTAGTTCACAGTGCATTAACTAATGATACAACTTTGATTTTAATAATGCATTAGTAATGTATAAATTAACATTAACTAAGATTAATAAATGCTGTAGAAATGCAGTCCATTATTAATTCAACTAATGTTAATGAAACCTTTTTTTTATCTCGGTAATATAAGAAATCTAGCATTCAAATTGAGGAATTAATGAATTGAGGATGGGTTTAAACTGATTTCCTAAAGCATCATTTGAATTTTTAACACCATTAATGACAGAAAATCTTACTGTACTCACAAAATAATCTTTTTTTATGTAATATAAATAATATTATTAATACATTTCTAAATGTATGTATATAATAGCGATAATTATATAATTACACACATTTAAGGAATGGAATTACATAAAATTGTATAGAATTATAAATTATATTTATAATTATTTACATTTATTTTTTATACATTTAAATAATAAATGTTATAAGAAATCTTTAAAATGTAACTTTCTTCTCAGGACATTATCTATCTATCTATCTATCTATCTATGAAATAAGACATGAATGTAAAGTTCTAATAGATAAACTGTGATAATGTATATATATGCTATAATTATATAATAAAAAAAAAGTGACCAAAAAAAAGTGCATTTAGGTGGTAAGAAGATTCTAATGATGATCCCATGCTCATTTAAAGTTGGACATGTGTAAGTAAATTATAAGATTTCTCAACAAACGGTTTGGCACTGAATTAAAATGCACTGCAGTGGAAGACCTCAAAAGTTTTAAGATTTTTTTTTTTTTTCTGCATCCGGGTATTATCCGGTGTTATGCTTCTAGTGATGCGCTTTATTAACAACTTCATAAGTGAAAACTGCAGCCGTGCACACACGCAAGTTACAGTATCTAGCTGAGCATTAGCACAAGCTAAACAACTGTGGCTGACAGTTTGTGATTGCAGATGCACCAAAGACTCCAGTCATGCGCCATTGAAACAACAATCTTCCGCTTCAACTTACACAACATTATAAAACACGCGCTTTTCTCTTTAACAACTCAGTCTTTAAACTGAACACTAGCAGCACTAAATAAACAGCAGGCACGAAAAGCAACTCACCATTGCGAAACCGGATAAAAGAGCAGACGTGCGACTGGACGCTTTGAGTTTGGCTCTGCTCAGATAAAGCTTTCTCCAGGACAGAGCCTGCAACGAATGCTCGCTCCGACTCATGTTCATCTGAGAGGAGATCATGAGAGGCTATCAGAGAGATTCAGCTGAACCCTACCGGAGCATTGCGCGTGCGACCGTCAGCTGGCTTGTTCAAGTGAAACTGGACGCATCGTGAAGACATTACCCACAAGCCTCCGCGACAACCCTGATACTTCATTAGAATCCATTAAACCGACCGATAGACATACTAGTCTTTTAATGTCTATGCATAATAGCCACAAAATAAAAAATGTTCTATTCTAGCGGAGTTTCTGTTACTGGTGTCTGAACATACCAGACTCGATTTTGTGGGTGAAAATCTCGCATTTATGATTTTGTTAACAAAATAATAATAACTATAATATTTATTATAATTTATATGGTTGTTCTAGTTATTATTGTAAAAAATTGTAAATGACTCATTCTAAAAAATAATGTAATTTGTGCCCCCTTCGTATAAAATTAATAACTATTCATTGCTATAATTTGTATTATACAATATACATTTATTTGGCTTGTTTCTCCTTGCTATATTACCAAATATGCACATCTTGATAAAAAAAAAATATATATATATATATATATTTTTAAATGTTCTTTTTTATGTAAGAATGGTTAAAAAAACTTTGTTGTCCCCAAATTACGTCAGCTCTGTCATCAGTCATCACTTTTTAGTTATTGGGTTATTATATAAACATAATTTGGGGGATATATATATATATATATTCCTAGTCCAGTTAACATGACACTCTATATGCCTAGTCCAGTTAACATAATGCATTATAAAAAAGTTGCCCCCAAGCTATATACTCTGTTAAACTCTGTTAAATATAACAAAATGTCATATAATGACCAAAATATGTCTGATTTAAAGATAGTCAATAAAGGGGCAAACGGTAGTTTAAACATTTTTAGGAATTATTGCACTAGTAGAGTGTTTGTAGTCTTGTTGATGAAGCATGTGCACGAGCTTAGCAGCTGCAGCGCGTGCGTGCGTGCACCGTGCAGGAGCGCGCGTGCCAAACAGAAGAAAGAAAGATGAATACTGACTCCCTAAATTTTTTTTAAAAAAAATTAAAAAAAACTATTTCTACATTATTTGAAATAAATAAAAAGGCCATTCAGATAAGTACTCAGAAAAAAAAAATCGGATATTGTTTTGACCCCTCATAAACACCATCCGCGTGACGTTTCTGCAATGTTTTGATTCTGTTGACCGTGACGTCACGGTGCACTACACAAAAATGGTTCCTACTTTAGTTTTCTATACAAGCAATCAAAGTGCGCACAACTTTACGCGTTAAATATGGTCCAGATAAAGCGCTGAGGGAATTAAGACGGACGAAAGGCTCGAACATGGAGGCGTGTGCGGAATCCGGACGCAAACTGGTGTGTAGTTGAAGCTGTCCTCTCGAAGACTCGTTTTAAATGGGGAATTTCAGTCTCACATCGATATGCATTGTTTAGTGGCCTGAGTCGGGGCGAATCACAGCGATTCGATACTCTAGAGCGACATACGCCACATTAATAGGCTAAACGCAATAACGTTGTTATGGTAAACAGGAAAGGACACATGTTTCGTAAAATTACCAAAGAGAGCAAGATGCTCCATATAGAGACGCTCGTGTGAAACGGGACACATTGTTGCCCTGCGAACCTCGTGTCTAATGTTCATCGGGAAGTTTAACTCGTTCGCGCTGCTTTGACATTAATTATATAATAGCTGTAACTAAGATGGTCGAAGATTAAGGCCTGGATGTTAATCATGGAATTTGACATGCGTGAGAATGATATAACATCCCAGCGCAGCGTGATATCTCATATCCGATCACAGAATGAGACAGGTTATCTTCATCTTCATCATGTGTTCATTTCGTCCAGCGCTCCATCTGCAGAAGGATGTACGACGAGAACGAGGACTTGTCAGATGTGGAGGAAATCACCAACATCAGGGGCTTCAGCTTGGAGGACAAACTTGAGAGCAATTTATACAACAGTGAACTTGTTCAGCATATGGAGGGAAAAGGTACTTTTTGGAGCATATTGCTGCTTATTGCGAATGATATTTATTGTAATCTTAAATCTTGGATTTTTGATTCTTCTGTTGGCACCTGCACCTGGCTGCAAAGATAAGTTGTAGCTACTTCTAGTTGTGCTCATAAGTTTACTTGCTGAAGATGGTCTGCTTCTTCTTGCCACATTAACAAATATGCACATTACATTTAAAAAAAAAAAAAAAAAAAAAAAAAAAATATATATATATATTTTAAATTTGCAGCCAGGTGCAGGTGACAACAGAAGATTTAAAAACCCAATATTTAAGATTATAATATAATATTTTTAAATATATTTGTATTTCAGTTAAAATTAAGCAATTTTAAATATATATATATTATTTAAAAAATAATTTGATTATTGATATAATAATAATTTCTTTCTTTAAGTAGTTAATGATTGACAGGCCACATTTAAACAATAATGCTATTAATAATAATTACAACAAAACTTATTATTATTATAATAATTTTTTATTACTTGAAATAGTTAATAGTTTAAAGTTTTTGCTTGGTTCTTAATATCATGCATCTTTAAGTTTTTTTTTTTAATAAGTAATGTCTACTCTATAGTAGACATTACTTATTAAAAAAAACAAAACTTAAAGATGCATGATATTAAGAACCAAGCAAAAACTTTTGAACAGGATAATTCGTTTAAATTAGGTTTTTATTTTTGTCTTGTGGAATATATGTAGGCCTAGATATCTGTTACATATACATATATTGTTTAACATGGCCACTACATAATTCCAAATCTGCCATTTGAGTTGTTTCATAGTTTTGACGACTTTAGTATTGTTTTTAAATGTGGCAAATGGCCATAATAAAGAATGAGTAGACGTGTCCAAAGTCTTGATAGCTTGTGTAAGCCTGTATAATTCCTTTATTTACAAGTAGTATTTTTGTAATTTTATGCACTCCATATTATTGCTGTCATTGTTTTATTAATTAAAACAGTCTTAACTTTTAGCAACCATTCCTTTTATACCATCCTAGATTTTACCTATGAATATGTTCAAAGAGAGGCACTCCGAACCCCACTCATATTTAAAGCCAAAGATGGACTGGGAATTAGGTAAGAGAAAGTGAAAGTGGTTGATTTCACATGGATCTATACCTTTTACATTTCAAATCGCTTATCTGGATTGTTCAATCTACTACAGAATGCCGGATCCAGAATTTACTGTAAGTGAAATCAAGGGTTTGGTTGGTAAGTACACTATTACATTACCTTTGTCTTTTATTTTCTTCACATTCTCATCTTAACAGTTACAGTCGTTGGATTTAATGGTAACTGGACTCAGTTGGTACGTTTTGATACGCTTTATTAAAGGGATAGTTCACCCAAAAATGAAAATACTGTCATTAATTACTCACCCTCATATCGTTCCAAACCTGAAAAAAAAGAAAAAAAAAACACTATTTTTGTTAATCTTTAGAACACAAATGAAGATCTTTTTGATGAAATCTGAGAGCTTTCTGTTCCTCCATTGACAGCTTCACAACTGATACTTTGACTCTTCAAAAAGTTCATAAAGAGATCATAAAACTAATTCATACGAATCGAGCGGTTTAGTCCAAATTTTCTGAAGAGACTCGATCGCTTTATATGATGAACAGACTGAATATAGGCTTTTATTCACATATAAACATTGACAGCTCACACATCAGTTGGTAAACGGAAGCTCAAGCATGTTCACTTGGCGTGTGAGGAGTGTCAAAGTGTCAGTTGTGTTGCTGCCAATGGAGGATTTGATCAAAATTATCTTCATTTGTGTTCTGAAGAAGGCTTACAGGTTTGGAACGACATGAGGGTGAGTAATTAATAACAGAATTTACATTTTTGGGTGAACTATCCCTTTACTATTTAGTTTACATTAATAGTGTCTGGGACTTTCAATGTGATTTCTTATCAAGTGTCTAATCAGACCTTGCATAATGCATGAACAGGACAATGTTACACATGCATTTATGGATTTATAACAACCTTGTGATTCTTTTTCTGTTACGTCCTCTGGTGGTGATACTATGCAACTGCAACTCAATATAGTCCATGTCATGTGTACCTAGGCTGGGTCGATAAAAGAACTAAACTTTCCTTTAATACTGATTTGATATCAGGTTCATTACTCTGTTACCAGTATAATTCATCTCACTTTAACATGAAATAACTTATTTAACTTAAAACACTTAAAAATAAATAACTTCTGCATGAACCTTCAGGCAGCAGACGGAATGTTGATGTGATGGACGTTAGCACGCAGAAGGGCTCCGAGATGAGCATGGCGCAATTCGTCCGCTACTATGAGACGCCCGAGGATGAGCGCGACAAGCTGTTCAACGTCATCAGCCTGGAGTTCAGTCACACCAAACTGGAGAACTTGATCAAGAGACCTACGGTGGTAAGGAGCCAGTTAGTTACAGGCTGAACTGAGTTGTCTTTAGCATTGATTAGTCACTTTGTCAACATGACAATTCCTTTTTTTTTTTTTATGGAATATTGCAGTTTATTATAAATTATCCGTACACATTGTTACACATTAATTCATGTGCCCTCGTAATCTTTAATCAAAATAACTTCCCCTCCCTCTTGCAACAACATCTCTTCTTTTCTCTGATGATGTGTTTACTGCCGTGAGGGCGGGGCAACCTGTCACTCACACATGAGATCCACCAATAGCAAACCACAACCATCCAATGATCCAATAAATTTTTCTGATGGACGAAATCAAGTCCTGCACTCCATTATTTCTTGTTCGAGGAGCCGTTTCACTCAGATATATGTCACAATAGGGAAGACAAGACTATTTACAATACAATTTACATTAAATCAAGTAATACATAATTTTTTTTTTCGGTTATCTCTCTTTTAAAAGTTACAGATGAGTCTTTATACCAGCAAGGGCTGATGGAAGGTTTCTGTTCTGGTATAGCAGGGGTGCCCAACCCTGTTCCTGCCGATCGACTGTCCTGCACAGTTAATCTCCAACCCTAATCAAACACACCTGCCTTTCATTTTCAAGTGATCCTGAAGATGTTAATTGGTTGCTTCAGGTGTGTTTGATTAGGGTTGGAGATGAACTGTGCAGGACAGTCCATCGGCAGGAGCAGGGTTGGGCACCCCTGTGATATAGGCTTGGCATCACTTCAGTTTCATCAAAGGGAGAATTTTATTTCTGTTTTTCTTCAGGTGGATCTGGTGGACTGGGTGGACAATATGTGGCCGCTGCATCTCAAGCAGAAACAAACCGAAGCCACAAACGTCATGTCTGAGATGAAATATCCCAAAGTTCAGAGGTAACATTTAATGTTTATTTTTGGAAAAACAAATAACAATTAAAGCCATTGCTTTGCCTGTGATTTCTCAGGACACACTGAAAAAGTACAGACAGGTTAGGCTTTGTAAATGGCTGAAAATAATTGTGTCTGTTAGTCAGTGTCAGTTTGGAGAGAGGAACGTGTTTGGGGAAACTTGTTTGGAAATAATCATTATTGGGTAACACTTTATTTTAATGTGTCCCTGTTTTTTCATACATTTAATTACTGAGTAATATTAACCCTTGGTTTAGGGTTATTTGCATGTAATTATGCAAACATTTATAGTTATTACTATAGTAAATACATGTAACAAGGACACATTAAAATAAAGTGTTACCCATTATTGTTCCAAATTTATTTGGTGTTTCAATGTAGGGCTGTCAAATAAAAAATCGAATTTCGAATATTCGTCGAATTTAAAGCTGCAGTCCGCAGTTTTTCCTCTTTGTCGCCATCTCTGTTCGAAATCTGCAATTGCAGTTATTCGCGGAATTATCAACTTTACGTGGGTTGTGCCTCGGCATGGCACAGCGCGGATGAACACAATGTTTTGAGGAGAATGTGTGTCTCTCCGTCACCGTGCCGATGTGGATACTGTCATTCGCAATCACAGATTCTACTTTTTGGAAGTATGACCAACATAACAATTTTCACTGGAAAATGTCGTCTGAACACGTAAATATCATCCACTTTTGTTCTGACCAACTAAGGAGAAAAAAGCATTGCAGTAAATCACGCCGATTAAATCTAACAATCGCTTATCATATCACGTCAAACCGTGCAAATTATACTTTGTTCTCAAATTGTTAATGTTAACAACATCAGCATTGCGTGACTACATTTAATGCCCTTCCGATATTTGTCCTTGTTTTTGCATGGGCCCGGTTGCAGTCTCTATTTTTCTCCGAAGTCTTTCGCATTTTACAGCGGGTGAATCTCCTGGTGATTGTCGTTTGAACCTTTCTGGATCCGCCATCAAATTGATAAATTTAATTATATCAAGTGCTGTGAGAAAAGGCTATAAATCTCCACCTCCAACATCCTCACACACAATATAGCCTACTAGCCGAGACTCCTCCTTTATGTGTACAGATAATGAGGTAAGGTAATGCGTGAGGTAATGACGCAAAGACTTGCTCGAATTTCCTGCGGAAATCCACCATTACCACTGGAATTAAAAACATTATTACGAGCTTACCGTTTTGAATCGAGCTATGGCAAGCAGATAGTGTTGAACACTGGCTGGTTATGTACTTGCTCAGAAATTTATTTTGTATATTTTTAACCCAAAAAAGCTACGGACTACAGCTTTAAAAATAAAATGCAAAAACGATGAATTTTAGGTGTGCTTCAGGCAGCCTTATTAGTGGCACACGAGATTCGAATGATGTTGTTGGGTTGCAATGTTATTTAACAGTACGTGCACTTTCAGTGTACTTACCTAAGAAAGTACTGGGTAATATAAGGTGACTACATGGGTTAGGTTTAGGTGTAGGTTCAGGGTTAGTACATAGTTATTACCCAGTTATTGTAATTACTATAATATTATGTACACGGGGAACATGACTGTAAAATAAAGTGCTACCAGTTGTTGCGTTTTAATGTTTTTCTTAGCCTATCCAGTTGAACCCACTTGATGTGGCGCTGCTGCGTTGTTCATTCAATACAATGCAGAAATAGAGCAGTTCAGTGCAAGGAAGAAGATCTTGGTTACGTCAAACCTGCAACCAATCAGTTCACACAAAACACATCTTCTGAGCTGCTTTTCCATGTAAACATGCACTTGACGCACGGACATCTTTGACCGTTGCACTCGTGTCTCGCACAAGAGGGACACATGTTTAGAAAGCCATGTAAAATTAAAAGAAGTTCGACTTCATGTCGCGAGACTTTGTGTTTTTTTCCCCCATTCCATTGCATTTGCATCTCATGTTTTTAAACGCAAAAAGTGCTCTGTGTGATCGGAGCTTCGGCTCTTTGCATTAAACTATGCATAAATGCATGATGCAGTTTTGTTCTTAATTGTAAATGCAATTTACGAAATTGCATTTGATTTATAAACGGTAGTTTAAACGTTATGCACTTTTTTTTTTGTACAAACAGTCATGTAATTTAATTGCTTTGTAATAAACAATTTAATGCGGTGCATTCATATTTTGCTCATTGCGTCCTCTTGTGGTCTCGGGAGACAAACCAAAAGCTTCTCCTCCTAACTGAAATCATACTTTTTAAATTTGAATATTAGTAATATTTCAGTATAAAATTCGAATTGAGTTTTTCAGCCATTTTGACAGCCCTATTTCAGTGTCCACTTAGTTGAATTACATGTTCGTAATTTGACAAGGTTTTTACCATTCACTTCAAGGAAGTGTTTTGGCTTTTCAACACGGCTCAGTTTTGACAGTCAAAGCTTGTTGAGTCAGTCTAAAAACTGTTATCTTGAGATCCTGCATTAGTCCAAGATGAGGTCTGCTCATTTCCCACAGTCCCTTGTTTTGCTCCTCGGCGCATGCTGCGCATTTCTTCCGCCTGCAGCTGGCCGTGACTGCATCAGGTTGCTAGGCAGCACACTTCTGATGCGGAGAAGAGGCGGATCTTCACAGGCTGCTGCAGTATCCCAATGAGTCCTCCTCAGCCAATCAGAATATGGCATATGAGTATTTCCAGCACAGGAAAGCCCACTCTCTTTTCTCACTTTCCCTTTGACTCCCTCCTCTCTGTATTCATGGAGCTCTTTATAAAGGAAGAATTCAACGCTAAAAGTCAGTTCAGTTCTCTTCTTTTGGGTTACATGGGCAGATGTCAGAACAGTGAAGTGTCTCAAATGGGGATGAAAATCTATTGGGTATGTCTTTTATTTCACTGAAAACTATGGCATGAGAATGCAAATAATCCTTTCGAGGTCCCATTAGGATTTTTAGTTCTTGTACAGTTTGGTGAACTTTCTTTGCTTGTTTTATGAAAGTGTGAGCATTCATTTGTGGTCATTCCGCTCATGTGGTCTGGTGAAATAAATGTGTGTGAGGGTTGCATGTGTGGTCTGATATTTTATAAGCTCACTAAGCATGTTTGTGCACATCAAGGTTATAGTTTTGTTTTGGCTGCTTCGGTGCGTCATCCCCCTCGCTGGCTACTCTGTGGGATGAATGACACGGGCTGTAGCGGTCACGGTCTAAAATACTAAATACACAGTTTGAGATATCTGTGTTCATATAACAGAACGATTGATTGCCTTTCTTTCTGCCTAGGTGTCATTATGCATGTATACACTTATAGAATGTGAAATGCAGCTCAGGTAGCCTGAAAATGCAAGTCTGCACAAAATAAAAACAGATATGGCAGGAGATTGTATAATATATATAATATGTAGGCTATAATACATATGGATGTATAATATATATATAATATGTATAATACATTATACATATTATTTCATATTAATTATTATTTCATATTAATGTTAAATGTGTTTTTATAAAAATTTTTAAATATTAAAAATACTATAAAATTCTATTAATGTGTCACGTTTTATTTTTTAAATAAAAATTTAAATATTTCCTAAGGTTAAATTTGTTTGTGTTAAATGTATTAATATTTAAATATTTATATTTAATATTTATTTGTTTTTATTTAAATGTATTCTTATTTTAAAATACTAATGATTATTAAAATTATCTTAGTATTACGTTATTTTTATATATATATATATATATTTTTTTACGAATATTCATTATGTCATGATCTCCGTGATAATATAAAGTCTTTTAATCCATAAATGGTCAGACTGCATTATTAGTCCCTCTGTGAGAGCACTATTTAGACATTGATTATTTATTCATAACCTCTCATCTAAGAGCTCCAATTATAGGATGTAACCGCTGAGGGTTCAGGTTGCAAGGTATTACCCTAGTGTTACCTTCTGCAGCCTGTAGTCAATGAGTCTAAGTTGTTTGCCTTTTTGCCTTCTTTGTATTTTGGAAAACATCTGGAAGCAAAGTGCTCAGTGTGCTTGCCGTAACATATGATGTCATCTGTAGTGACATCATCTGACATTTATCGGTCTGATGTGCAAAGACCACATGCAAAAAGTGTCTGGTAATAATTAAACTCTCAGTCGCATGTCCAGCCGTCGTGAAGACCATACTTTGGTGACCCTAAATTTAGAAGTCTCATTCTTCAAGCCCTCAACCATCTGGGTTTGCGCCGAGATTGATGCCTAATAATTTTTTTAGTTCAAGATGCCCTGCAGTGAGCGATGCCTTTTGCTCATTAGAGCTAACTGATTCCTTCGCTTTCTTCTTCTCCCTGCTCAGTGGGACAGATTTTAACCAGACACCGTGGCTGTTTGGGCTTTGATTAATTTCACTCCTTGCTAAACGCTGCGGATGACAAATGCATAAGCCGCAAATAGCTTCCATCCCTGTCCTGGTGCTGAGACGGCTTTATCTGAAACAAACCCACGTCCATGATACCGTCCTGTATGTTCTGTCCACAAAAGAGATAGTAGCCTCGATTTATTGCTGAAAATGATAATACGAAAAAAATGTTACGTCATAATATTTCGCTGTGCTTTGATAACGTTGTTGATTGAGAAGGGGAAATTCCACTGCATGTGGTTTTGAAGGAAATATTCATTTTGAGTTGGGAGTTGAACATTCTCATGGTGTGGTTACTCCCAGTTAGCAAATGCAATCTTTTTTGTCAGGACTTATAAACCACATTAGGGATTTATCGTGCTTCTCTATTTATGCAGATGTTGCAAATCACCCTTGTACTTTCCCTCTCTCTCTCTGTAGATACTGTCTGATGAGTGTAAAAGGCTGTTTCACTGACTTCCACATTGACTTCGGCGGCACATCGGTATGGTATCATGTCTTCAAAGGAAGGAAGGTAAGTGTTTGGTAGTTAGTGGTGCTTTTGCTATTATTATTGCCCACGGGTTTTAGGGCGGCAGGATTGTCTCTGCCTGTGATCTGTAAAGATCAGGTATCTAGAGGCCTTGTAAATGAATCTCTTCCCTGTTTGCATTGTTGCATCACAGCTGGGGCTGCAGTGTCAGCAGAATTCATGCTTGTGCATGTGTATGTGTGTGTGCGTTTGCTGGAGGGTATCAAATAATATCCGCTCTGAAAGGTCGAATGAGTGTTGGCGTGTGCAAGAAAGACGAGAGTGACACCAATTTGAACCAATTTCACTTGCAAGGGAATTTTTAGATAATGGGGTCCAAACATCTGAGACCTTTAGTGAACATGCTGTTATTTATTTAATATTATTACAATATTAACATTTTATATCAAAAATATTATTAGTAATTATTAATAGCAACAGAAACAAACACTAAATATGAATTGCAGAATTTCTATAAACAAAGTACATGATGAATGTTAAAGGGGTCCTATCATGCCCTTTTATGATGTCTTGATTTTGCTTTTGGAGTGTACTAGAATATGTTTTCATTCTTGATTGTTCAAAAAACACATTATTTTCCACATATTTTACATTATTTCAGCACCTCCCTCTCCAGTCTGGCTCGAACACGCCGATTAAACTAAACTAAAGTTAAAAAATTGGAAAAGCATAATAGGACCCCTTTAAAAATGTGCATAGAAACTTGATTTGAGAGCTAGAAATAGCACAGCATCTTCATATATGTTATTACGTTTCCAAGTTTAACCCTCTGGAGCTGTTCGGTAATTTTTTACCCCCAAATTTTACGTTTTGTTTATTTTTAGAATTTTTAGAATTTTTTACTTCACCGGAATGGTATACAAAACTTGGTGAAGTTTTTGGCACTTGCTGTGTGAACAAATGACCGCATTGGAAATGATTGGGAGATGAATATTCATCTTTTGGAAACTTTTGGTACTGCGCACTAACACATTCTTACTGAAAGCTCATTTTTTGAGATATCAACGTCAATTTTGGAACACAGCTTGTTTACATTAATGGCTTTGATTTTCTCACAATTTTAGAGTAAAACGTATTTTGGAAAATATATATTTTATATAAAAATTTTATATTTGTGCATTTTTCATAACAGTAAATATAAAAAATTTACAACTTTTTTCAAGTTAAGCAATAATCTTCCAAATGTTGTCTTTAAATGGTGACCAAACTTTGGAGTCTGTGCTCCAAAGCATTCAAGATTTATGACAGTTAAAGTTGGACATTTCATTTTCATGTACATGCTCAAAAAGTGAATACATGGATTATAACTACTCTATAAATATAATTTTGTACCATAAAATCCAAAATATTAAAGTCAATAGTCAATAATTTTATCCCATAAAACTCATCTTTGATCACCAAAATGACATATTTAAAAGTTTTTTCCTGTGAATTTTTCTTTTCTTCATGCCTTAAAATAGCTTGAATGTAAATCTACATCTTTGCTTCATTTAATATACGCGGATGAATATGCTAATTAGCCCCGCCTCCACTTTCGCCAGCTCACACACAGATTCACTCGGCCAATTTACTGAGGTAAACGCTGCACAATGGAATCTCTTTACAACGTCGGACACATAACGGTAATTAATATGATTAGCCTTTTGCTTGACTATGTTATCAAACAGCTAATAATGTGTTGCTAATGTTACACAAACTATGTTCCCGTTCGCCATCTCAGTCTGCCTTCTAACAATCATCAGAAACGCTTTGAACAACGCAGAACGTCAGTGAAGAAAGGCATGTAGTTCATCATAACATCGTAATATACATCATACTCATACACCTGCTATATTGCTAAATCTACCTGATTTTTCATATCAACAATACAAATAATGTTAACGGGATAACCTGGCATCTCCAGACTGCCCTGCTAGCTCGCGATTAATGATATGCTAAAGCCCGCCAGCACATTGACCTGATTGGTTACAAGGTAGTTTGTGATTTCAGTAACACCAGCGATTTCAAACCGGGTTTTTGAGACTTGTCTTTTTTTTTTACTGAAGTTTTAAAGGGGTGGTTGATTATGATTTCACTTTTTTAACTTTAGTTAGTGTGTAATATTGCTGTTTGAGCATAAACAAACATCTGCAAAGTTACAACGCTCAAAGTTCAAAGCAAAGGGAGATATTTGCTTTTAAAGAAATCACTTTTTAAGGACTACAACAAACGGCTGGTTGGGACTACACGACATTCCTCCCGGGTTAGTGACGTTTCTCAACCCTAAAATGTACATAAACCCCACCCCCAGGAACACGATTTATAGATTATCATGACAGAATATGCTAATCAATGACTAGAAGATAACTCCACATAAGCTACATAAATTCATCAACTAACCATACAGAAATGTCCTGTTGCATTCTACATGTTGTCACCTCTTCTTGAGTCTCTCCATCATTATCTGAATCTGGGTTGAACTTAAAAGGCTAAAAGTTTTTACAATTTTCAGTGCATGTCTGTGTGAGTGCAAGCTGTTGAAGCTCCACCCTCTGTGCCGGGAGCAGCAGCTCATTTGCATTTAAAGAAACAGACACAAAACGGTGCGTTTTTGCTCACCCTCAAAAATGGACAATTTTAACATGCTATATAAAAAAATCTGTGGGGTATTTTGAGCTAAAACTTCACATACACACTCTGGGGACATCAGAGACTTATTTTACATCTTGTGAAAAGGGCATTATACCACTATGCAAATACTCATCAATGTTGCTGACATGAATTTGCACGTTTGTCTTAAAGCACATTAAAAACACAGCATAGACATATAACTTAAACAACATTAAAAACTTGATTTTCACCACAGGGGGACTTAAAATAAAAAACATTAACGAACTAAAATGTAGTACAATCATTTCATAAAAAATAAAAAAATCTGTCATTTTTGACCAGCAGGCGAACAGCAACCAGAGGGTCAAATGAAACTGTATTGTTGCGTCCGAAATAGAATACTTCCCCTACTATATCAATACTTCCCTACTATAACTATATGGGTGAAAAATAGTACTCCAAAATAGTCTGTGTCCAAATACATAGTATTCGAAAAACAGTCGACAAAAAGTACCCTGAAAACTTACTACTTCCGGCGAGATTCTGAAGTGTGCATTTAATGGACAATTTACTATCACATGATGAGGCCATGGGAAAGGAGTTGTGAATAGGGGTGAAGTGACCTGAAGCCATAGGTCACTTGATGATGACAACATGGTGTATGCAGTATGTCCGAACTTCATTCATACTACACACATTCATACTATTTAATGGTCGTGAAGTAAGTTTCAAACCAGATGTAGTGCCTACTATACATACAGTATGCAATTTTGGATGCCACGCATGTCGGCTTATTAACAACATTTTTAAACATACAGTGTGTCGTAATCGTCCAAGACCATTTGTGAAAATGTTGTGAAATTTGAATTATTTAATACAATTTTGTACTGTATATTTTATTATTGGCAACAATTTAAGTGAAAATGTCAGAATTGCAACCCAGAAATAGTGCAGATTCACCACATCGTAATGTTTCTTTGTTTTAATGTTTAAAAAATCCTACAATTTTGAATTTTAATTCTTATTTTTTTAAACTTTTGGACCACACTGTATGTCTGGCTGTGCATAAATGGAAGTGATAAATAACTTGCACATTAAGGATTAATGCTGACAAGAGGTTGTGAATTATTCATTTGAAAGAAGAAAAATCATATCCCAGTTTAGAATCACACCTGCTTTTCTGTCTCTGTCTCACGTTCCTCAGGTCTTTTGGCTGATTCCTCCAAGCTCACACAATCTGTCTCTGTATGAGGACTGGGTGCTGTCAGGCAAACAGAGCGATGTGTTCCTGGGTGACCGTGCAGACAGCTGTCAGCGAGTAGATCTGAAACAGGGCTACACGTTCTTCATCCCTTCAGGTGACACACTGAGCTTGCGTACTTATATTAAAGGAAAACGTTCCTGCAGCTCCAACAGTAGAGCGTTGAACACCAAAGTCGTGGGTTAGAATCCTAGGGAATGCATGAACTGAATGCATTGAAAGTCACTTCGTATAAGTGTCTGCCAAATGCATAAATGTAAATTCTGTTGTTGCTTATTCACCTTTCCAAACACGTTGCTGTTTTTTTGTGGAACACAAAAGGAGAAATTCTATATTCAAAGGGACAGATTTTCTAAACATGGCAAATCAGCATGCGGCCGCAATCTAAGGCCCTGTTTACACCTGGTATTAAGATGCGTTTTGGTCGATCGGATCACAAGTAGACGAGGAAGACACATTCCCATTCACACCTGGGGTTTTAATCCGTCTCTTTTGTCTGTTTTTAACTACTTCCGCGCTAATTTCTTTGAGAAGAGGGTCCATGGGCGGGTAAATGTATAGACTTTTTCAGATCTTTCGATCTAATTGATAAAATAAGTTTGCACAATTTACAGATGAACGCTCCCAGAGATGACAGTAAAACATACAGAGAGCATCAGCTTTCATTTCTGCTCTAAAAGCCACAAGACCAGCCGAACTTTGTGAGTGTGTGTTAGAAGTCAGGAATGGTGAGAGAACATTGTGCTTGGTACGTTTTACGTCTTGGGTCTCCAGCCGACAAAGTTTAAATCCCCTCTGGCTAGTGCGCTTCCCATAATGTTTACGCATTAGGTCAGAAGGAGGAGAGTTGGTGGTCTTTTGTGGCTGTTCAAACACATTCGACCACATGAGTGTCTACACTATGAAAGCAATCCGGTCAAATGCGTTTTCGACGACCTCTGGAAGTGGTTGAAAGTGGACAAGCTCAAAACATTTTAGACCCCGTTTACACCTGTATTTAGCGTCTTCCAGTGTTGTAGTCGAGACCAGCACACTCGAGTCCGAGTCGAGACCGAGACCAGAGAGGGTCGAGTCCGAGTCGAGACCGAGACCAAAGAGAGTCGAGTCCGAGTCGAGACCGAGACCAGAGAGAGTCGAGTCCGAGTCGAGTCGAGACCGAGACCAGAGAGGTTGGATAACCTAAGGTTGGGTCTAAAAACCAGACCTAAAGATATCTTCAAGAATATGTAAAATATTTGGTGGTAACAATAAAATTGGCACCATACTCAAACAGTAAATCAAATATACCATGGAATCATGTACACTGTAATGGTAAAAAGGCCACATAGTAGGTGGTGTAAAGGTCATTTTATTACAATTATTACTTACAATTATTACAATCAGTAAGTGCTCTTGTCCACATAACATAAGGCAGACATTATCAATACATAGTTGAGCTAGAGGCTCCACATCACATCTGACCAGGCTCCTGCTCCATTTGCGTGGCGCGAACGTTAGTCTCAAGTCATGCGCAGTTGCACACAAGAAAGTCAGCAATCATTGGACGTTTCAATCAAACAACAATTTAAAGAAATATTAACATACAGTAACAATCATGAAATATTTTGAATGGGACTCGAGTGGACTCGGGAATAAGTCCGAGTCCTAATATGTTCGAGTACGAGTCAATTCCGAGTCAAAATGCACACGAGTCCATGACAAGACCGAGACCATTAAAATATGGTCTCGAGACCGAGTCCGAGACCGAGTCCGAGTCTCGAGTACACAACACTGGCGTCTTCCACCTGTGATCTGATCGACCAAAATGCATCTTAATACCAGGTGAAAACAGGGCCTAATAAAAGCACAGATGGGAGTGAAAAGTCCTGCTGTTGATCTACTGAGAATGTGCAAATTCAATATCATATCAAGTGCAAAATCGTTGGACTTGCTTTTTTCGCCGTTAAATAAAAGTGCAAATGCCACTAAATTTGACAACTGGAAATGTAAATCATGTTGCATGATTTATTTATTGAAATACTCTCTGCCCATAAATTTAGCATTCAGACAGGGAAATTCCTACAAATGCATATGCACTAAGGTTAGCTGCAAAAATGAGTGTGTCCACGCCTAATTTATTACTGGATGTCTTTAGTAAATCCTGACAGTAGTTTTTAACACCAAAAGAGGGTTTGCGATAATGCAAGCTGCTAATAAATCTGGCCCAAGTCTTCTAAAGTCATACAATAGCTTTGTGTGAGGAACAGACTGAAATTTAAGTCATTATTCCACTGAAGCCCTGAAATGTCATTCGTGTTTGTGTTCGAATTCAAAAATAGTGCCATGTTTGACATTTGTGATGCACATGAGATGGAGAATGACATTTGAGAGCAGAAAGTTATAAATCTGTTGTACAACATTTTCTTTGTTAAAAAATTGAGCATTCACATATTTGCTCTCTATTGCGTGTGTAGGTTGGATCCATGCCGTCTACACTCCAGAGGACACCCTGGTGTTTGGCGGGAATATTCTACACAGTTTTAACATTCCCATGCAGCTCACTGTCTATGAAATTGAGAACAGAACAAAGGTAAAGCGTTTATAAAAAAAAATAAAAAATAAAAATCTTAATTCATCAGTCAGTGTTGAAGGATTTGTCTTTTTAGTTTGATGCATGTGGAAGGGAAGATCTTTTGGAAGTTGTTTTTATTTTTGATCTGAGTATGTTGTAAATGCCATCTATATTGTTCTAAGAGGTTGAGGCATAAAGGACAATATTTTCCCTGTGACACCACCAGAACCTCTTGCTAACTAAAACTTAAACTATTAAAAATCATTTTTGTAATTGAAATAAAGCTGAAATAAAATAAAATATAAATATAAGATGAAAAGTTTTTTTTAAACAAAATAAGTTTTAGTTGAAGTGCTAAAATTACCCAAACTAAAAGAATAAGTTAATAAAAATGACAAAAGCACAACAAAATTACTTAAACTAAAAATAAAATGAAAACTGAGAATATATACCAAAATAAAAGCTAATATTATAGACTATTATTAAATACTATATTTGTATATAAATAAAACTAAAATAGCACATGACCCACAGCAAGGTTAGAGTATGATCCCAAACCGCATACATTAGAGATGACTGAGCCTGTAAACAGAGTCTCAGTCCTCTCGCTTCTGAGCGGCTCAGTTGCTGACAGTGAAAAGGCCGTTATAGAGACGGCACTGGACACTTTTGGTATGTTGTGACATTTCAAAGCGACAAACCAGTTGTGGTCTCTCACTTTCTGCTCGCAGAACCTCCGGGACACTTTGATGTGCTCTGCAGGGCTTAGAGCCGGTGGGGCGGGCTATTTTTATATTTGGTAGACAGAGCAGGCAGAGAAGAAGACAGATTGTGGAGTTGGCTCTGTTGTTCCAGGGGCTGCGTTATTGCAGTGCTCTAAATTTAGCGCTGGCTGAAGGAGGTATGAGGGAATGAGAGCACAAGCCCTCCATAACTCTGAGAATGTGAGTTTCCTCCCTGGAGAGGAGCTGGAATGGAAAGATATGTGCATGAGAAGCATCTTAGTCATGTTGTAGTTTTTCTCATACTGTGAGAGCCATCTATTGTGAAGCCAGTTATATCAGTTTTATATATAGATGTGGAGTTTAGGTTATAAGGGTTTATTTCTAAACAATAGTTAATGCATTAGGAATCATGAACTAACAATGAACAGCAATTTTTTTGTGTTCCAGGGTTTATAATAGTGTTGTTTATCGGTTTCAGGTGCACTCCAAATTCCGCTACCCTTTCTTCTATGAGATGTGCTGGTATGTGCTGGAGAGGTACGTGAACTGCTTGACCAGACGTTCGCACCTCAGCCTGGAGTTACGCGGTCACGCTGGTGAGTTGGCTAAACTGACAGCAATTTGCAGTGACAAACATAACAAGAAATCATTTTTGCTTGACGGAGTGCACTGGCAATGCGACAAAGTTCAAGTTTATGCAAATGCACTATAATATGATGTGGCAACTACTAATGGGAGTGCTGACGGTAAAGGTCCTTGCACACTAAGTCTGAAAAAATGATTTTTTTCATATTATTCATCACTAAAAACTCATCACGCACTGAAACCTTGCACATTGAGTACGATGCGTATTAATTAATCTGTTGCGAAAAAATGTGCAAAACAATACAAATTGGAGTCTTCAAGCAGTGAGGATGATTTTGTGGTCTGTTTACACCTGGTATTAAGAGGCGTTTTGGTCGATCGGATGATTCGGATCACAAGTAGACGAGGGAGACACATTCCCGTTTACACCTGGTGTTTTAATCCGTCTCTTTAGTCTTCTTTCAACCACTTCTGTCCTGATTTCTTCTTGGGGAGGGTCTATGGGCGAGTAA
Source organism: Leuciscus leuciscus (assembly GCF_965113295.1). NCBI lineage: Eukaryota > Metazoa > Chordata > Actinopteri > Cypriniformes > Leuciscidae > Leuciscus > Leuciscus leuciscus. The sequence goes on along the minus strand of NC_138723.1, from coordinate 26,237,490 downwards.
ATGTATGGAATCGGATTATATTCTTCATCATCCTATGACACTGGATCATACTGAAACGGGACCGAAAAATCTGCATAGATCTCAACCTGCAGGACTTTGTGGGCTGGATAGGGACAAAACATAAAGTGGGAGCGGGAAAGAAGTATGACTTATGTTTAGTGGGAGTGGGACATGATTCTCGGGAGTAGGACAGTGTTTTAACTTTAAGTGTGGATTTACTTGTGTAAGCTGCAGAAACGATCCATTAATTTTTTTTGTAGAGGATTTATGAGTAGCAATTTTTATCACACTCCACAAGTAGTGAGCCAATCTTTTAAATGAGCCCTTCTTTGCATTTTCAATCTCAGAGAGTACATGCAAGTTCCTATCTTGTTTTCCTATTTCACTCATACCAACATTTATCAAGATGATTCCTGGTCTTGCTCATGATGTCTTTTGGTTTTTGTGTACTTTATGGTGATTTCGGGAAGATTTTCCAAGTTGCATGTGTTCTCTTCTGACCCTAATTAGCTGAACCCAAGCTTGTAACCGAGTGTCTCGTCGCTGTTCCCCGGCTGGACATGGAGGAGAACTCGTGCGAGACGCAGTTAGAGAGGACAGAGGGGGTGACCCAGCCCTCCTCAGCTGTCCCTCCCTATCAGACCTTCAAACCCCCAGCCAATGATTCTGATGACAGCTCCAAGTCCCTCCCTTCAGAGTGTCCCAAGACTCCGTCTGGCTCACCTGGAACAGAGCACTCGGGGAAATGGACCCACTTGACAGAGTTTGAGTTGAGTGGCCTCAAAGCCCTGGTGGAGAAGCTGGAATCCCTTCCAGAGACGAAGAGGTGTGTTCCAGAGGGAATCGAGGATCCACAAGCACTGCTAGATGACGTGAAGGTCTTTACACATTTTCCACTTGTCATTTGTTTTGTCTCTCACATCATGCCTTGAATTGACATCATCATTGCTGCCTCCTGACTGCTGCAAACTGCAGTTTTAATAAATAGAAGTAAACACCTGCTGCAATATCCCAAAATGTGCATTCAAATTGGTGGATGAAAACATAGCTTATGTGCATGGCTACACCACGTACAAATTTCCAATATGCACAAGATTTAAAAAAATAAAATAATAATCTCTTTGAACTCCTTTATGCCAATATCTAAAAGATTATTTTTATTTAGCCATTTTTTTAAGCTATATTTAAATTAAAATATAAATAATGTTTTTGGTTTTCGTCATTCTCAAAAAATTATAATTCTTTAAAAAAAATATTTGATGTTATTTTTCATTCTATTCTTTCTGCTTTTTGAACAGGTTGTCTTGAAGGAACATGCAGATGACAATCCAAAGTTGGCCATCACTGGTTCTCCTATTGTATGCTGGCCGAAGAAGACAGGCAAGGTATGAATGTTTTTGCAGAGCAATTAGAAACATAAAAATGTGGCTAAGCAAGATTATTTTAATATGATTTGCATATTTATCTTTGTCATTGGTTAACTATTATAACAGCAAAACCGATATGGAGAAAAACGTGTTGTGAAACGTTTTGCTGTCTCCATTCCTTCCTGATTTTTTTCCTTTAAGCTTGATTTGTGATTTGCAGTAGTTGTTGAAATTGAAGTGGGTTTTTGATGTCACTCAGTATTTTTGTTGTTGCACCACGAACTTGTTTTGTGTTGTGAGGTAGATTCTGTGGAAATATCATGGAATTTCTGTATTTGAGTTTGTAAAGGTGAAGTAGTGCTTTGCATTAGTATTTCACTGGAATGATGACTCAGCTTCAGACACAAGGGAAGGGTTGCCAATCCCCCAAAATTAGACCTGACCAATAATATGCAAATCTGTGTTTATAGACTTGTTTTAGTTTATTTCCCTATTGACTGTGACACACACGATTGGATGATGGCTTTTGTACTCCTCCACTTCACAACACTAAAACTGTCTTGTGTATTAAAAGCCCAGCTGCTGAATTTTCGCCTCCATTGTGTCTGTCTTTTGTGATTAAATACCATCTGTCCTTATACTGCCCCAACTGGCCTCTCTTCTTTACCTCATGACCCTGTTTGAACATGTAACACTTCTGTTCTGCATGCCCTCTTCCTATTGGTTGTGTCCAAGCTGTGTTGGCACATATTAATAAGCCTATTTTTGCATACTGCACACCCATTGGCTCTACTGCTCTCCTCCCTTCCCACTTCTTGGAACTCCCCCTGTTGCATATTCATGAGCATGTCTTGCTCTAGCCTGTGTGCTCTGATGGCTAAGGAACAGAAGGGAGGGCTGTGCCGTCTCACAGCCAGTAGCAAGCCGGAGCTACAGCCATGTCAGTTAGCAAAGCACTGAGAGGACTCTAAGAGCCATGGCCATGTCGCTGATAGCTGACGAGGAGGATTATGAGAACTCGGATGCTGAGCAGGTAGCAATGTTAAGCTGGACCTATGGGTCCTTAGACTTAAAGACAGGAGATGCAATTTGGCTGCATGCAGCTGTAATATTGTATTCTGTGTATTTGCATGTGTAACTGAAGTACACGTGATAAGGGAGCTGTCAGAAATGTTTAAGGTGACCACTGATAACTACATATGACTAGAAAGAGAATTCAGTGTTGACTAAACTCAGCCTATTGCTCATTTTGGTTCAGTTTGACATTGTTTATTTCCAATAGAAAGGTCAATTTTGTTTTTGTGCCATTTTGCTTAAAGGAATATTGTTGCAGTTTGTTGAAACCTGAACTTGAAGTTGTATTCCATGATGCTGTAAGGTGTTGTTAGGTACTTTCAGAAGTTGCAAATGAAAGTGAAATCGGTGACACTTGATTTGTGGAAGTTTTGGTATTACTTGCTATGCCAGCAGCTACACATACTTTCAGTATGTGTATCAGATACAGTTTATGTTTTAATGCACACTGCGGTGTTTCGAAGGCGTGTGGGTTCTTTGATTACTTTGTCTGTTTGCGTTCACGTGAGACTTTCCCATCGTTGTTTTATCCTTGGGGTTGGGCGACTCTTTCGATCTCTTCCAGTGAATCCTTTTGTATTACTCTTCTAGGTAAATGTACAAACGCTTTTCAACCCAAATGCCGACAGCACTGAGGAAAGGATGCAGCTGCTAGATCTTTATCATTTAATCATCCATCATTAGGATGAAATGAGGATCCCTTTCTGTTTGTTAAAACATACAAAAGTATGTTTGTCCAATTGAGTACACTTACTCTCACCGCTCGTTCAGATATTTGTATAGATCATTGTGTTATTCAACTTCCTCAATTTCAAGGATATTTTTAACTGTTTTTGGCCACAGCCCAACAAGGGCCTCTTTGAGCCGGTCCTACAAGATGAGCGCATGGGGGAGGGGCAAGACAAAGAGCCAGCATGAGTAAAAACAGTTCAGACATGTTCCTATTGTGAACATATTTAGTCCTGGACCTGTAGTTATGAAATTGTAAGTGTATTCTGGATAGGATGTAACTTTTTTGGGGGGGAAGCAACACATCTGGTCTTGGACACTATTTGAGGCTTGACCCCTACACAGGTCATGTTTGTATATTGTATATTAAGTTAGTAAGGAAGTGTTTTGAAGGTATAAAATTTGACAACATTCTCTAAAAATTCAGTTTTATTTATAATATATAACTGAATTTTTAGAGAATGTTGTCAAATTTTATACCTTCAAAACACTTCCTTACTAACTTAATAAGTGACTTTCTCAGGGACGCAGTAGTGATCAAGCTAGTTTGTGATTTGTATCAGTTAACCTCCAGTTTTTGTTTAGGACCTGCAACCTTTGTATATGTTTTTGTATTGTGATATTTTTGCTGCAGTGAAAAGACTTTATTTTGCTGATATCTGCCTCATCCAGTTTTGTGAGTTTAGTGTTAAATATCAAGTGTAACTTCACACCCTACCAATTAAAGTTTGCCAGCTCATTGTCCCTGAAACTGGGTGTGATTTTTATTTTGTTTTTTTTCTGTTGTTTTTGCAGAATAATTTTAATTCATATTAATTTGAATAATATTCTCAAGTTGGACAATTATATAAAGATAATCTGGTTTAATGACAGTATCACATACAAAGTGCTTGTGTCAGCTTGTTTGTTTACTATGGATATGTATTTCTTTCGCACACGCATCTATCCCAGACGGCAAGCAAAATCCATGACTGCCCTTAATATTTATAGTAATCCTGTCTTAGAGGTCTTTCATCTCTGCAGCAGTTTTTATAACGTGATGGATGTAGCCTATAATGTTTGACCTTGTCTGCAAGCTGCTCTAATGACAGCAAGCAAATCTGTTTAAGGTATTAATCTATCATGTCATACATGCACACTCAGCTGTGATGGTTTACAGCTGAGTTTGGCTTGGAACTGAGATGTGAAACATTTACTCACTTTGATAAGTTGGGAACGTTGGGAAGTCATGTGACTGTTGATAAGCCTCCTCTGTTTGGCTTTTGAAATTTGCTCTGAACATTTCAATTTTATTCTAACCATTTTGATCTGATATCAAAATGACAAAATGTGCATTAAAGTGTGGATACAAATATGGATATAGTGATGAGAGATTTAGAGACAGCTAACCCCTCAAGGAGTTATTTTTGCTGTCATACTCTAGCGTCGCCAATGCAAAAAAGAAAGAAAAATCAGCACACATTTTTGCCAACATCCAATAGTTCCAAAATAATGAGATGTTATTGGCAAAACCGATAAGTTGGTTGACCTCTACTTGGAACCTTGGATTCTGAGAAGTGGTCCTGTAGGTCTTGTCTTAAATCAGGATGAAAGCAGCTCTTACAATCGAAAAATCATGACCTCCATCATATTAACAAGAGATATTAGATTTGGCCTGGAATGTTTTTCCCACTGGCAGCCACATAACTATCTCCCGCTCCCCCGGCGCTGCTGACCACATGCTTGAATTCATGCTTCTGTTTTCCTCCAAACACAGTTTCATAACAACACATCACATCTGAGATGTTGTGAAACAGAAGTTTCTGCTTTCTGAACTCAACAGTTTGTTTTTTCTTCTTTTTTCTCTCCACTAAACAGCATTTCATCCATGCAGAAAAGACTCTAGCGAGGCAAAAATCAATTCTACTACAAGCATCAAATCCTAAGCTCTGTGCAAACAGGACTTTTGACTCCATCTGAAGAGCTAATTTCAACTCTCAGAGGCCGAGAAATCCACTTAGGCTGTTTATAAGAAAAGTACCTATTGAGAAGGTCGGGTTGCACTTTCCCCCTCTGGCTAATGCGATTGTTCGTGTTTTCCTCTCCATTACTGAAGGTTCATAAAAAGGGTGGAGGCTAGATTTATTCCCATCAATCACATTGTGTCCCATGGTGCTGTAGGAAAGTCGTGCCTTGGGTTCTGGGACAGGCATGACTTGATATAATGGGGACATGACAAACCCAGGGGATGTGGAATATTGCTATTTGGAGAATAATTCCCTTTGACTTGCTTGGGAGTATAAAAGTGTGTATGTATTAAGCTCACTTAAGATTTATAGTTTAAATGCACTGTTGCCATTTTGGCCCGATGGCCAAGAAGAACATGAAAGACAAATAAATGTTCAATCAATAATGGAAAGTTCTTCACATCAAGGAGATCTATGGCAAATACACACACGCTTATTTTCATTAGTGTTGGAATCTATTTGTTTCTAGTAAGGAAATGCTGTTCATGTTTATCATAAATGCTGTTAGGAAGAATAATAATGTTCAATATTTATTGACTGGTTTAATGCATGTTCCTGCAGCTGTATCCTGACTTATCTTTAGCTGTTGGCAGATTTTATCGGAGTTCACGGAGTAGTAATTTTTTTTTAGCATGTTCAGTGCTGCTGTTCTCCTATTCTTTTTCTTTAAAGTGCCTCGAGGGCATATAAACAATTTGCATAACTGCACATACAACTAAAACTGAACCATATGAACCCACTCTCAGAGTGTGGTGTCCGAAAGTTGATATGTGAAGCATTCATTGCCTTCATAAACAGATTGTGTCTACCATGTCCTGGTTTCCAAACATGTTCAGTTAACTATTAACTTGTATTTTATCTAACTTTTTTAGTAATCACTTTTGTTTGATCATTTTGAGACCTCAATATAGTTTAATCATGTTTCTCATTTTCCTTGTATAAATAATTTTGATGTTCTGTATGTTTCAGCCACGGCCGCTTAATCGGCCAAAACCCAAGATGGGCTCATCTCCATCTGCTGGTCCATGCTCGACAGCAGGTGGAGTGAAGCTCTCATCCAGTCGTGGTTCATCTAGTGCCCGGCGCAGGCGAACACGCTGCAGGAAGTGTGAGGCATGTACGCGCAAAGAGTGTGGGGAGTGCCACTTCTGCAAGGACATGAAGAAGTTTGGTGGACCAGGCCGCATGAAGCAGTCCTGCATCATGAGACAGTGCATAGCGGTCAGTCTGGGTATTCAGCATCAGATTTGACCCTTAATTTGCTGAATGACATCTGGAAGTGCTGCTTTTTGTGTGTTTTACAGCCTGTTCTACCTCACACTGCTGTGTGTCTGGTGTGTGGAGAGGCTGGGAAAGAAGACACAGTAGAGAATGAGGAGGACAAGTTCAACTGGATGCTCATGGAGTGCTCTATCTGCAATGAGATCCTCCATCCAGCATGTTTGAAGGTTGTCTTCCTAATAAGGCCACCAAACAATTAAAAACTGTGATAGCTGAGCCATAATGGCAAAAACAATCTTTTACATTTTGTCTTATCACTTTAGACATGCAATGTGGTCTGTCTCTTGTTCTGTTGAGTAGAAACTTATTCTGTTCTGTTGTTCAGGAGAAGGATGGTGGCGGCGTTGTGAATGATGAGTTGCCAAATTGCTGGGAGTGTCCTAAATGTAATCATGCTGGAAAGATAGGGAAAGTAAGTATCAGTGTCCTACCTAATGACACACAAAACAATGGTTCAACAATTTTCATAAAATGTAAATGATGATGGCAGTGTTAACTATTAAGATATAAAAATTACCTTTCGCATTAAATGCATTTGATATAAATTCGTCTTGTATTCTTTCCCACCTTTTGGCCACGAAGCAAAAAAGAGGCCCAGGGTTTAAGTACGCCTCCAATCTCCCTGGCTCTCTGCTCAAAGAGCAGCGAATGCCCCGGGACATAAAGGAAGAGCTGGACTCGAACATGTCTACAGAGTCCTACACCCCTACTCTTTCACCTGTCATGAAGAAGAAGACAGAACGAGAGGACAATCCTACCTGCAAGTCAGAAGACGCATTTAAGAAACGTTCCCCCAAAATGGAGGACAACCCACTCCGCAGGAAGAGAAAGCTCTTTGAAAAGGACTCAGACTCAGATTCCAATGTCAGGAAAAAGGTAGCAAGAAAATGAATAAGTAAAAGCAAATAAGAGATGACATAATATTTTTTGCAAAGCATGTATTTTGACCCTCTTTTAAATCCACAGAAGAAGCGCTCAAAGCCTGATGCTCTTTCGACCTCTAATGTCCTGGGACAGATCAAGACAGAAAGAGAGGATGATGAGGAGTATGATGAGGATAAAATACAAGAACTAGACAGGAGACCCTTCAGTTTTGTACCCTCAGAAGAGGATGATGGAGATGATGAAAGGGAGGAAGAAGAAGAGGAGACAATGAAAGAGAAGAGTAGCCGAGAGGAGAATGGGAAGCTTTTACATAAGAGCTCTGCTACATGGGAAGGTGACCAATCACAGGGACATTGTACCCAGGCGGGGCCCAGCAACGACACAGGTGTTGATGCACAGTCGAGGATCCAGCGAAAAACCAAACGTAAACCTCGCCTGCCCAACAAAGAACTGAGCAAGGAACTGAGCAAACAACTCAACCAGGAAATCCAAAAGACGGAGGATCGTCTGGCTCATCAAAACAGCAGGACGGTGAAGACAGAACCAGATAGTGATGGAGAGGACAGAAAACCACTGAGTAATGGCAGCAGCCATCTGAGAGACTGGCTGGGCCCTAAGCGGGAGCTAAACGGATCCTTGCGAGAACAGTCCCCGGCGAGTTGGATCAGGACTACGCCTACCCCTATCTTCCGGCCAACACCTTGCCGCTCTCCACCGAAATGTGTTCAGATGGAGCGGCATGTCATTCGTCCCCCTCCGATCAGCCCCCCGCCGGACTGTCTGCCTCTGGATGATGGCAAGAATCACATCATGCACAGAGAGGTGTGGATGGCAGTGTTCAGCCACCTCGCACATCAAGACCTGTGTGTCTGCATGCAGGTCTGCAAGACCTGGAACAGATGGTATGTCTTCCAGAAATTAGGAAAGAAAGCATCATCATATGTTGTGCTTTTAAGTTGCATTTGCACTACAGATTTTATACTGCAACACACATTTAGAGGTGTACCCTTTCCTGCAATACTAAGTGAGCATGGATGTGTTTTTATTGGTCTACTGTGGGCCCTACCTTACTCTCAGCCTTAACCACACATCTGACCTTTGTCCTGAACAATGAAAATGAAAACACTGAATTGGATTTGGGTCACAAGAATCAATTTCAATTTCAATAGTGACTTTAAGTAGCTCGCATCCTTGAGGTTTTGTATTCCAAGCAAGTGCTAAATTCAACTTGGTAATATAGTAAGGTTAAGTCTTCTGTCTTTTGATCTCAGGTGTTGTGATAAGAGACTGTGGACCAAGATCAATCTTAACCGGTGCAAGTCAATCAGTCCTCTCATGCTGAGCGGCATTATCCGAAGACAGCCGGTCTCCCTGGACCTGAGCTGGACCAACATCTCCAAGAAGCAGCTCAGCTGGCTAATCAACAGATTACCTGGTACAATCACATTTTTACTTACCACCTAATTTGTTCAACATGGAGTTTGGTTTCAGGTTAACTGTACAGCTGGATTGTCTCCTGATGGTGTACCCTTTGTGTGTATGTATTCTATACCTTAGTCTTGTACCTTGGAGATCTACCTTCCTGCAAAGCTAATTAAGATCTTAATTAACTCTGTATGAATGTAGATCTCCAGAAACAGGATCTGGCACCCCTGATGTATGCAAACTCCACTCTCAAGTCCAATACTTGCATTACTACTTTGTGTTGGTTTCCTGGCAGGTCTGAGGGTTTTGTTGCTGGCAGGCTGCTCGTGGGCAGCTGTATCTGCTTTATGCACATCCAGTTGTCCTTTGCTAAGAACTCTAGATGTGCAGTGGGTAGAGGGACTCAAGGACAACCAGATAAGAGACTTACTTTCTCCGCCAACAGACAACAGACCAGGTACTGAATGATAGCATTAACTGCTGTTTGTTCAATGACAAATGTGTACTTTTGACCCTTTAGAAGTTCTTGTTCTTATTATTTTACAAATTCATAGCGGCCCCGCATGTGTACACACAGCATGTAGCACAGTAACATTTCTGTTACCTTGTTTAAAAATTTATTTGGCAGGTCAGTTGGACAGTAGAAGTAAACTGAGGAATGTGGAGGATCTCTGTCTAGCTGGTCTGGACATCACAGATGAGTCCCTGAAGCTGATCATGAAACACATGCCTTCATTGTCTCAATTGGACCTTAGTTACTGTAACCACATCACCGATCAGAGCGTCAACATCCTCACGGCAGCCGGCACCACGACCAGAGACTCTCTCACTCACATCAACCTGTCAGGTATGCAGGAAATACTAAAACCCTCACATAACAGGTTAGACACGCTAACGGACAGTTGAGTGGGCTGGAAAACAACCATGGCATGCATACTGTGTGTGTGTGTGTGTGTTCGTTCACCTTGATCTGGGAAGATTACTATCTTGACATTTGATGGATTGAGTCTTGGGAAAAGCATGACGCAAGGTCACAACTCATCACTTTGCCTCTAAGGTCAAGCATTAACTGATGCAAGTCTGAGCAATTGACATTATGGGCTCTAAATTACCTTTTCTTTTCTCCACAGATTGTAACAAAGTTACAGACCTGTCACTAACCTACTTCAAGCGCTGCGGAAACATTTGTCACATTAACTTGCGGTACTGCAAACAGGTGACCAAAGAGGGTTGCGAGCAGTTCATCGCAGAGATGTCTGTCAGCGTGCAGTTCGGACTTATTGAAGAAAAACTGCTGAGCAAACTGAGCTAGTCAACAAAGACAGACAGTAACTTGAACCACAGCCCAGGGAACTAACAACCCCATTTTTTTTTAACACTTTTATAACACAGGATGTGTGGAGGCTAACACACTCAACAGAAAACCAGCAGAGAAAATGGCTAATTGCTAAACAACACACTCCAAGCAAATGCCTGAACTCATCGCCAGAGCTCACAAATGAAGAAATGTATTCATCTCAAGTGGCCAATTCTGCCTTTCAATCTTTTTTTTTTTAATCTGTTGTGCTGCTAAGGCAAACATTTATTGATTTTGTTTTGTTTTGTTTTTTTAAAGTTTACAAGGCACAGCTGGCAGAGAGTGCCAACGTTAAAATGCTGTTGAAAGGCATGGTTACCCATATATTTTGCATAAATGTTATAAAAAAAAAAGTTTTATAGTCACAGTGCAGTGTTGCAGTGACAAAACTGACTGTTATTTTCTTTCTCAGTAAAGAAAAATTCAAGATGCATGTGCTTTTTTCGTTACCATGCAAACGTTAAGCTTCATGCAGTATTAATTTTTGTATCAGAAGGGATTTCACACTTTATGTGCAGTATTAAATGCACTCATATAAATATATTTAGACTTTATTGACAGTATTCAGTCAGTACAAGGTTTCTTTTTTCTACGCAGTAGGAAAGTTAAGCAGATTCCTATCTATAGCTATAGTAACTGTGCAGATGTTTCTGTAATGTTAATTTAAGATGTGATGTTCTTTAATGTTATAAGATGTTCTACAGATACATTCTTTTCAATACGATTATATTACTTACCTTGGCTTCTTTAATATGTATATATCTGGGGAAATACGTATTTGCACTGTTTGACCTGAATAAATAGTTATTTTTTCCAGTATTGAAGTTTTGCTTAACGGAATCTTGACTGTGTGAACAACTTTATTTTTTTTATTTTTTTTGTAAATTACAAAATGATCATACAATTATTTCAAGAATACATGAATCATATTACAATTGATTCCCGCCTATGTTTTTGCCGCTCTTTTGCAACTCGAGTTGAGACTTGACAATTTAATATAGTACAGGTTACCAGACAGGCTTACCTTGTCGAATCCATTCTCCAGAATAACTAGCAACCATATCGGAGTATTGTGCCATTCATATACAGTATATTTTATCTGCTGACGTCTGATTGAGTGAAACGTATTCTATTTCTATGACTGTAACGTGTAAGCGTTGCACCAAACAGCCTTTAGAGGGCGCTAATCAGTGTTTTGCGCCTCAGAAAGAAGAGTAAACACTGAAATGAGTAAAATCTTTATTTTGTTAGTTCAAGGTACCATATTTTATTAAATTTAATAAATCATCTTTGAATTACCAAAATAAAAAGTTCAACATTCCAAAATACAAAGACCAAATCCCAAAACGTCTTCCAGCGTTCAGTTTAAGTCATTTAGAGTGTAGTCTTGTCCATTGTCTGCTCAGCTAGAGTAGTTACCTACTACCAAGTGACATCTTTTAGAGATAGCAGCATTAGAAACATACACATAAGCACAGTGTCAGTGTTGGGCAGATGGGTGTGGAGATTTTTAAGAAGCAAATTAAAAACAGTCTTGATTATAGAAGTACATGGACGTGACATCAGAATGCAAAATTCTACTGTAGCATTAATTTGGACTGATTTCAAAGATAAACAACTAAAAGAATTTTGTTTACATTCAAGGAAAAACTGGGGGGATGTAACATTTAAAAGAAAATGCAAGAAAAACTGGAGAAAAGAGGAAAATATATCCATACTTCATGTACCTTTTTTCACATGTATATAAAATCATGTTTAATTGATTACATTTTCCTTTATATTTGTTTGTCTAGGCAATACCACAGACATAATCACTTGGATTTAACTACAGAATTCACAGCCACAAATGGCATTTAGAGGAACCAAGTAACCTCCTCTTTATCTTAACCTGATCTAGAAAACATAAATATTCACAAAAAGGGAAGTAACAGTTTATTCAACTCAAATAACATTGCTATGGAGCAAATGTAATAGAGAACTGTGATGCGTAAATCCATGTAGCACCGCTTGTGGAAATCTTTGTTGCCATGTAAATGTGGTACAACACAACACACCAAAAAAACACACACCCAGGTGTCTTTCATGGTATTGCTGGAGATGAATAAAATCGAAGCAGAATTTTTGACCAACAGTGAAAAAATAATATTCTGTAAATAAAACCTACCAAGGCATGTAATCAATTAAAGGTGCGCCAAGTAATTTTTCTTTGGACAAATGTTTTTAATAATGTACACTCATGAGACTGCATAAAGGTGAACCTTCCTTATGGCAGCCAGCCTAACTTCCGTTACCTTAATAACCACCCTATTATTATTGCACATGTTCAGTTAAAAATTACTTAGCACATCTTTAAGAATCTTGTTGGTGCAGCGCAATGGAGACAAACCAACCACAAACCTGACATTTGACAGATACTGCAAAATTTTATCAAGATAAAAAAAAGTAATTGAGGTTCCAGTAATAAGCTACATAACGGCAGATGCTGGATTCCAGTGTGTCTGAAAAAATAAGATAAAGTTTCTTATCATCTTGTTATAAATAACTGCTAACTAGTCATTTGATCCTGTGTCACGAAATTGTGGTATGCCAATACATGAAAATAGCACGCTTATTAATAACATAGCACATAAAAACATAAACCAGAAGCCATTCTGCACATTTCTACTTTGGCACCTACTTTCCCCCTTCACGACATTGGTCTTCACTGTTGCTACGACAACATGCATCTTAATGGCAATCGGTCTCTACACTCGCACACGTAAAGATTTCTTATATTGCACATACAATAACACATTTCCAAAAAGTTTACAGGAATGTAAACCATTTAAACTTTCATATGTTTATACTTTATTCCTCTAAAATCCATCTTCCCTGGGTTAGCAACCACAGAAACTCATAAAAGTGTCAATGAATGACCAAATTAAAATGTGCAGCAGGAAATGTTCGCTCTTGTAAATAAGATGTGCACAGTACCGGTTTCCACCACTTTACCCAGTATGAAACTAAAGGGGCAGTCTCTCGGTCCAGTCACTCACGGCCCCAGCCTGCTCAGTCCAGCAGGACTATAGAGGTCTTTCAGTAGAGGTGATGCTCGTGGTTAAGACTTGAAGACGTGCACCGCCCGCACCACATACTGCCTGCAGATGGGGCACTCGTTCATCCTCTTGCCGCACTTGGTGCAGGTGACCATGTGACCGCACTCCAGCAGAACGCAGTCTATCACGGCATCCATGCAGATCCGGCACAGGTTCTCATCCACGCCGCCCAGCTGAGCTATTTGAACACCATCTGCAAGACAATACATGGATGGTTTGAGATCTGGTTTAATCATCTATTAATCTTGTGTGGCTGTTCTGCTCGTGTGTAATAAGGTACTTTTAAACCAAAGGCTTGTTTTTTTGTGTGTGTACATACTGTAACTGCATTGACAATATTTTTAAAGAAATTTTGAGCAGTAAAAATGTGATATAAATTTTCAGTTTGATTAAAATGCTTCAAAGAAATGTTACGTGTTCAATACAACTTAAAACTCCATTGAAAGCATTTTTGATTAATGTTTTTGTCTTGCCCCCTAATTTAATAAAAGCAATTATGATGGAAATGTTAAATATTTAAATATTGTTAAATATTTAAAAGCAGAAAAAATGAGCATGCAATTTTTTTTAAAGAACAAAAATCGAATTTAAAATATAGCTGCATGCAGTGATGCGGGGCCAACAGCAGTGCATAGCCAGAAGAGCAAAGATATTGGAAAGAATGGCAACTGGTTAGCATGCTAACAAATTAGCATGCTAAGCTAAATAGCATAAGGCAACAAACCCAGGCACGTTCAGATTTGGAGAGGTATTTCTCGGGAACAGTGACAAGTATAAAAAATCCGTCGAGTCATTTCTGTGCAGTTCTGTCCATAGGTTATCTGATCATATTTTGGCCAAAACCGGACAAAATTTGTAGGAGGAACAGCGAAAAAACAGTTTTTCCATTCACTTCAAAATGGCGGACAAACAAAATGATGGAGATATCGTCGGAATCGGCATAAGCCAAGGAACGCAAGGACATGAAAATAAACTTTGGAAAATGTTTTGAAAAGTTATAAGCGTTTTTGCAAAAATCCTTATATCTCTAGAACACTAGGTGGCGCTGTGTTCAAACTTCTCAGGTACCTTCAGGACATGCTGTTGATGATCCCTACCACATTTTGTGCCGAAATGTCAAATTGTTTAAGAGATATTAAAATTTATAACAAATTTCAAAATGGCGGACTGATGGTCACCCCTTTAACACACTGTCTTTCTTATTTGACATCCTTCCAGCCAGTCAATTTCAGCGGTCATACCTTTTAATGAATGATATACAGTATGTGCTTTCAACTCTCCTGTACAGCAGACTAATCCAGCATTTGCTGATGTCAGTCTTATTATCTCTATTAATTGCTCTCTAAAAAACGAAATGGGGAACATCCTTAAAGCATCTGAAACTTGGTCCTTCTCCAAAAAGCCACTTAATATATTGTCTAAGACCGGACAGCTATAATCTTTGGATCATTTTGGGCTGTTTTCCAAGCAGTGTTAATCGTTATTATAATTAATGATGGCAAGGTGCAATTACAGTAATGTGACAAGCTATAAAAAGACAGATCACATTAGGAGTACAATTCATGACACAAATGTGATCATGCACGTGAGAACCACACATCAAACTCTCTCAGCATGCATCGGGAAGAGTCACTTTTCATTCATGGTAATGAGATGATGGTAATGATGATGTTGAAGCATTAAAAAGGCTGAGTCTTACCTCCAATACCTCCATTGCATATAGGAGGAGGGTAAGCTATGACTTTGATCGACAAACATAGTAATGGTAGAGTTAGCGTTATTAGCATTGGACAGCCCTGTCAAAATGCTCACATGCTAATAGAAAACTGTCTTTTAAAACTTGACATTGTTAACCAGAAAGAAAATATTTCCAAGTTATCTTGTTCCATTTTCACACTGGGTTAGTAAGGTAGTCAGGTTTTGATATAAACATTTGTAAATCATGGTTTAATGTTTTTATTTTAAATATTATGCATAATATAACTACTCACGCTAGCTAGCCAAATCCTGACCCCTTTGTTAAGACATTAATCCAGAGTTAAGCATAGTGTGCTAAGCTTATATTTACACTGTTATCACGGCAGACAACACTTCATACTAAACCATCAAAATAAACAGAGGTTAATGTCTCAAGTAACAGTGTTGTTATTGTTAACTAAAACTAAAGTAAAATTACATAGAAAAAATTAGCATGTAGAAATGTAGCCTTAGCAACAGTTAAGCTGAAGTGCTCAAATTATTTAAAAACTAAAATACATAATTCTAAATAGAAACATAATAAAACAATAAAACTGACAAAAGCACAACTAAATTACTAAAACAAACTAAAATTCAAACTGAAAATATAAAATTAAAAGTTATTCAAAATATTAACAAATACTTTAATAGTATATAAATAATTGTAAAAAATAATACTGTGAGTTAAAATATCAAAACAGGTTGGCTTACCTGCAGCAAGGCTGTTGCTAACATTTTCCACTGTAAGAAAAAGAAAATGAAAAGAATAAATTTTATGGAGAGCACAAGCCCGTTTGAAAATCCTATTAGCCACAGCTGATTTGGGGCTGATCCTTGACTGATTCAATTTCATGTTGTCTTTTCTCACATGCAGCCTGCCAAAAAGATTCGAAGACTGTGATAAAATGACTGCGTTCTTTCTCATCCATCGCTCTTATTATATGATGTCAGCTGTGCTATTTTCAGCCTGAACATCCAGAAAACTGACCACAGAGTTTCCCTCTCATTATTTTGCCAATTATATAGCCAGTAAAAGATAAAACCGTCTGTTATATAAAGTACCCAAGGAACATTTCATGCACTATTCTTCTACTTAAACATCTTCATGATATCTTCTAGAAGAGGGATCATCTGCTTAAAAAAATATTTTTTGATTGAATTCAGATTGGTCACAAAACTTGCTGACTTTTTTCCAATCCATTTGACATTGGATCAAGGCCTTTTTTTGACAAATCGCTCTCAGACTGTTAAGCCCCTTTCACACAGAGATTCCGGAAAATATACTGATAATGTACATTTTGGTTCATTCACACAGCCAGTGATTTTCTGGAATCTGTGCGTGCGTTCACACACATCCCATAAAGACACGTGACATCAGGATGTGACGTGTAATATCTCCACAGTGCCTAAGGTTGCTTATGATCTGCGATTTCTCTCTCGAGAAACCACACTGCCTTTTTTTCTGATTCGATCATAAACTAGCGCATCGCTCCACAAACGAACGATCTCTGCTTCAGCGTCATCACTACGACACACAGCTTATGGCATTGGTCCTGCCTTTTTTCACACAGGGGGCCCTATTTTAACGATCTGAAACGCAAGTGTCAAGCGCAAAGTGCAAGTAACTTTGTGGGCGGGTCTCCGGCGCTGTTGCTATTTTCCCGGCGGGATAAATGCCTCTTGCGCCCGGCACAAATCTAAAAGGGGTTGGTCTGAAGTAGCTTCATTATTCATAGGTGTGGTTTGGGCGTAACGTGAAATAAACCAATCAGAGCGACATCTCACATTCCCTTTAAGAGCAGGCGCGCTTGTTCTAAAGCGGATTCCTATTATAACGGCGGATTTGCCAGGCGCGCGCCAGCAGCGGTTCACAGCCGAGGAGACCGACGTTCTCGTCAGGGACATTGGGGATGGAGAAACCCACCCAAATTAACTTCGGTTAAACAGGCGTATGATAATTTGTATCTATCTATCTATCTATCTATCTATCTATCTATCTATCTATCTATCTATCTATCTATCTATCTATCTATCTATCTATCTATCTATGTATCTATCTATCTATCTATCTATCTATCTATCTATCTATCTATCTATCTATCGTAATAATGTATGATTTGCAAAAATGAAAACTGCTGCTTCTGTGTAGATGAGAGAATCAAAGTGCGCGTTGTGCACACGCTACATTGATTATGGCCAAGCATGCGCCCTTAAAATAGCATATGAATAACATGCGCAACGCGCCACTGACTTTAAACTATTTTTTCCTGGTTAGTGGCGCAATTGTTTTCTAAACCTGTAAAATAGCATGAAGGAACGTTTGCGCCGGAACACGCCTCCTCTTTGCGCTGAACCGCCCCCGGGAGCGCAAGTGTATTTCTTATTTAACCGACGTGCTTCTGTGGAGGGAAAAGTCCGCTTTGCGCGGGTGCAAAATAGGAATGATACATGCGTCGGTGTACAAAGTCAATTGCGCTGGGTGCAAGATAGGGCCCATGGTGTGTTCCGGGACTGATCCTAGCAATGTTACTAGGTTCCCATCCCGGGATAGACATGTTTGCGTTCACACAGAAGGCACTCTAGCATTTATATGGCAATTTTCTGGGATCAATGCTCTGTGCGAAAGGGGTAACTGTTAGACTGGGCCCCCATCTGTCCTCCACCCTCACCCTCAGCACGGGTGTCCCACAGGGCTCTGTGCTGAGCCCACTTCTTTATGACCTCTCCATTCATGACTGTCCCCACTTATCCCACAAACACCATTATTAGGGCTTTAAAATGCAAGCAAATCATAAACGTCCGTGATTGTAAATAACTGCAATGTCACGTGTGCATTCAAACTTCTCGGGTACCTTCAGGACATGCTGCTGATGATCCCTACCAAATTGTTTAAGAGATCAAATGGTGGACTGATGGTCACTCCTTTAACCCTCTGTCTTTCTTATTTGACATTCTTCCAGCCAGTCAATCTCAGCGGTCATACCTTTTAATGAATGATATACAGTATATGCTTTCAACTCTCCTGTACAGCAGACTAATCCAGCATTTGCTGATGTCAGTCTTATTATCTCTATTAATTGCTGTCTAAAAAAAAACTAAATGTGGCCCATCACTAAAGCATCTCAAACTTGGTCCTTCTCCAAAAAGCCACTAAATAAATTGTCTCAGACTGGACAACTATAATATTTGGATCATTTTTGGCTGTTTTCCCAAATAATAAACTTTCGTTATTTGTAAATAACTGCAATGTCAAGTGAGCATAATCCTACATCTGTGTTAACATGTGATGTAAATGTACATGGCGTTGTACAGTATGTTGGGACGGAGGTGTCAGAACTTTAACTGATAGAATGACCTGTAGCACGATACTACAATATTTCTTTAAAAGCAGATCTTGGAGACATTTTAATCATTCACGGTCAAAAAACGTGATATTGCACATCCCTATTTTAAGGTTTCTGGGCAAATATATCTCTGCCGATCTCTCCTGGGCTACCAACTCCACTGCAATTGTCAAGAAGGTTGTTTGTGTGTATTGTGTCATAGTTATGTCTATAGCAGTTGTGCTGTTCTGGGTGCACCATAAGGTTTGCTAATTTCATTGTATCTAATGCATGACAATCAATAATTGAATTGTTATTGAAATTGAATAACATGTATTGAATCAACTAAAGTCTCTACCGTTCTCTTGCCTATTAATAGTTTTAGGTGACTATAGATGTTTAAGAAACAACCACAGTATAAGTAGACCACTTTAGGTAGAGTCTAAAGGCCAATTTATACTTCTGCGTCGGGTTCGCGTAGAAGGTACGGCGTAGCATACGCATTGACATGTACCATACGTCGTACCCTTCGCCGTACCCTGACGCGCACCTCTTCAAAAATGTAACTACGCGACGCGGCGACGCGGACCGCAAGATCTGTGATTGGTCGGCTGGATAGCATCGCGTTTCCTCCTACGCATTTCCGGAATGATCTTCTGCACTCTGCACCGCCCGCCCGCCATTTTTAAATTCCGAAGATCAGTGAAGAGCCATGGAAATAGACCAAGTGACCGAGAGATTGCTTGAAGAAGTGCGGAAATACAGCCATCTGTATGACTCCTGTCCTTCAGTCGCCATTTCTCGTAGAAACCTAAACTCAAAACAGCCGCGAGGAATGTAAACACAGTGGAACTGGAACATTAAAACCCACCCGCGCCAACTAGCGTTTCGGCGGTGTAACTGCAGAGCAACACAGACATTCGCAGGAGTATAAATGCTCACGACGGCGTCGCCTACGTGCGTACCCTACGACGTACACTACGGCGTACACTCGACGCAGAAGTATAAATTGGCCTTAACTCTCATTATAATGCGTCACATCGAGTCTTACTGGATCTTCTGTTGAGTTCGTTCTCTCTGTAGAGACGATGGACGCGCTCCACCAGCTCCCATTTCTCACAGCAGCCTGAAAAGTTGACGAAGTTGCGGGCGAGAATCTCCTTCAGCTGCCGCACCGACAGGCTCTCGATGTCGTCCTCGCGGGACAGGTCCGAGAGGGAGGCACGAGCTCGTCTCTGCGTCGCTGGGCTCGCCTGCTCGGGACAGACGGCAACAGAGACATGTAGACGGATCTGTAGTCCACATTGATATTATATCAGACTGCTGATTTTTTAAAAAGTATTTGCCAAACACTGAGCAGAATTATTGGATGCCACTGAATTATTAATGTTAATGGATGCTGAAGTAACCCAATCGTCTTTGCAGTAGGTCGCACAATCAACCAGGGCATGCTGATTTTGTCAGAAGTGAACACAGGGATGGTTTGTCTCACCTCCAGTATGTCGTCATGAGGCTCCAGGTTGAGGAGGGAAACTGATGCAGCATCTCCATGTTCCTGAAGATAAAACACAGAAATCAAGATCACATTAAAATCCGGTTGAAGTCAGAATGTGTGTTCTGACCCGATGAGCAGTGCGGATCACGAGTGCTGTGAGTACAGAATGATCCCATCAGCTCTCCTCTTTAGTGTTTGTGTTAATTTGGAAAAGAAAACTGGATAGATTAAAGCTGTGGAAAAAAATATGCTAAATGAATAAAAATGCTAAATGAATAATTGTAATAAATGTTAGATTGGCTGGAAAAAAAGAAGACTAAAAAATATATATATTTAAAATTTGTAGTCTTCAAGTTTTAATGTTTCAGAATATAAATTCAAGCCATATTAAATACAAATATGTTACACATAACAACAAAAACATAAAAAAATATTTTTTTTAAGTTTGCAGCCAGTAAAAAAAAATGTGAAAAGAAAAATACAGCAAAAACAGTGTTGTGAAATTTTACAATTCAAAAGAATTGTTTTCTGTTTGAATATAGAAATCATCATTTTAATTATTTTTTAAAATGTAATTTATTCCTGTGAATATAAAGCTGAATTTATCAGCACCATTACTCTAGTCACATGATCCTTCAGAAATCAATCTAATATACTGATATGATGCTCAAGAAACATTTATTTTGTCGCAAACATGATTAACTTTTGATGAATAGAAAGTTCAAAGACCCAGATTTAAATATAATGTAATGTAATTTAATATTATATAATATAATATAAAAATACAACTAAGACACATTACAATATTTTATTGTATATAAGTATTTTAAATAATAAATAAATAAATATTATATTATATTGAACTAAAATTGCCACATTAAGTAATAGATTTAATTCAATGAACATTTTACTCATTATAAATTGTAAAACACGTCTTAAAGTAAATCATACAAAAATTTGCCATTCTATTGTTCTTGGAAAGTTTTCACCATGTTAAAAATGAAAGTCTTTCATGCTATTCTTGAGTGTCAAAATGCCTTTTCAAAACTATGAATAATCTCTGTCTGTTTAAGTGCATTTAAATGAAACCATCTACCATCACATCTTCACAATTAGCTTCCCTCGCTTCTGCGACTGCACATCAAATAACAACACATTACAGATTCAATCATTCATTCCCACTGACTGCAATAATTCGTTCCCTGTGTCATTCAAATAAGGACTATGTGCACACAGCGTTTGTTCTCTTTCTCTCACTCTCTCCTTTCCTATTTGCCGCATTCAGAACAATTAGCTAATGGCTCTGCGTTGTTCCTCTCTGCTGTCTTGCAGAAGAATGACTGTGTGTTTATGAGAAGGCTCAGCACATGGACTGAGATCTCACACACACGGGCCACATACAGTCGTCGTGCAGCTTTGCTGGCTGGCTGCGTATTAATAATGAATGGGTCAGTCTGCCAACTCAGGCTCTGAAGTCACACTAGACCATCACAGTCTCTTCCTGAACACACAGACACACTCTTTAAAACTTCAGGGTGAATTTGTGTAGTTATCAAACTTAGTCATTTGCCTCTTAAAAAGCGCTTTAATGTCTGTGCTGTTCTTTAACTGTAAGTGTAAATCATTCAGGAATTATCGGACAACCCGTTCCAACATTATGTAACACGCTCAGCATGTCACGTGACGTCTAAATAAAAAGTAAAGGCTTAAACGTCACGGCTAGCCTGGTGGGGTACAGCTGTTTCCAGTATCCACGCGGTCACGTCACATCAGAGCACGTCAGAGCGGATGAGCGCCTGCTAACTGAGGGCTGTAAGCAGCTTAATAACTGTACTGAGAACAGGAGTCAATAGATCAGGGAGTAAAAATGTTTACGATTGAGAAGAAATCCTCGCTTGTGTATTCAGAAAGTGAACGTAATTTTTTTTTTTATGTTAAAAAATACTTTGAAGGTTGAATGTGTAAATCTGTAAACACTGTTGTTTTTTCAAAATATTGCTCTGTTTAGTGGCCATTTAAACTATTGAAAATAAATATAAATAAATATAATTTAACAAAATTATAATAAAATAAAATAAACATGTATTAAAGTGCATTTAATTTCTTTTTGTAAATTGCCACATTTAATTTAATGAATATATCTTATTGATTATAAATGCTGAATCACACGTCTTATAGTAAATGAATATATATACAGTACATATATATATATATATATATATACACAGTATTTATAACTTGTTTCCATGTTAAAAATGTGTAAAATAAACATAAGTCTTTCATGACAGTCTTGATAATCATGTTATGCACTCATACATTTGAAGTGTCCAAATCCTCTTTTTTTTGGGCAAAACAAAAAACAAAACAAAACTGCATTCTATAACCGAACTGTGATGCAATGCATGGGAAAACATCGGTAAAGTGACTGAAAGATAGCGCCTCACCTGATTGGTTGTCCCTGAGCTATCGCTGCGACTGAGAGCTTCTCCCTGAGACACGGCTACGGACAGCGCCGACTGCTGGGAGGAGGAGCGCGCCGTGGAAGCGGGCGGCGTGGAGAGAGAGCGCGGAAGTGACGGCAGGCTGTCCGTGTCCGCTTCCGCTTCCGCCTCCGCCTCCTCTACTTCCTCCTCCTCCTCATCCTCCCCGATCTCCAGCTCGGCACCCAGATGGCAGAGCACCAGGTCCACCAGGTCCTCTTTCTCCCTGCAGGTGTCCGTGTTGATGTTTCTCAGCGTGAGGTACTGCCGCAGGTCTTTAACGCGGAGCCGCATTAACCTGGGCCGCTGGAAGGCCGTGCCCCACAGCAGGTGGCAGGTGGCGCAGCGCCGCAGGTTTTCCTGCAGCACGGAACACAGCGAGCAGAAGCTCTTCTTGCAGTCCGAGCAAACGTGCTGGGAAGAGAGAGAGATGAATCATTAAAACTACATTACCTCACTTTTCTTTTGGTTCAAAATGAAAAAATTTGAATAATGAGAGAGTACATCATAATAGGGATGGACATTTTCGAAAACACTAGTTGTGTCCCAAATGACGCACTTATATGCACTATGTACTCAACTGTGTAGTGTGTGAATTTCATAAGGTTTTGTCATTCAACATCAGAGTCTGATTGCCACTCCCCCTCCGTAAGGAAAACGTAAGGAAAGCTGCGACAGTTGAGTGCATGACGGGTCCAATTATTCGCATCATTCGACTGACTACTCACACTATTTATACTACACAACGGTATAGAATAGTGCATATGTACGCAAATTGGTATCCACCTACTGCTTCGTGAAGGTTCGAAACATCAGTGAATAATTTTTTTCGAATCACTGGTTTGACGCAAAAACGGTTCGAAACGGTATGAAATTTTAATGGTTCACTGCTAGGTGATCTCGTGAACCCATAAACCAGTGTCTATATGTTTTTTACCTGATCTCGGATCAGTTTTATAAATCTGTAGTAGAGCTGCACGATTAATCGTTAAAAGGTCACGATCTCGATTCAAACCCCCACGTGATGTCATTCCTAAATGAGAATCGGAATATTCAAATCTGCCGCTGAGTCAGAGAAAGCAGTTATTATGGGAAGATGTGAAACCGCTTTTTAACCACACGCACTATCGATATTTCTGTGTCACATATATTGGAATTATCACAGAAGTACTGGAATAAAAGTTCATAGTTCCGATATACACACTGATATCTGCGGAGGCGATCAGAATAGAGCAAATCACCTTTTGAAAGTAACTTTGTGCTTCAAATAACAATTGTGTTGATTGAAACAAGTGAAGTATTTATGAGTGAGTCATTGAATCATTCATTCAACCCATTTAGAGCATTTTAAACAAACTGAAGGCGACAGAACCTATAATAAAACAAAATTCAACATAGCATCACATTTGCTGTGCATTAACTAGGTTCTCATAAGAAATCTTTTTCAGATATCCATCTTCCATTATTGTATTAACTCACGTTATAACAAAAACAATGTTCCTCTGCAACTAACTTCATCAACCGTTGCATAGTATAGCTTTAAACAGCCAAATTATGTGTGTGATTTAATTACGTCATGCTTTAGTTGTTTTGATTGACACTGACAGAATTCAAACACTTCCATCTCTAAATCACTGCGGCATGAGCTTCGTTTTTCAAGACACTTTCAGACTCTCAGAAGCCGTTGAGGAATCTCTGTTGGCAAGCTCAGCGGCTGTTATCAAATGCCACCCTGCTGATGAATGAGCTGTTCAATCAAAGCATTGCACTCTGGGTTAATGTCAGGTCTATCCATCAGGTCTGTGCATATGTGTGCTGGTGTGAGCATCTGCAAATGCATCACACTGTCCGGGCATCTGAGCGTCTGCAGACAGGTGTGAATGTGCTGATAGGATTTCAAAACACAGATGCTTTGTGGAAAAGTGAATGCTTCGACCTTTCATCACTTCTGTCCTTTCCTTTGCCAGGAAATGAGGCATGCCAGACTTAGGCATGACAGATCAACATTATATATACACAATCATAAATCCTATTTCATAAACCCCAGGTATCCTACCTTTCGCCTGAACACAGAGAAGGCCAGTCCGCAGGCTTTGCACGCCAGGCCTGCGCTTCCTGAGGTGGTGCTGCTGGGTGGGTAGGTGGAGTAACCAGCACTCGGGGCGAAGCGGAACGGCCCTGCTCCGGCTCCAAAGCCTGGCTGCTGGGTGCGGACCGCCCCCGTGCCCATCACCTCATTCAGCAGCCCGCAACATGACGCCCACATGGAGGAGGCCCCCGCCTGGAGAAGAGGGACATGTTCACAGTGTGTGTTATGATAAAGCAATGGTAAAAACGATCATGCACTTTACCACAGAGGGCAAATTCGTGTGCCAGTCACACATGAAATCAAGCACATATACTAACAAATTTTTTAAACAAAGGTTTTTAAAAGAAGTCTCATGCTCACCAAGGCTGCATTTATTTGATCAAAAATACAGCAGAAACAGTAATATAGTGAAATATTATTACAATTTAAAATAATGTTTTTCATTTTAATATATTTTAATATTAAATTTATGCCTGTGATTACTCCAGTCTTCAGTCACATTCCTTCAGAAATCATTCTAAGTGAAAACTGTTTTCAACACTGATACTAATACATGTTTCTTGAGCAGCAAATCCGCATATTAAAATGATTTCTGAAGGATCATGTGACACTGAAGATTGGAGTAATGATGCTGAAAATTCCACTTTGCACCACAGGAATAAATAACATTTTAAAATATATATTCAATATATTCAAAAACTGTAGTGCATGCTTCACAATATGTAACTTGTACATCATCAACAACTGAATCCACTCAACCTCAACACTCATAAAATCTGTTAGTAATCATCTGGATTAAATCAATGCATTGCAGTCCTTAAGTGAATCCTCAAGGAACATGATACAGTGTAAATGGCAGTTAGGGCAAGACAAGGTCCGGCTAATTCTAGCACTCATTTGGAGTGTTAAAACGGAGTCGGCAGAGCAAAACGCCAGTACGGGCTAAACAGCTGAGATTAATGGATGTCTCTGGTTTCAGCCAAATGCATGTGCAAACCAAACAATGCTTTCAAAATAATCATAAAAAGCATGCATTACCAGAAGTATTCTTACTCTCCAAAGGTCTAATGGTCTGATGTTTCTAGAGCTTTCATTTACTTAAGGAGTAAATTTAGAAGATGTTGGTTTCACTATGCTGTTGGTTTCACTATGCTGAATGTCTCATAATACCGCTGGCATACGGCCATACGGGACTGTGGATGAATGTAGTTATCCTAATGTTCATAAACCATTCACTACTATAGGCTTATAGTAAGAGATATATCCAGTTTAGATGGAAACGATCTCAAGCTGGGGTGCATTCCCAAACTATGGTCGCAAGTTCTGTCGTTACCAATAGAGTTCATTGGAACTTGAGACCATAGTTGGCTAACGATGCTTCTGGGAAACGCACCCCTGACTAGCAGAAGACATGTTTTACCCATTAATAGACACGGTACTTCCTTGAAAATAAATCCCAGCACAGCGCTACAACAACCATAATGAATTGACCCTTCACAATAGATAACGCTTTACAATGAACTCTGTTAGAGAGCTACATAATGGCAATTTATCTTTCCAAAAAATACCTTTTTCACCTGTTGAGTAATACAAATTTCAAACATTTCAAATCCCTCAGTTCTCGCCATCTCTGAAAAGCCAAGCCAATGTTGATTCTTGTTTTATTTCGAGTTCTGTCGCTTTCTCTTTTTGCCAGCTGACTCTGATGCCGTTTGTTTAAAATGGGTGATTCCCCAGAGGTTCGAGATTTAGCTGCTCCGTGTCAACCTTTCTCGCTCGCTGTGACAACTAACCCCTGCCACTCCCACAACATACACGCATCAAAGTAGCTGGAGCAACGTTTCTGTATTAACAGATTCGAAGAGTTACACACACGGGCGAGTGACGCATGTACACAATTCCCCACGGTTACCATCCTGACAGGTCTATAACATAAACACTTATAACGGGCTTACCATAGTGAATCAGGGTAAGACAAAAACAGGTTTTGGAAGAAGTTTCGATTGCGTGTTGACTCATTATTTAAATTTTGTTCATTTTAAACAAAAAAGAAGTTACATAGTGCACTTTAATAAAAACTCACAGAAGTTTCGTAAAGTCTGCCAATCAGATCCGTGCTTGCTCAGTGAAGGGACAGTAAAGCATAAGAACTCAAAATAAAAATAAAATCCATGTACAGGAAACAACATCCATTGTTTCTTTGATTAATAAACCCTCATTTATGCATACAAATGCACAACCATCATGAAACATGGCTAACCGGCAGCTTTCATCAGCGCCTGGGATCCAACATGGCGCCGTGATGTCTTGTCTCAGAATAACACTTCAGAGGAGGGGGGGGATGCATCTTCTGTTAAAGAGCAGGAGAATCAATGAGCTGAAATGAGCATACATGCATCCAATGGTGCAGAGAGAGCGATGGGTTGTTCTGTGTTTGACATATCAGTGTTGGCTGAGCGGCTGAAATCTGTTGTTGCTCAGTGCAGGGCAGGTTAAGCCAGGTGGTTTTATGTCATATTTTTGTGTGTGTCCCCATTCAGTAGCGAATTACATAGCAATATTTATATATGATTTAACAGTTTATTGGAATAAATATCAAAAATCTAAAAGGTGTGCATCATACGTTACACCTAGATGAACACTTTACTGTTGGTTTTATGTCTGTAAGTCATTGTCTTCAAATGCAATTGAAGTTAGAAACGTTTATACCAATGTCACATGTAACTTTAGAGACGGTCCCTAATACACGAATATCGAACGTCCAACGTCAAACCAACTTCATGCCAGTGCGGAGCTCTCCGTTTACTGTTTAAACACTTACAAAATGCAGGCCAACACTGCTGTGTGTTTTTTGTGTATGTACAGTATGAGCACACAACAATTAGAGAATAGTGATTCTTTCTCTTATATAGAAAGACAACAGAGCAGACATTATAGCAAAAGGGCTGGCTGATTTTGCAACACTTAACACTAATTGTTATGCTGATAATATAATTTGTAATGAAAAAACTGCATTAAATTAGAAAAACTAAATAAAAGGTGCTCAGACTTGTGGACCCGACAACAATATACATAAATGCACTACCATTCAAACGTTTGGGGTCAGTAAGATTTTTTTATGTTTTTGAAAGAAATCTCTTATGCTCACAAAGGCTGCATTTATTTGACCAAAAATACATAAAAAAAACCCGTAATATTGTGAAATATTATTACAATTTAAAATATATTTTATGATGTAATTTATTTCTGTGATGACTTTTTAGGCATCATTATTCTAGTCTTCAGTGTCACATGATCCTTCAGAAATCATTCTGATATGTTGTTTTGCTGCTCTAGAAACATTTATTATTATTATCAATGTTGAAAACAGTTGTGCTGCTAAAATATTTTTGTGAAAACCGTGATACATTTCCTCAGGGTTCTTATGATAATCAGGAAAATCCAAAACATTATATTTAATGTCTTTACTGTCACTTTTGATCAATGAAATGAGTCTTTGCAGAATAAAAGTATTAATATCTTAAAAAAATACAGACTGAACCCAAACTTTTGAATGGAAGTGAACAATTTTTTTTTTTTTACCAGTTATAAAGTTTCTGCAAAACTGTTGTAACTTGGTATTAGCCATAACTATAGTACTTATAATAATAAACAAATATATTTTTCATTTAATAAGTGTAAGCCAGTTCAAAAAGCACAACCCTTTATACTGAAGTCTGTCTGGCAGGCCACTAATATTTCCTGTTTATCATATTATAAATGATGTTAGCTGTTCATGAAGCGCACACTGGGTTTGAGTGGAATCCCTCTGGCAGTTCCCTCAGTATTTGAACAGTCTGGCAGTTAGCGTGATCTCCGTGTTGCGTAACGTAAGGTCAGGGCATGAAGCCGCTGCTCGTGCTTCAGTCTGGCAGAGAGCCGGTGGCACAGCTTCCCCCTGTCACTTCAATTAGAGCCCCGTGAGCTCAGCGAGGCGGCCACGTCCATCATAAAACCACTGAGAGAAGAACACGGCAGCTTCTAAACCCAAGACCTCGCATTTTTTGTGTATATATTTGCATTTGTTACTTACAAATTGCAGCACTTTTTATGAAGCCTGAATGTAGAATATGAAGTAATGCATGATTTTTAAACTTGCAAAGACTTCAGATGATACCAACTTTGGATCTACATTCAAAATATGAATGTCAAAAATGATCCTATTGTAATTATAATAATAAAAAATGTATCATTGTCTAACATGTTCTTTGTGTTCATTGTGAATACATTGTTTACTAACCACATAACTTGTATTATCGTATAACAGTATATTACCGCTGCCATATGAACTGACTGTATCATTGAAACAGTTTCTATGAAGCTGCTTTGAAACAATGTGTATTGAAAGAGACACTGTATATGAAAAGCGCTATACAAATAAACTTGAATCGAACTGAGTAAAGTGTTGCGGGTAAAGTATTACAAGTAATGCAAGTTACGTAATAAGATTACTTTTTTAAGTAACTAGTAAAGTAACGGATTACTGACAACAAAGTATCAGAGTTAGTTTTTCAAATAAGTAACGCAAGTTACTTTGTTTTCCCATTTATTGACTGACAGCTCTTCTGTCTCAGAAATCAGAGTAAGTGCAGAGCAATGTGTGAACATGATGTTTATTGTAGTTCTAGACTAAATGTGAGTTTGCATGTACTTATATCACTTGCACAAAAACATATTAAGTATTCCTCTAAATGAATTAAAAAAAAGTATAATTTTTTAACACAAACCAGCAATAATTAAATATGTTAAATAACACAATATACTTTATGTATTTAATCTCACTTTATTAACCAGTGTCTTTGCTGCTGACCTTCGATGATCCAATTCAATCGTACAAATAAGCAAAAATGCGGTAATGCTATAACGGTCGGACGTAGGCCAGTAAGAGCTGTGAGTGTAAACCTCACTCCCCTGGCCTCAAGAGGCGAGCTAGCAACTGATGCCGGAGACTCCAGTTCAAATCCCACTTGGAGGGGGTCGAGTAGGACTGGTTAGATTTGGTGCCATGACCCGGGTGGGAGTGAGGTTTAGGGGGGTGAGTGTAATGGACGTACTAGGCCAGTAAGAGCTGTGCATGTGTGTAAACCTCACTCCCCTGATCTCAAGAGGCGCTCTAGCGTCCTGGTCTTTAGCGTCCTTGTAAGTGCACCCGCCTCCCACGCCAGAGACCCGAGTTTGAATCCCGCTCGGAGCAGGTCGAGTAGGACCTTATACATTTAGTTAAACATCACATTTGTGTTTAATTTTTTGGTTTGAGAACTTTCTTCTCCTGGATCCTATTCTTCTGTGATCCAGAGTGGCAGCACCGCTGAAGGTTATTTTGAGCAGCGCCCTCTACTGTACAAGAGTGAATTTGCATTTCCTTCAGCCTGAGGCTTGTTTATTTCACTTCTGGTGTGAAAGGTCTTTTACAATTGCTTTTTTATTATTTAAAAACAAAACAAGCAAACCCAGCCTAGGTCAGAAAAAGTAATGCAAAAGTAACTTAACCCATTACTTTATATTCAACAATATTGTTGATTTGACTGCACTGACACTATTGGATAAGAACTGAATCATTTTCCTGTTATCACTGTAAAGCTGCTTTGAGACAATATGTAGTGTATAAAGCGCTATATAAATAAAGGTGACTTGACTTTCCATAAAAAGTAAAAAAACACAATTAGTTACTTTTTAGGGAGTAATGCAATATTGTAATGCAAATATTTTTAAAAGTAACTTTCCCCAAAACTAGCGTGCTTTGTGAATATCTTAATAATGCATTGTATAAAGGCTTCAAAGTGGAAGTTACAGAAATGAGAAATGACTGAACAAGTTAAAGGAAAAAGCACCACATCTACTTCCCAGTGTTTGTTTATATAACGTGTGTGTGCACATCTGACCCAGCATTGGTTCTGGTATAGTTTCTGACAGGTTGACAGTCTGGAGGACTCCAGCGATACAGTCTCCTGCTTTTAGAGATCTGATGACCTATTCTCTCATGTCAGACCAAGAGCCTTCAGAGCGCCGTTTCCTTCAAGGAAAACAGAGCGTTACAGTTCCCCTAAGTCACGATTCGCTGCACAGGGACTCATTTGAAAGCAAATCTTAAGGTAAATGCTTATTTTTAATTGATGAGGACACTGGACTCCAGAGAGACCACATGCATGCCAACATCAACTGAATTCAGACTAATGTCTCCAGTGCTCAAGATTTAATACATGCAGAAACTTATATCTGCATTAAGCACTGGGAATAAGATGACTTGACAAGATACGCGTTATACTGACTTGTGCCTGATTTTCTTAAAAACAATGAATCAGCACTTCTGATTCACAACGGAATAAAGGTAAAGCAAATGCCTCGTCTCTCCTCTCACCGGCAGAGACGGTCTTTGTAAAGCTCAGGAAGAACTACAGAGTAATGAAATCCCTTCCACTGACAGAGATGCATGACTTCCAATGACTTCTGACTAATGAGCATTCACATGAGAGTGCATAACTAATCACACAAGCAGATATGGGACTGAGCAGCTTTGAACATGTTGTTGGTTTAAGACACGTTTCTTGAAGGAATAGCTCATCCAGAAATTAAAATGAAGGAGTCAAGCCACAAACAGTGACTAAAAACATCATAAAAACATCATAAACTAAATATAGTTTAAAAGTAAATGGCTTTTTTTTTTTTTTGCTCAACAAGCTTTGAATTTTACATATTTTTATTTTTATTTTAAAGTAATTTTGCTGTGCGTTTTTGTCCGTAAAAAAAAAAAAATGTTATTACGCCTATAAAGTTTTTATTCATTTTTATTTTAGTTAAACTAAATTAAAATGAGTAATGTCATCTTGGCAAAAAGCTGAGATAGAATACGTTTTTTTAAATTTATTTATTTTTATTAACGTGTGTTATATATAATATTTTTAATTAACGTGTATATTACATATTTTACGTAACGGAAATGTTTTTTCATGGTTTTAGTTTCATTTTTAGTTAACTATAATAATCCTGATTCACTATAAGCTTTCCTTGTTTGGAAAAAGAGCTGTGTGAAGAAGATTCATCAAAACAAATTGATAAATAGCAGCATGAGAGTGAGTAAATAATGACAACATTTTCATTTTTGAGTGAACTAATCCTTTAAAGAAATGTAGGAACCTTGCTGGGATCTAATAAGACATCGTTAATATAGTAAAGTATTTAGACAACGTTACAAAGACAAAATAATGTTTTTTTATTAAATGTAAAATGTAAATGTAAATCATCAGTAGATTATTATTATTTTTTTGCTAACTTTATTACAAAATGACTGGCGTTTCTAATAATGATCTTGGTGGAGATACGCCATTTCATTTCCACTGCTTTTTAATATAAAACAGATGAAGGCAGATTATCTCCATCTGAAACTTCTCCAGACTTCTGTTTAACTCTTTCTAGAGTCCTAAAAATAATGACTTCAGCTATAGTGTGGACCAGATACCAAATAAAGTAGAATATGAATGAATGAACAGATAAATATCATTGACTGATATGTACAATATCAGGGTTTCTTAACACCTCCAGAAATAATAACCACAATTCACATTAACAAAAAAAA
This sequence comes from Leuciscus leuciscus, assembly GCF_965113295.1. NCBI lineage: Eukaryota > Metazoa > Chordata > Actinopteri > Cypriniformes > Leuciscidae > Leuciscus > Leuciscus leuciscus. Next base: position 26,205,535 of record NC_138723.1, on the reverse strand, counting down.
TCCCTGATACTTCCGCCTTATGTCTGATTTGAAATGCTTTCCCACTCAAATTGAGCAAAAGCAATGTAAAAGAAGAGTGGTTATCCTCAGAAAAAGCTTTCTTTCAGAACAGAAGGCGGTTTGTCCTTTTGCTTCCCGGGAGATTCTGTGCTTTAAAAGTGTCACTACACAGTGCCATCACAGAAACCACCGGGAGAAACGAGGCCAGACAGGGGTGCTCTTTTGAATGAGAGGAATTATTCAGAATTATCTAACATGTGATTAACCCTCTAATTATACCCACTCATGGCCGCTCCCTGAAGAAGTGAGGTCAACACTGAAAAAAAAAAAAAAAAACGCCTCACACATTGAATGGAAATTAGTATTTGAAAGCATTTAGTCATTATGTGCTGACAAAAAAACAGATCTTTTCTCCCCCGCAAGTAAATTCCCACTATTAACGGTTTAAATTAAAAACCATAGTAGCCTACCAAAACTTTTTATCACATCTCTCATCATAATCAAGTCTGACATTATATTCATCATGTCATAATTCAACTGTGATGTTTTAGAAGGGGAATCACTTCTGTTCCACGTGACTGAGCAACTTTTCTCCATTCCTAACATCTCGGCAAATCACAACAATCATAATCACATTTTTATTACAATCTTCCCTCCTTGTTACAGTCTACTATTCTGACATCATAAATATAATCACTATCAATTTTGAGTTTTAATGAGAGGAATCATCTCTGTCTGAGCAGATTTTCCCGTTGTAAAAACTCAGTCAATAATCACTATTGGAATTAGTCATTTTCATCTTCACACTTTTCAACATATTCCTCTAATCTGACATCATAACCACTATGTGATAGTTGAGTTGTGGTATGTTTATGTCCATTTATACCAGCATGGCCAAACATTTTCATCATTCTTCTGATGGCATACTGTATATCATAATTCAAAACTGACATTTTAGTCATTACTGTCTGGAATGCTGGTCCAATAATAACTGCTCAACCAGACATTGCAAATAGAATCAATCACAATCATTTTAATCACAATTCCGATGTCATAATCACTATGCCACAATTCAAAAATGACAATTTAGCCATGACTTTCTGAAGCGCTGGTCTAACTACAGCTCAGCCAGATATCACAACACAATTACTATTTTCATGACTATTCTGACTCTCTTCTGGGAAATCACTAATATCCTCCCTGACTTTATGTACATTCATAAGACTAGCAGTCATCACAATCAGAATCACATTCATTTTTTTTTATAATTATTCTGATGTCATAATCACTACATAGGCTACATAACTAAATCAAGCCATTTTTAGTAGGAGAAACGATGTGAAATGCTGGTCCACTGATATTAATCTGATTGTTTTCACAATCACTATTATTTGTATCACTAATCTGGCGTCATAATCACTATACTATAAATAAATTGTGACTTTTTAGTAGGGAAAATCACTTCTGCCCCTCATGACTGTCTGAACTGCCTGAACATTTATACAAGTAGCAATCATCACAATAAGAATTGTAATGATTTGCATCACCATTCTGACGTCATAATTACTAAGCGCGTAATTACATCGCGACGTTTAGAGGGAACCACTGCTGTTATCCCCTATGCTGTTATCGCAAGCGCAATACTTGTATCGCTATTCGGTCGTCATTATCACTATGATATCATTTAATTGTGACGTTTTAGTAGGGGAAATCACTTCTGTCCCTCATGACTGTCTGAGCTGCTTGTCCATTCATATCAGCTCATCCAGTGACTGCTGGCAAAGACTCTCCTCCAATCTCATTAGAGAAGTGCTGGGATAAACTGGGTTATGGTGATCACTGCTTGTACACTCTGTTCCACTGGACAAATCAAGCTGCACCTGTCCTGATATCTACAGATATCTCTTGCTAAACGACAATAAAAACAATGCAGCTGTCACCCAAGCAAGCAAACACTCCTAATGCACGAGCATACAAAATAAGGAAGAACGCACGCATTGCTATTTGCGGAGTCATTTGATGCATCCAACTGATGCAACTATTAAGAAGTCCGACTGTTGACATATCGAACGTCAGTAGCCTACGGAAATCAATTATTTCGTTGTTTACATGCAGATGACAAATCTCGTCGATGTCAATAAAACATCTGACATTTATGTATTTTTTACATACCTTCATTGCAACTCCCGTCCGTGAAAACTGTCGAATTCTAAAGTGATTTGCATTGCAAGGACACTCAGGAACACTCCATTACGTCTTCTCTTTCTAGCATCCTTGTGTATGTGTAGAAAAGAGGATAACGTAATGGCAAAGCGCGGATCCGCCAATCCCGAAATAGCAAGGCCCGCTGGTATGTATAGCAGCCAATCGGCGTTGAGTTTGCCGGCGAGTGGGCGTGTCTTATAGCCACGCATGTGTGCAGACATCAGTTTGATGCAGCGACACTGGAGTGTGTGAGTGTGACCCTTTAACTGCTTTCTCAACAGACCTTGTTTGGAAGCAGATGTGTAAAACGCTGATAATTATGTCCAGCTCTGATTTGCTAATTTCCCTAGCCGTGCTAATTAAATCCCCACTCTCAGTTTCATTAACAAGGAAACTGCCTTAATGTGCGAATTATTCAGTGACTTTCAACAAAACGGAATTTCTGTGCTCGTGCAATCCGTTGAGATTCGTCTGGCTTAATCTAATTAGATTCCGACCTTTCAAACTACTTACGATATATAAATGTGTATAAAAGTATACATATAATATATAACATTATATTATGTGACAAATAACAGTAGGCTACTTTTGTTTTTGTCTGTGTGACGTCCGACGCCAGAGGAAAGCGCTCGAGCTCGAGCTCGTTGCTATGGTTACCTCTTCAGATCAACGCGCTTTCTGTTCTCGAGCGTTTCTTTAGTGAACTCTGGCTAACTTTTAATCAAAATTGTGTGGTTACTGGGGACGTTTAAATGAGTGTGATACGAACTGCCTGCTGTTTCATTGTTGTTAATGAAAATATTTAAATGAGTTTGATAAGAACTGGCTGCTGTTTGTTTGGTCTACAGCACTGGAAAGTGCTGGAATGTTTTATTAGTAACGAGGTATTTCACGATTATTAATTCTCACACACCGCTGTTCTCAAATACTTTAAAACACCATATGTTTCTATTTTCAAAACTCATCACCTTAGCTGTCCTGTACACTTTACATGTCAAGATAAACCATTTGAACTCATTTACACAAATAAGTTATTTTAGAAATTTATATTTAATTAGGCTACGTGCTCTAAATAAAATAATACCGTAAATAGAGCATGCTCACCAACTTACATAATTAACATCAATTTAATCTTTTATTTCAGGTGCATCCGAGTTTTAGATTCAGAGTTGCATTGCAACACACGTCATTGTTTTACAATAAAGTGAGAAAGCAGGACATCTAGTGGCCAGATGAGTGAAAGACAATCCCTACAGATACTGCACTTTGCTGAAATCAAAACATTTGTTGTATGCCCTCAAGTTGTTCCAAACCTGTATGAACTTCTTTCTTCTGCTGAACACAAAAGGAGATATTTTGAAGAAAATGGGTAACAGTTGATGTATGGAAAAAATACAACAGTTGATGTATGTGTGTGTGTGTGTGTGTGTGTGTGTGTGTGTGTGTGTGTGTGTGTGTGTGTGTGTGTGTGTGTGTGTGTGTGTGTGTGTGTGTGTGTGTGTGTGTGTGTGTGTGTGTGTGTGTGTGTGTGTGTGTGTGTGTGTGTGTGTGTGTGTGTGTGTGTGTGTGTGTGTGTGTGTGTGTGTGTGTTCAGCAGAAGAAAGAAATTCATACCGGTTTGGAACAACTTGAGGGAGAGTAAATGATGACAACGTTTACGTTTTTGGGTGAAATATCCCTTTAAGGAGCCATATTTATTTAGTATGTTTAATTTAATACGAAATCAATTTTGCCTATTTTATATAACAATTCAATACATCGATGTAAAATACGTAAGCACACACATCACCTGTAATGAGTTTAGTGAAGAAAAAAAAAAAGTTTTACGTTTAACATGTAGGCCCTACAGACTAAGTTCAATTTTAACGAGATCTGATATGCAAATGAGTCAGAGTGTTACAGATGGTGAAGTCACCGCAGCCTGCAGGAGAGACATGCAGTTACATCCACACTCACACTCTCAACGCTCAGGTGAAAACATACACGACACACTTATCTATCTATCTATCTATCTATCTATCTATCTATCTATCTATCTATCTATCTATCTATCTATCTATCTATCTATCTATCTATCTATCTATCTATCTATCTATTTGTGTGTGTGTGTGTGTGTGTGTGTGTGTGTGTGTGTGTGTGTGTGTGTGTGTGTGTGTGTGTGTGTGTGTGTGTGTGTTCATGTTTTTCTATCCCGGTGGGGACTTCAACCTGAATGCACACAGACTCATGGGGACTCGTGTCACAGTGGGGACCTATGAGGTCCCCATGGGTAAACAAGCGTATAAATCATACAGAATGAGTTTTTTTGGAAATGTAAAAATGCAGAAAGTTTTCTGTGATGGGTAGGTTTAGGGGTAGGGTTAGTGTAAGGAGATAGAATATACAGTTTGTACAGTATAAAAACCATTAAGTCTATGGAGAGTCCCCACAAAGATAGTAAACCAGACATGAGTGTGTGTGTGTGTGTGTGTGTGTGTGTGTGTGTGTGTGTGTGTGCGTGCGTGTGTGTGTGTGTGTGTGTGTGTGTGTGTGTGTGTGTGTGTGTGTGTGTGAGAGAGAGAGAGAGAGAGAAACAAAGTTTCTATCATTCATATAGTATTAGATTACAAGCAAGATTGCTTTCACTTTTGACAAGTGAAAGAAGGTTAAAGATTTATCATCTGCCAGAATGAAGTGATGCATGCAGTCCTACTTGCCAAAGTAAACAAACCTGAGAAACGAGTGTGCAAGTTACAGTAATGAAATATGTTTCCATGTGAAGATTTACAGGGATTGTTTACCCAAAGATGAAACTTCTTTTATGAATTACTCACCCACATGTCGTTCCAAAACCTGTAAGACTTTCGTTCATCTTCGGAACACAAATGAAGATATTTTTAATGAAATCTGAGAGCTTTCTGTCCCTCCATTGCACGCAACTGATACTTTGACGCTTCAAAAAGTTCATAGAGAGATCGTAAAACTAATCCATTTGAATTGAGTGGTTTAGTCGAAATTTTAAGAAGAGACGCGATCACTTTATATGATGAACAGATTTAATTTAGGCTTTAACGACATGAGGGTGTGTACGACAGAATTTTGGGTCAACTATCCATTTATGGCAAACATTTCTAACAGTTTATCATGAAGCTTTGAAGCCACCTTTGTAAGAAACTAAATCAACAAGTGGAAACAAATTTTGCGTTAAAATAAATTATATTTCCTGTTTATTTTATGAATGTTCTGATCTAGAGTTTATTTGCGGTCATCTTGGCAGATATTATCTTTTTTTTTAGGTCCTTCACATGTTAGAGCAGTTCAAACATTTGTCCAGTTGGGGGCGACATGGACCATAAAACGTGAACCTTCAGCACGCAATCCGCAAACTGAGATAGAAGTAGGCCTACTCAATGAGAGGATAACAAACTGGGCAAACTGTTTCACTCAAGTCAGAAGTCACACCTGGAGCATTCATAACCTCATCTCAAAAACTAAACTGCTTATACTTTTTTTGTAAAACACATCATTTGATGAGGTTACTTCCATTGTTGATCTATCTAATTTAAATGAAATGTTAAGTGTTTCATGTATTTAAACTTAATAAATTAACATTCTTTATGTAATCATTAAATTAGGCCTGCTATTAAAAATAGTAATTTGCAGTTTGAATTAAAACCACATCTGCTCATATGTGTCTACACAGAATGAGTGTTTGTTACAGGAAATTTTAAAATACCAAGAAGAGTAACACCAGTCCAGCTTAGTCTTCCTAGAACTTTCTGGTTTTCCAGGAACACTGTGACTTGCATGCAAAGTTACAAATGCGTAAATTCCCTGGTGTCATTAATTTCGTGCAGATTTGGGTTTTACGGCTTGTTGTTATTAAGCCCATAAAAGGTGCAAGTTACAGAGACACTGAAACTAAGACTTTAGAAATGCACCCCAGAGACAGGCCTGGGCCATTTGTCTGGTAAAAATCAACAGCTGAGTTTTGCAACCGAGGTCATTGAAATGACCAAACACATGGAACAAATCAACCTCAAATGCATGACTTATGTCTTAAAACACTCCGTTTATAAATGACAGTGAACCTTCATCATTCATTTGGCACATCTGCGCTTCTGAAGCCGCTGTTTCCTGTCATGTGTGCAGTTGGGGAGTTGAACGAATCAAAGGTCATTGACATTTTCAGGGTTATTACTGTAAAACCAACAAACAGCTTCAAACTCGTTACAGATGTTTTATTCCACACCTCCAGATTGTCAAAGGACCAGTACAAAATCCCAGGATGACAAAATCAAATTTGTGCAATAATTGTTATTTTTATGTATCTATAAACCCTTGTAAATTACATTACATTACATATATAAAAAAGTATGTATAATATTTACATTTAAATCATCTATAAATTATAGCAGCGCAAGTCAAAATCAATTTTGTGCAAATAATTACTTTTTATGTATTTATTTAAATGCACCACATTATATTAAAAAATAATGTATGATATTTTCATTTAAATTCTCTCCGCATAAATTCAAACAGTGCAAATCACATGACTATAAAATCAGTTTCTTACAATAATTGTACTTTTTATGTATGTATTTATAAACCTTTATACACAAACACATCACATTATTAAAAAAATGATGTATAATATTTTCATTTAAATCATCTCCATATAAATTTGAGCAGTGCAAATTCAGGGATGAAAAAAAAACAAAACAATTTTGTGCAAGAATTTGACTTCTTATGTATTTATTTATATACCTTTATTCATAAAGACATCACTTTAATGAATAAACTTAACTAAGATTATTAAATGCTGTAGAAGTATTGTTCATTATTTGTTCATGTTAACTAAAGTAGTTAACTATTATCTAATGAAACCTTCTTGTAAAGTGTTGCTCAATATTTTCATTTAAATCACCTTTAAATAAATGTAAGCAGCTATTAATTTATTTAGCCATATGATGCATGAATTATTAAGAGAATGATTAAGGGAAATTAATTATTGTGGAGGGGGGGTTAAAAATATATTCATCATCTATATGAATAACACAATCCATTACATCAATATATGAAGAAGGAGAAGTTACTGAGTATGTTCAAATAAACTAAAATAAAAAGATAATGAGAATGCTGCATTAGTGAATTAGAGCTTTATATATGTCGCAGAGATCCAGAGGCTGCCTGTGAAAGCTGCCAGCTGTTGAAATGAATTATGGAGTCTCATTAAGAAAGTGCTGTCTGCTAACGTAGAGCACTGTTCTCATTTAGCAAACAGAGACACAGAGAAACCCTCACTATTGATCACACCGGGATTAGAAATGAAGAGGGAAAGAAAACCTCGTCAAAATGATGAGCTTTTCGTTTGGTACAAGACAGCACCACATACTGGAAAGCACGTACTCACTATCTAAAATACCATGTTTTTGGACTGATATTCTTTAAAGTACCATGGAGCACCATATTCAATAAATATCATCATTTATGAGTATAGAAATCACTCACCGCCTCTTTTTTTTTAAGAGACTCCCACAAACGATTCATCAAGTTAGAAAATGTATCGACACAACCCAGTATTAACTGACAGCACTGCTGACTCCTGTAATTACTTACTGTGCATGCATTCTGGGAGACAAATAAAGAGAAAAACACATCCGGCAGGTAAAAACAGGATGGATCCAGTTCCTGTCCAATCTGTCTACGAGGCACGTTGTCAAAAGCAGCCCCTTAAAAAAGGATAATTTTGTCATCTCACAAACACAAAACAGTTTTTTTTACAAACAGTGTTTATTTCACATAGCAAGAACAATCATTCATTAGTGTTTATTAAAAAAAACAGAAAGATAAAGAACGTCCAGGCGCTCAAAGCCATTAGAAACACACCATTTGTGACATTTATACTAGAACTGAACATTGAACTACAATTAAAATTGAGACGGAGTCATAAACAGGACAAAAAACAAACAAAAAAACGACAGGAGATGGCCAGCCAACTAGAAAAGCCCGCCATGTAAAGTGCAAATCAGACACACGTCTGTAAAGGAAACACCTCCTGTGGAGCAAAGGGCATCATAAAACAACTCAAAAGGTCACGTTTACTGTCAAACACTCATGCGTTCGCACACACACAGCCTTAATAATTAATAAATGAACTCTGTTACATCAAATTTGTTTAAAAAATAGTAAATATTCACATGAATCAAATAATTTTTTTCTATAAAACACTGAAATCAATTCAACTGTGACCATACAAACATGTTTCTTGTGCTGATAAAACGCTGCCATGTGTTTACGTGTCGTGTAATGTTACCTCTCACTGCTAACTGGATGAGATTTAAAGAAAAATAATCACGCCGTTCATGTGGCATTGTTAGTCTCTCGGCTGCCTGTGTCCTGTTTAATGAGCTCTGGCTAAAGCTACATTTGCATCAGAACAACATCACACACACACACACACACACAGACTGAACCACATAGACATCAGTCTCTTTCTAGCCCGCAGGCACTCCAGCAGCCCTTTTTCTCTCTTCTCTCACCTCTCCTCGCTCTCTTCTAATTGAGGCGAATATACCCTGGACAAAAGCCTTCTCAGAGGGGAGCATTTGACTGTATCTATCACAAGCAAAACTTTAAATATTCACATCGGCTGCTGATGTGGGTGGCAAAGACTGGCTTGTGGTAATGGGTTTACGTGTTACAAATTTGTTACATGTGGTCAGTCAGTGTTTGACCCTAAATTTAAGTTTAACTTGGCAAACAATTGGCTGGTTCTTTCTGCAGCAACTGGACTAAGAATAAAGATGGTGGGAGTGTGGAACATGTCCTGATACTTCTTCCCCTTTCAATTCTTTCAAAATCCCACCTCCATGCACCAACTTTACATAACCATTTTGTCTCATGGCACTCAAGTTTGGTTTTGTGGTGAAGGGGCGCTTCATGCTTTTACAATGTTGATACATTGTATTTTGGAGTATAAGAATAGCAAAAGAACAATACCAAACCACAAGGAACCAGGGTCCATCACCTCTCACAGAAATGCAGTGTATTTTTCTCTTCTACACTCCAGGGCTCCAGCATCAGATGGTCTTCCAGGTCATCCTCCTCTTCCTCAAACACACTGATTTCCTCAGTAGAAGTCTCTAGGCAGTAGCTGCTGCCCTGGCCCTCGCTGTATTCGTAGATGGTAGGTAGACTGCTTCTCATTCCAAAGCGTCTGCGTAGTGCGACCAGCAATGGCTGAGGCACAGTAAAGATGTCCACATTGTTGCCCAGATCCACCCAGGACAAATTGGGAAACTTTTTGGGGTCCTTAACCACCTCTATCAGGTCTTTAAGGATAGCTACAGTCAGTCGGTTACCGTTGATGGCAAGTGTGGTGAGTTTGGGTAACGCTCCTAAGAATGGTAGAAGAAGTCGCAAGCTCTCATCCTGGAGCTCCGTGAAGCTGATGTCCACTGCTGTCACAGATGAACCATTGTTCTGAAGGTAGTATGCCACACGATGCAAATCACGCCCAGAGAGAGGGATACCAGACAGATCCACGGTATCATTTGCTAATTTCTTTTTCAGTGTAGTTTTAAGACTGTGAAAAAAAAAAAAACAGCATTAGCAATTCACATTAAATTACCATTTTTATAATAATGAGTCAAAATTATTCATTTAGAGCATACACATAGTAAAATATTTTTTGTTTGTTTGTTTGTTTTTGTGCAAATTTTTTATTTATAAAAGATGTGTACATTTCTGGTGAGAAAAAAAAGGCCACAAGAAGCATTGGTGGTTCAGTGAAACCACACTGAGGCAACATCAAAAAAGGGCTTCAACAAGCATTGGTGGTTCAGTGGTAGAATTCTCGCCTGCCACGCGGGAGGCCCGGGTTCGATTCCCGGCCAATGCAAAAGTGCCTTTTGAGAGACAAAAATTTCAAACCTTCGAAAGATGGCCTGTGAAATCCCACTCAGGCAATTAAACAACGACCTCAACAAGCATTGGTGGTTCAGTGGTAGAATTCTCGCCTGCCACGCGGGAGGCCCGGGTTCGATTCCCGGCCAATGCAAAAGTGACTTTTGAGAGACAAAAATGTCAAACCTTCGAAAGATGGCCTGTGAAATCCCACTGAGGCAACATCAAAAAAAGAACCTCAACAAGCATTGGTGGTTCAGTGGTAGAATTCTCGCCTGCCACGCGGGAGGCCCGGGTTCGATTCCCGGCCAATGCATAACTTGCCTTTTGAGAGGCAAAAATTTCACACCTTCAATAGCTGACCTGTGAATCCCATAGACAGTAAAATAAATGGACACAGCGATTGGATTGGATTCAACGGAGCTGTGCCAAGAGAAATCTGAATCATTCCCTTCCGAAACTTGCAGAGACGGAGAGTGTAAGTAGGAGCTGTCCATGAGCTAGGAGCAGGAGAAGCTTCTGCTAAGTATTCTGATTAATTATTTTGTCATTTTACCTCCACGTCGCCCGATTGCCCGCGAGCTTCTCCTCCTGACCATGCCGTAATTTCTCTACTGTGCGACAGAGAGTCGCGCGTGGTTATGACGCAATCGTTAGCCTATTTTTACAAAAACGGCTTCTACGGGGCCACAACGTAAGATACAAGGTAATGGAGCCTTTTATACATTTTCGTGTTTCTTTAGAAATAAATAATGGACAAATGGAGTCTTTAAACGCCTCAGATGTAAAGTTATTAACTGTCAAAGTGACGCCAAAATGAATGAGAGTCAATGGAATGCTAACAGCAGGTCTGCTAATCAATGGCGGCGCCCTGGGAAGCTTCAATTTTTTCCGAAACTTTGGCCCCCTGTGGTGAATCCCATCTAAGACATCAAAAAAAGGGTGCCACATGCATTGGTGGTTCAGTGGTAGAATTCTCGCCTGCTACGCGGGAGGCCCGGGTTCGATTCCCGGCCAATGCAAAAGAGACTTTTGAAGCCGCAAAAGAGACTTTTGAAGCCACAAATTTCACATCTGTGAAAGATGGCCTGTGAAATCCCACTGAGGCAACATCAGGAAAGGACCTCAACAAGCATTGGTGGTTCAGTGGTAGAATTCTCGCCTGCCACGCGGGAGGCCCGGGTTCGATTCCCGGCCAATGCAAAAGTGACTTTTGAGAGACACATTTTTCACACCTTCGAAAGATGGCCTGTGAAATCCCACTGAGGCAACATCAAAAATGTACCTCAACAAGCATTGGTGGTTCAGTGGTAGAATTCTCGCCTGCCACGCGGGAGGCCCGGGTTCGATTCCCGGCCAATGCAAAAGAGACTTTTGAAGCCACAAATTTCACATCTGTGAAAGATGACCTGTGAAATCCCACTGAGGCAACATCAGGAAAAGACCTCAACAAGCATTGGTGGTTCAGTGGTAGAATTCTCGCCTGCCACGCGGGAGGCCCGGGTTCGATTCCCGGCCAATGCAAAAGTGACTTTTGAGAGACACATTTTTCACACTGTGAAATCCCACTGAGGCAACATCAAAAATGTACCTCAACAAGCATTGGTGGTTCAGTGGTAGAATTCTCGCCTGCCACGCGGGAGGCCCGGGTTCGATTCCCGGCCAATGCAAAAGAGACTTTTGAAGCCACAAATTTCACATCTGTGAAAGATGACCTGTGAAATCCCACTGAGGCAACATCAGGAAAGGACCTCAACAAGCATTGGTGGTTCAGTGGTAGAATTCTCGCCTGCCACGCGGGAGGCCCGGGTTCGATTCCCGGCCAATGCAAAAGTGACTTTTGAGAGACACATTTTTCACACCTTCGAAAGATGGCCTGTGAAATCCCACTGAGGCAACATCAAAAATGTACCACAACAAGCATTGGTGGTTCAGTGGTAGAATTCTCGCCTGCCACGCGGGAGGCCCGGGTTCGATTCCCGGCCAATGCAAAAGAGCCTTTTGAAGCCACAAATTTCACATCTGTGAAAGATGGCCTGTGAAATCCCACTGAGGCAACATCAGGAAAGGACCTCAACAAGCATTGGTGGTTCAGTGGTAGAATTCTCGCCTGCCACGCGGGAGGCCCGGGTTCGATTCCCGGCCAATGCAAAAGTGCATTTTGAGAGACAAAAATTTCACATCTGCGAAAGATGGCCTGTGAAATCCCACTGAGGCAACATCAGGAAAGGACCTCAACAAGCATTGGTGGTTCAGTGGTAGAATTCTCGCCTGCCACGCGGGAGGCCCGGGTTCGATTCCCGGCCAATGCAAAAGAGCCTTTTGAAGCCACAAATTTCACATCTGTGAAAGATGGCCTGTGAAATCCCAGTGAGGCAACATCAGGAAAGGACCTCAACAAGCATTGGTGGTTCAGTGGTAGAATTCTCGCCTGCCACGCGGGAGGCCCGGGTTCGATTCCCGGCCAATGCAAAAGTTCCTTTTGAGAGACAACAATTTCAAACCTTCGAAAGATGGCCTGTGAAACCGCACTGAGGCAACATCAAAAATAAGGTTCCATAAGCATTGGTGGTTCAGTGGTAGAATTCTCGCCTGCCACGCGGTAGGCCCGGGTTTGATTCCCGGCCAATGCAAAAGTGCATTTTGAGAGACACATTTTTCACACCTTCGAAAGATGGCCTGTGAAATCCCACTGAGGCAACATCAGAAAAGGATCTAAACAAGCATTGGTGGTTCAGTGGTAGAATTCTCGCCTGCCACGCGGGAGGCCCGGGTTCGATTCCCGGCCAATGCAAAAGTGATTTTTTAGGGCATTTTTAAAGCAGGCCTGTGAAAGCCCATTGAGGCAACATCAAAAATAGGGTTCCACAAGCATTGCTGGTTCAGTGGTAGAATTCCGCGCCTGCCAATGCAAAAGCGATTTCTGATACCTAAAAACAGTAGAAACACAATACGAACATTGACAGCACGTTTGATGCATTTTTGAGCATATTTGATGCTGGGGTAATTCCTCATTTTCCATTCCAAAAGCCAAACGCATGTTGCTCCAGGGAGATTGTTCAATAGAGCAAAAGTACTTTTGGGAAATATATCCACAACTACACAGCAAAAACACACCTACAACTTATTAGAGTACATGAAATGTGTGACAGTATGTTACGGTTGACTTGATCCCTATAAAGCATATTAGTGATTCAAACATTAGTCATCATTCAATCTCAAAATCCACGTGACTTAACCAGACAGTGTATTTTCTCAGAAAAGGGTCATAAAATTACAGGCAATTTAAATCTAACTCTGCCAACATGTTTTTTACGGTGATGACCAATGTTGTTTGTGATGTGCACAGCGCTTGCATTTCCCACTCTGTCTCCACACATTACCCATCAGCACATCTTCCGCATATCCATGTATGCAAAGCCAGACCAACATTTAGATTAGACTCTTTCTTAGACTCACAAAATAGGCAAGGAAACATGAAAATCGGATGTATGGATAGGGTTCAATGAGTCATTGTTCTTGCCCAGAGCAGTCACGTTGACAAGAGAGTCAGGGCTGTCAGAATAAATGAGTACACACACCAAAAAACGGAAAACTGTGGCAACTCGGGCTGACGGAGATGCTTGCAATTGTGTGTGGTTTGCACCGATGTACCGCCACTGCAACTCCCCCATACACTAGTCTGCAGATGAACAAGTGGACGACACAGCGGCCAGGGGGCATCAGCTTAAATGAGCAAGGTTGTCGATTCCTGAAATTAAATGTAATTCAGCTTGTCTTCCATATTTATGGAAGACAGACCAATTTTTTGCATTACTTCAACATGAAATATTCTGAATACATGGGTAATAATAAAGACTCTTACGCATAAGAAATGGCTCCTTGTGCATTAACTACGCTTTAAATTAGAGAGCTGACAACTGAACAGCAATGCAGTTCCCTTCTTCAATCAGCCTGCAGCACCCCACCCCTCTGCAGCGGGGAAAGTCCATCTGCTTCTCCTCTGCTTGGCATGACAGCCTTACATTCAGAGGGGCTTTTGCTGTGACTGCAGGATTTGGACTTCCTACGCCGTATGCTCATTGTTCTGAGTTTGGGCTTGTCTTATTGGATTAAGGGCTTTTCTACAGGGGCTGCCTGGCACGCTGCTCACACATTTCTGCGTAGGAGCCAGAGGTCCAGCCAAACAATACGCACGTATCAGCCCTTTTCAATAACAACACTGTGTGTTGGTGTTATAGTCGTGAGGAAGGGTGCTGAGAGCTCCTGGAGTTGTTGGAATGGGGGTGGAATGGATGGGGTAGGTAGCAGAATGTAATCCAGAATTGGTTGCCCATCTGCAAGGTAACATGGAAGTGCTAATTCCAGTATAGACTCAAGATCATGCACTCTTTATCTAAGCGATGTTGTTAACATGGTCTCCTGACATTGTTGATCATAGGAACAAACCATTTTAGACCGCATTTTGAAAAAATTAACCATGGTATTACTAAATATTCTAAGAAAGGAATCGCCCAGGAGGTCAAGGTTTGGCTGGTTATGTTTGTCAGTTAGCCCCTACTGGTTGAGTTTGTAACTACAACAATAATCAGGCAAATAGCATGTTTAACCATTTACAGGCAATCAAAAAATAACATAACTGCTACAAAATAAAATAATAGTAAAATAATTAGTAAAAGCAGTAAAATTATATATATATACGGAACAGATAGTATTTTTCACTCATTTTCCATTTAAAATATCTAAAAATCAAACATTGAGGTAAATTATGGAATTTGAAAAGTGATTTCCCAGGGTCATGTGTAAGGTCAGATGACAAAACCAATAAATCCATTGATTAAATTAACTGTGGAACAGTTTAGAATCCACACAGGAGCTGAACAACCTGCTTAATGAGAGATATACTGGTTCTAATTGCCTCATACATCCACTCTGCCCTTTGGGATATTGACATGTTTTCACAAAGAGCTTACATGACCTATCAAATACAACCTCAAAAACAGCGAGAGATTACAATGAAACATGCATTAAATATAGGAGGCCGCCACACAAGACACATTCTGAATAATTTTACGCTGAATAATTACACAACATGTTCATTAATGAATCAAATTAATCACATGCATCAATATTTGCAGAGAAAAAATTACAAAAATTAAAATAAATTATATTATTGTGGTAGACAAAAACATTGAATAGACATTACAAAAAAGCACTACTTTAATGTGACAAATGTTAATGTTACAATGTTTCATTACCACCAAACACGGTTTAATTTGCTAAAGATCTGTATTGCGTCTTCTGTGCCGTAAAATCGCTTGACTAAAGGCTGGCCCACAATAAAAGACTATTAAAATCGTATCAGATTTTTAAAATGTGAGAAACCACAAACCTGATGATAAAAAAAAAAAAGATTGAACTGTTTTGTAACTGTAGTGTGTGGAGTGCCACGATGTGACCAAGACACCACACACTAACAGATTCCATTCACAAACAACCAGACTAACAATCTCACAAAATCTCTCACGGTCAAACTTAACTTTAGATTAAACAAACATGAAGGATGATGAGCGAGAAGAAATGGCGATAATAGTGTTTGCACTTCTTTTTTTACAGAAAATTCATGTAAAAAAGAAAAAGGTTTGGATGAAGTCATGTTATGCTTCCGTCAGCTCGCTTTGTGATTTGGTATCGTTTCGTTCCACGTGACAATCTATAGAGTGCTTGCGCGTTCGTCCTCGGGGTTCCCCCCCACACCACAGGATTTCTGATTGGTGCAGCCCTGACATTCTTCACGAGCAGATTCAATCACTCTAACACACCACAGGAAAATCTCATAATATAATCTGTAGAACAATCAAAATAATCAGGATTTTACCTAGGATTGTCTAGAGTGGGGGGGCAAAATCGGCCCGATTATCTTGTAGTGTGTGTGCCCAGCTCAAGAAAACCTGTCAGGGCAGATCTGTATACCATGCCACCATAACTCTGAAAATAACGTTGTCAAAACTCTCTTCAGATGATTTCCCTACCAAGCCCTGACGACGTGGCAGGTTTGAAGGCCCATTTGCATTAATATATCTCCATACTGACACTCTGAGACTTTATTTAGATTTAAAGACACGATACGATGTGACGTTTGTCTGCCAAACGGACAGTCTAAATCACATTTTGAAATGTATCTTCTCCATGGGCTCTGAATCTCTCCAGAGATGATGGTTGTGGTCATTCTCTAAACCTTCTGCAGGTGGTAATCAGGTTTTCTCTCAGCAGTACCACATACACATTTCCCCAGCCATCTTAAACACGAACTGCACAGAACAATGACTTTCCAGTTGGATAATCCCATTTCATTACTGGTGGGATAGTCAAGGCTATATATAAAGTCAAGTGTAGACAGAGAACTCGGTATAAAAGCACTGCGAAGGTCCCGGATGACAGAGCTATATATATATATATACCACCCATTGCTCGGTGTGGCACCGTGAGCTCATGCCAACCTGTCAGAAGGCCACTGCGGGCTTAACAGTGAGTGTCAGACTGAAGTAGTGCCAGTTCTTGGAGCAGCTAATCCTACTCAACACACATGCCCACACTCAATCAACACAAACACACAATCACACGTGAGATTTCAGGACATCGCTGCCTCTCCATGGGGTTTCACCTAGGACATGGATTTGAGCGGGAGCTTCACCGACTGTGCCAGTGGAAAACACATGCTAATGTGAGAGGAACGTTAAAGATTAGGGGCATACAGAAAGCAATCTAAATAAAGCAACAAAGCCGAATATTTCACAACCCAAAGAAAAAAAAATAAGAAATTATATTTTGCATAAAAAAGCAAGACAATTAAACACAATTATTGTAATACGGTAAAATAAGTAAATAAATAATGATGACTAAAAAAGGCTTATATCACAGAATATAAATAAATCAGAAAAGTACCATTGCAAATAATACTATATGAAAATAGTATTTTGGGTTTTATTTGTTGTTGCTTTTTCTGTACTATGTTAATGAATGAATATCACAAAAAAGAAAATAAAAAGAAAAAAAATGCATTTAAAAAACCCAGTTTTTTTAGAACCATTCAAATGATTTTGCATTGGGACATTATTTACACAATTAGACCTTGAATAAAAAATGTATTCATATAAATTATCATTAGAAAACATGTCTGGGTCACATTTTACCCCCAAATCAAAAGAGAAAATAAGAATTTATATTTTCTATAAAGAATATATATAAAATTAAACCCATATTTCCAATACTGTAATACTATAAAAATACTGAAAAATTACAAATTAATTAGCATATATTAGCTCAACCAACAATGCCAGTGGAAAACACATGCTACTTGATAATGTGTGAAAAACATTAAAGATTAAACTGCATATAGGAAGGTATCTAGATAAAGCAGAAAAGCTAGATTATTTAAAAGTTCATATTAACATGTCAGATTACTTATAAGACTGATTGTTCCTAGAAGGACCCATTTTTAGCATAATCGAGGGCTACGGCTACTTTCAATGGCGCTATCATCGCAGTAATTTTAATGAAAAGTTGGTCTAATAATGCAAAAAGATACCCCCGATTTGAATCGGATTATAACATTACCTTCCCCAATTTAGACATGTAGTCGCGTTATATTTGCAGCCATTGAACCAGCTCCCCTTTGATAAAAGCCCGTGGCATGGCAAGAGTAATGATAGCAATAATTATAATGATGATAATAGCACACAATGCGTGTGATAGCATGGTGCTCCTAAAATGGCTGATTAGGAGCTGTGCTCCCTCGTATCTGCAGAAAGAAACACTTCAAAAAAGACACTTCAAAGCTCTGCAAGTGCATCAGTGCAGTGTTTTGCAGAGATCAAGCTTCAAACCCTGTCCGCCGCTAATGCTACACGTTTATATGTATTTGCTAGCATGAGTCTAATGTCTGCACCTCCCTTCTTCCTGCCTGTATAAGGCTTTGAAAGTTGAATTATTGGAGAGGGCCGTCTGCAAGGAAGTGATGGATTATGTAACAGTAGCATAGCGGGTGCCCAGCTAGCAGAGTCATTGCAAAATGGCTACAGAAACAGCATTAAAGTGTATTGCTTCAGAAGGGATGCATCCCAGCGGCTGATAGCTGGTTTGAGCTCTTCTACTGTACAGCGGATTGGTGCCGACTGTCTGCTTGGCCTTTTTAATGCGTCAGCCCTCTGGGAATTTATGTGTCGGCACATTGGCTTGGTTTCTGCCAAGGGCTACATACAGTGATGTGATGTTTATGCTAATCAAAGCGTTTGGAGGGCAAATGCATCTTTTCAGCACGAGGCAGAGATTTCATGGCTCGTCTGTTTTAATGCTAATACTGTAACATAACTTTTTGAATGATCAATATTGTTGTTAAATAGATTTCTATAAGAGCTGCACGATTAATCGTTATAAAAAAAATTGCGATCTTAATTCAAACACCCACGCGATCTTATTATAATTCTGTTCTGGGCGAGAACTCCCTGCGCATCTATGCAGCCTAGCACGGATAAGAGTGGGGAGGGAGGAGGAGCTGGGGAGGGAGGAGGAGCTGGGGAGGGAGGAGGAGCTGGGGAGGGAGTAGGAGCTGGGGAGGGAGGAGGAGCTGGGGAGAGAGGAGGAGCTGGGGAGGGAGGAGGAGCTGGGGAGAGAGGAGGAGCTGGGAGGGAGGAGGAGCTGGGGATGGAGGAGGAGCTGGGGAGGGAGGAGGAGCTGGGGAGGGAGGAGGAGCTGGGGAGGGAGGAGGAGCTGGGGAGAGAGGAGGAGCTGGGGAGGGAGGAGGAGCTGGGAGGGAGGAGGAGCTGGGGAGGGAGGAGGAGCTGGGGAGGGAGGAGGAGCTGGGGAGAGAGGAGGAGCTGGGGAGGGAGGAGGAGCTGGGGAGGGAGGGGGAGCTGGGGAGGGAGGAGGAGATGTGGAGGGAGGAGGAGCTGGGGATGGAGGAGGAGCTGGGGAGGGAGGAGGGGCTGGGATGGAGGAGGAGCTGGGGAGAGAGGAGGAGCTGGGGAGGGAGGAGGAGCTGGGGAGGGAGGAGGAGCTGGGGATGGAGGAGGAGCTGGGGAGGGAGGAGGAGCTGGGGAGGGAGGAGGGTAATCACTCCTGAGAAACGCGATAGCTGCTGATAATACTGAAGAGCTTATATAGGAATACAGTGACAGGCGTCGTATTCCTATAGGTAGACGTGGATCAGCTGAGAGTCAGCTGATGCGAGCTTGACTAACGTGACCTGCCAGAACTGACGCTACGCTTGATATTTGACAAAATAATAAAGGAACATTCAAATTCAACATTCGTTGGCGCTGCCGTTGAGCCAGAGAGAGCAGTTGTCATGTGAAACAGCTTCACAAACAGTCTTTTAAACCACATAGTATTACAAATATTCTTATTATCACAGAAGTACTGGGATAAAAGTTTATAGTTCAGAAAAAAAACACTGATGTCAACAGTAGCGATCAAAATAGAACAAATCACCTTTAGAAAGTAACTTGGCACTTTAAATAACGATCTCATCAATTACATCGCGACTAGTGACTGTTAGAAAATGTATTTGTCACTGAATCATTCATTCAAGAGATTCATTCAAAAACACTGATTCATTCAGTAATGTCATTGAATCATTCATTCAAACAGAGTTTTTTAAATGATTCAGATTAATTAAACATTTGAAATAGACAGCTGCAATTGGCATTTTGTCAGAACCTCTAGTAAATTTCGTTATTTTGTTTACTTGTGTGTTCAGAATCGTGGGAGAATCTCTATTTGAAACAAAAAAATTGTGATTCTCAATTTATCCAGAATTGTGCAGCTCTATTATACCTTAGAAAATCATGTGGTTTTACCATATAATGTATAATTAAATGGTAATTTAATTTTTATAGATATTAAAATGATAAACACATTTTCACTGTACCATAGTCTTAATGAGTGAATCTCATGAAAACATGTTCAGGTCACATTTCCCCCCACAGTTAAAAATAAATAAATGATTTATTTATTTATTTTAATTACATTAAAAAAAGTACTGAATTTGTAACTTGTTTTTGTATTATTTTCATGACAATAACATACATTTTCCCTTTAATTTTCCATTACTGCAATGCCATACATTTTTTACAAATTTAAAATAATAAGCATATATTAAAAGGCAGTACAACAAGAATCAAACATTATCATGTACTACCTTCTGATATCATATTGTATACTGTGGATGTACTATAGTTCATTGTTATTTTAATATTATATATATATATATATATATATATATATATATATATATAACAATTTTAATCAGGAATGTGCTACTATAATCTACAATAGTCAAAACAAAACATGCCTGACGAGGATGACAGTTTGGTCGGCTCACCCTGTTATTTACAACTAGTGAGATGTTCTGTACCAAAAGTTCTCCACATGGAGTTCCATAGACGATTAATCAGGGATAAGGCTCAAAGATGCCAGCTTAACACTGTTGTCAAGGTAGAGTTCGCAGAATCGCGTATCTGATTGGATTAAATCGAGCGTCGAGGTGTAAGTGCAGTAGCTCGACACTTTAACCAGGGCAAAGGGGAAGAGAACAAAGCAGAGTGATAAATTAACGACAGTTTCAAGTTCAATAAAAGCAGGGCGACCAGAGAGTGAAGGGCTGCTTTGGAGAAACAGGAGAGATGAGTCAGACCTGTTGATGACATTTCTAACCTCGGCTCTCCAGGGCAGCCCAGACACACGGTATGTAGGTCAAACACATTTAGACACGGCCAACAAAGAGGTCAGGAAGCAGAAATGGAAAAAATAATACGTAAAAAAGAAATCAAAAGGAGTGTAAACAGCAGACAAAGGGTTAGAGTGTACACTACAAAAATAATTTTAATATATTTTTTTGTCTTGTTTTCAAGAAAAAATAAAGTGGTAAAATAGAACTTTTAAATAAAACAAAATCTAACTAATCAGCATAAAAATTTAACCATTACAGCAAATACTCCCATAATGTATAAATAAACTTAAATTAATAGTAATGAAAATGGGAATCGGGGAAGGAAATGTGTTTAATTGTTATGCCACAATGCAAAATTATTTTTAGTACCAATTAAATAACATGGTATATGCATATGATATCAGACATTATCATGGTATACAGTATATCATGTAAGACCATTTATTACCATCATGAACTATGATAATGCCACAGTACTTTTATAGAGGGATATAATAAAAAAGTTATACTAGCTAGAAATATTATTATTCTTTTCGGGGGGCAACTAAATCATATGCTACAAACTTAATCAGTATTTTTGGCTCATTAGCGGCGATAAATTATTATTTTTTAAATGTAAAACATTGAATCAGCATAAATTAAAGACAATACCACCTCAAATACTACAATAATGTGTAAATAAACTTTTTATGCATTAAAGTAACTAAAATGCGAATTGTGGAGGGAAATATTTTTACACTAAAGACTGAAAATTCAGCTTTTCCATCACAGTATAAAAATATATTTTAAAATATATTCAAATAGAAAACAGTTCTTTTAATTCATAATATTATTTCACAATATTAGTGTTTTTATTGTATTTTTGATTAAATAAATGCAGCCTTAGTGAGCATAAGAGACTTCTTTCAAAAACATAATTTTTTTTTTTATGTTTCCAAACTTTTGACAGGTACTGTATGATAATCAAACATTAAAATCCCATTGTAGTACCAAAAACGTTTTTTTTTCTTCAATAAAAATATCTAAACATCTTCCAAACAAGATAAATCTGAGTGGAATGCAAAATAATAATCCTCCTCTAAGTGCATTTCTCTTATAATCTCAAAGACATCACAGGGAGTAAATGTCCGCAGGAACATATGGGACACAAAACAGGGATGTGGGATGCAGAACAGATCGGATGCGGATCATTCTGCTCGGCAGCATCTTCAAATGTGGGCCGAAACGCCAACCTGCTCCCGGGTTGGCGCGTGCGCGGATATGCCCGTGAGCGCGCGGGTACGCCAGCCAGCAGCATAAGCTGAAACCCAAACCGCCTCACATGTGTTCAGCTCAACCGGTCATCTCAGGCCTGTTTTATAGGCCACCGTGACCATCCGCAGGTCCTCATTTGTGTCAAACTGCTGTGAGTTCTCACCCATCATGCTCTTAACTCTGGCTATCCACTGACTAGGGCAGCGATGGGTCGTGTATCTTTTACCCCAGCGGCAGGCGGCCAACATGCCCCACATAGTGCTTATTCGAATGAGGAGGATGTTATGCAAGCGCAAACGCTCCCCCAATAAACTTTGCATCAACATGAAGCCGAGCCGAGACCTCCATACGAGAGGGGATAATTACACAGAGAACTGCTGCTGTCTCATCTACACCCCTGCCGACTGCTTTATTAAACAGATTCATCATTCCATTTCGTTTCAGAGGCCGTAATGGCTGAGAGGCGAACGGTTGCCTTGCAGGAGCGCTGGGTTGATGAAATAACAACTGCCGCTGTGCTGTTTCGTGCTCTCGCACGAGGGGATTTTCCAGGAGCTATCAAGAATATGTGGGTGATTAGCCTGAAATCAAGAACAGATTTTAAAATCACGGCAAAACAACACTGGCTTCTCAAGCGTAGAGGCGACAGAGAGACGTGATCTGCAATGCATCACAATTGCAATACAATCAAAACACTTTTATATAGTTATTTCTAAAGAAAATGCTAACATATATACTTATTTTAAATACTTGTTTTTAAGCTATATAAATTTTTTTTTACAAATTTTTTTTTGTTAAATAAGATTTAATTAATTATATAAAATATTATATTCTATATACCCACACATACACATAGAATTAAATATAAAATAAGTATAAAATAAATAAAATATTGTATTATATTATTAATATAATATATCTAATATAAAATATAAAATGATTATATAGAACTATATAAAAAAATATTGTATACATATATGTTAATATAATATAATATATTATAGTATAAAATAATTAAATATAAAGTAATATAAATATAATAATTTGCATGGATTGCTTTGGATTACTTTTAGATTTGGTTTTATTCTTTGTTATTTTTCTGTTAAAAACTCTCTGGGCCCTATTTTAACGATCTGAAACGCAAGTGTCAAAGCGCAAAGCGCAAGTAACTTTGTGGGCGGGTCTCGGCGCTGTTGCTATTTTCCCGGCGGGATAAATGACTATTGCGCCAGGCGCAAATCTAAAATGGGTTGGTCTGAAGTAGCTTCATTATTCATAGGTGTGGTTTGGGCGTAACGTGAAATGAACCAATCAGAGCGTCATCTCACATTCCCTTTAAGAGCAAACGCGCTTTTTCCATAGCGGATTGCTATTGAAACGGCAGATTTG
The DNA here is from genome assembly GCF_965113295.1 of Leuciscus leuciscus. Classification (NCBI taxonomy): domain Eukaryota; kingdom Metazoa; phylum Chordata; class Actinopteri; order Cypriniformes; family Leuciscidae; genus Leuciscus; species Leuciscus leuciscus. The sequence continues at coordinate 26,182,071 of NC_138723.1, read as the reverse complement.
CCAGGCGCGCGCCAGGAGCGGTTCACAGCCAAGGAGAGCAACGCTCTCGTCACGGCCGTAAAAGAGAGAAGTTACATTGAAATGGAGAAACCCACCCAAATTAACTTCGGTTAAACAGGCGTATGATAATTTGGGTAAATGTGTAAGCTAGATGTATGCTTTTATAATAAATAGTCTATCTATCTATCTATCTATCTATCTATCTATCTATCTATCTATCTATCTATCTATCTATCTATCTATCTATCTATCTATCTATCTATCTATCTATCTATCTATCTATCTATCTATCTATCGTAATAATGTATTCAAAAATGAAAACTGCTGCTTCTGTGTAGATGAGAGAATCAAAGTGTAGGCTATGTGCGTTGTGCACACGCTACATTGATTATGGCCAAGCATGCGCCCTTAAAATAGCATATGAATAACATGCGCAACGCGCCACTGACTTTAAACTATTTTTTCCTGGTTAGTGGCGCAATTGTTTTCTAAACCTGCAAAATAGCATGAATGAACGTTTGCGCCGGAACACGCCTCCTCTTTGCGCTGAACCGCCCCCGGGAGCGCAAGTGTATTTCCTAACTTACCGACGTGCTTCTGTGGAGGGAAAAGTCTGCTTTGCGCGGGTGCAAAATAGGAATGATACATGCGTCGGTGTACAAAGTCACTTGCGCTGGGTGCAAGATAGGGCCCTCTGAGTGTTTAACACGGTAATGGATATGAAAATGTATATATATTTGGTCTTGCCAGAATAGATCTGTTGCTCCTGCAGAGCAAGTACAGGACTCCAAAACACACACGACACACTGCTGTACAATATAGCATACATGAATTACCCGAAATCTAGCAAATCTATACAGGTGGAGCTGGGGAAGGTGGAGGGTTTCTGAAAGCGCACTGCAACTGCTATAGCAAATGCTGATCAAGTATTTGAAGGTTGAACAGCGAGCTCATTGGCTACTGATACAGCAGGAACCAATCAGCTGTCCATATAGAGAATGATGTGATTGCAAACAGACTGAGTTAAGGATCTATCAGCATGTGGCATCTAGAGTTTCATGACAGAACTTTATATTTTTTACTGTGCAACAGTACAGTACTCAACTATGCTCAGTGATGAACTACAATGCATTCACTGGTTTATTGCATCAAGACTGCAAAGTGAATATAAAGACTTCAGATGCAAAAACATCTAAGTCCGTCTAACGTTTTTCTTTAATATTAACATTTTTATCTATAGGTAAATATCTTATCTATCTATAGGTTTCTACCTAAGTACCAACATTTCTGAATGGGCTGAGACTGGGATTTAGTAAGTTTGAAGTGCAAGTATTTGATGAACGTGTACTTTGTGCGGAGAGCATTCACTCAATATTATTATATCATTTTTGACATAGGTGGCTTTTAGAGGCTTTTGCATCGGAGGTCTTCATATACTGAACAAAACATACACTGTAAAAAAAAAAAAAATTACTGCCTTAAATTTTTGAGTACAATCACTTCAATTTTTAAGTCATTTCAACTTAAATTACATTAAACTGACTTAAAAAAAAATCTGTTGAATCTTGTATATCACAAAAAAGCAATGTTTTCTTAACTTACTGGTTACATATCATTTACTCTCACATGTTGCTCATCAATGCCACATACTGTATAATATGCCACTATGAATATGCAAAGGTGCGAATGAGATCCAAAAGCTACGAAGGGGAAATTAAATGTTGGCCTGTTACTTCCACCAAGCTATGGAATGTTTTCAAGAGACTTGAAATAAAAATACTTTGCTAACGGTAATTTTTGGAGGAATATTTTGTGCTCCACTGAAAAAGTTACTGCTTACTGCATTGGAAGGCCATGAGGGTGAGTAAATAATGACCAAATTTTCATTTTTGGATGAACTTTCCCTATAACTATGGTTCTAGCGGCACAGATGCTAACAAATGCAGTATTTCTCAGCTTTCTTGCTCTCTCGCTCTACTCAAGTCTCTCTGATGCTCTTTATCTTTCAGGTTTTCCCCTCCGGCCACCTAACCTCACTCTTTAAAGCTTTTCTAGGAGACACCAAAAAAAAAAAAAAAAAAATCAATGTGGTTTAAAGGAGCCTGAAATCTCTCCTAAAGAATATTAGAAAGAGGAAAGAGAGATGGGACGTCTTCAGAAGCCGAGAGAATCAGCATCTTTCCTCTCCTCTTGTTCCCTTTAAATAGAACAACGGTCGGCCTGACAATATCTTCACACTCTAACGGGGTCTTGTTTCACTAAAGCATTCAATCTTTTCCCCCCACGATCAGCTCCGAGGGTGTGACAAGACAAACGGAGGAGGCATTTCTGCAGATTAGGCTTTCATAACAGAGATTGAAAGAGCAGAGGTTCACGAATTACGTGAGCGATGGAGATGATGGCTTGTTATTGTTGGAGCTTGTTTAGAGATGAGTTGGTGATAAAACAAGGAGCATAGGAACTAAATTGCAGCTGTTGAAATCTCCCAAACTGGGTTAATTGCTCTGGGATGGGGAGAGAACATGGATATCATTAAAAAGACTTTCCCTTTCATAATGATTTTCTCACCATACCTGCCCAACGCCCAGAGGGAAAGACGTTCCCTGTGTTTCGTATGCTGTTTGCTGTTTGATGATATCTGACAGAGGAACTCATCTGAGAGAAACATTGATCTAAGTTTCACCTGTCCGTGTTTGACACGGAGGCAAAGCGCCACTCGTAAGGGATGATACCGAGAGTCGCAGCAATAAAAAGTGTCTAGCATCTCTTGATTCTGAAGCGACAGCTGCCTCTAGGGTAACAACATCTGCACTTTTACATGATGGGAAGAGTCAGGATCAGTAGATCAAAACTGCAGGAGTTTTTGCAGCTCAATTGGTTGATCACAGTGCCAGCAACACCAAAGTTGTTGGCTGGACTCCCAGGGAGCACGTACACTGCCGTATAACATTTTGGGGTCAGTAAGATTTTTTTTTTTTTGAAGGAAATGAATAATTTCACTCTAAAGTGATCGTAAAGGCATTTACAATGTTACAAACAATTTTTATTTCAAATAAATGTTGTTTGAACCTTCTATTTATCAAAGAATCGTAAAAAACATGCATCACGGTTTCCACAAAAATATTAAGAAGCATAAATGTTTTCAACACTGATAATAACCAGAAATGTTTCTTGAGCAGCAAATCAGCTTAATAGAATAATTTCTGAAGGATCATGTGACACTGAAGACTGGAGTATGATGCTGAAAATTCAGCTTTGCACCACAGGAATAAATTACATTTTAATATATATATTCAAATTATTAAAAATTTTAATACATTTTTTTTTTTTTTTAAATGTGTCCTTTGAATACACAACACACTGCCATTGATAAAAAGCATCTGCCAAATGCCTAAATGTAAAAGCACATTTCCACATATCCAAACTGGGCACAGTTTGGTTACGAGAAATGCGAGGAGCAATGGCACAAGTGCAAATAAGATATACATTTTGGTCTGATCCTCACACAAAACTTTAGTATAGTAGCTTAAGAGGATGTGGAATTCGAGATGGGAATTATAATGAATTCAATAAAGGAACCTAAAAATGAGAAATTTTGTCATAATTTACTCGCCCTCACCGTCCAAACCTGTATGACTTTCTATCTTCTGCAGGACACGCACACAAACAATGTATTAGACTCAAAAGTAGATACTTTGAAGAATGTCAGATGTTCAAACAACATTAGACCTAACTGACTTTAACTCTATTAATAAACAATGAGGCACTAGCCGGCATAGCCGCGTTTCCATTACAGATTTGCACAAAACTTTTGCGATATTTTCTAAATGTCGATAAAAAACTATTGTGAAATGACGGCGTTTCCATTAACCGATGTTATGCGACTAAAACGTAATTTTTACCTCTCGCTAGAAGTCATTCCAATAATCATGGCAACTGATATTGGTAGGTTTATGTATATCTCAGCCACCGCACTAGCCATTATTTTTAATGGAAGGAGACGTGGGCATGTTATCCAAGCATTAATGGCAAGGAAAGTCCCTTATACTGGGAGCAACTCGTATGAGGTGTTTCTGTGTGTTTCTCCCTCCTGCTTCAAGGTCTTGATCAATTGTAGCATTTCTTTGTTGTTTAGAATCTAGTATTCCCGTAATACTTTTGTCTTTTATGAGTTTAATAAAGAACACTGTGTCGTCTTCTGTCCAAACATACCGCGTCATCTTTAAAGAATGATCGACTTGTACATACACCAGGTGACCTGTAAATGCGAAAAAAACTGTTTCCATTGCAAATATTCCTTTTTCGAATTGCCTGAAAAAACACCTCATGCGAGCGTAAAAAACTTTTTTGCGATATATGGGAGTTTTTGCGAAATTGACGTCTTTCCATTGGGCGTATTTTTAATTCCGCAGAAAAAAGAAAGTCATACATTTTTTGATGGTGAGGTTGAGTAAATGACAACAGAACTTTCATTATTGAACTGTCGGTGAACTGCTCCTTTAAGTAATTGAAGTCGCTCAATATTAACCCAATTAAACTCTTTGTGCTCTTTCATACCCCTGTTTAAGCATCTTATGCCGACGTCAGGAAAGGCTAATCTTGTTTCCTTCCACTTGTTAGTATTTCAATCTGTCAGCACTGATTTTTCTAAGCTCTGATGTCAGTTGTTGTGCTGGCTGTGGAGGTGTATCCTAATAAGGGGCAGATGGACAGACGCAAGACTCTTACCAGGCTTGAGACTTCCTCCTGGGCACGTTCTGTCTGCTCCACTTGGAGTGAGGGGTCAGGTGATAGATCAGCTGCCTGCAGATCTTCTCAGTGGACTTGAGAGCATCAGACTCCTGCAAAAGCCAGGATGAGAAGGGTGATGAAGAGCTATTCTGGGAGACTGGAGGGCTTATGATCACTGACAGTGTAATCCAAAGTAACTTGGATATTTACCATGTCTAGTACTATTAAAAGGGTTAAACAGACGTAAACATTCAAGTTAATCTGTGAGTGATGATTTAGTTTACAAAGTGTCACACAAGAGGCCATTGCTTTTTAGACATTTTACCATAGTCAAGAGGTGCTGTTAGGCATGACACGACACACAAGCAGCACTCATACCGTGGTGAAAAACACTGGAAAGTGGCAATCTATTTGATAAAAGACAGCAATGTTTAATTAAAGTTATTAATAATAACGATCATTATGAATCAAAAGTTTGGGGTCGGTAAGATTTATTAATGTTCTTGAAAGAAGTCTCTTATGCTCACCAAGGCTGCATTTATTTGATCAAAAATACCATACAAACAGTAATATTGTGAAATATTATTATCATTTCAAATAAATGTTTCCTATTTCAACATATTTTAAAATGTAATTTATTTCTGTGATGCAAAGCTGTATTTTCAGCATCATTACTCCAGTCTTCAGTCACATGATCATTCAGAAATCATTCTAATATTCGGATTTGTTGCTTAAAAAAACACATTTCTTATCATTATTGAAAACTGTTGTGCTGCTTAATATTTTTTGTTATTAATCAGTGATACATTTTTTCAGGATTCATTGATAGAAACTTCAAAAGAACATAATTATTTTAAAATTTAAATAATTTGTAATATTGTCTTTACTGTCACTTTTTATCAATTTAATGCATCCTAACTAAAAAAAAGTTATTTCTTTCTTTCTTAAAAAAACACACAAAAAAACGTACTGACCCCAAACTTTTGAAAGATATTGTGTGGTGTTCGCAGTTTGTAAAATAGTGTTGCACTCTCTTTAATTTATGATGATTTAAATAATTTATTAATACTGTATTAGAGTAATAAGAATCTAATGAGAATGGGGATAACAAAAAAGCCTAAAGTGAAATGTCTGGCCACATTAATTCAAATTTTGGGGGGAAATAGGCCTAATTGTCATTAAAATAACGTCATATTGTAAAACAAATCCTGATGGTCCTAAAAATAGGGTTCAATTTCTTAATGCAAAATATAATTTCTGACCCCCCTCCTCCCCAAAAAAGGTATATCATATAAATTTTTGTTAAGAGCAGTACTCTTTCTAAACATGTAGCTTAAAATAAAGATGAGAGTTCATTTAAAAGGTCTTAGTTATTCATGCCGTTTTGAACTGCTGGGTGAGAGGTTGATGTAAAATGATCTCAAGTCCTTTGCACAACAATGCCTGCAGCATCAAAACAGGCTTTGGCTCGCCTCTCTCTCTTTAAACGGATTGGCCGGAGCAGAGCTGAGCAAATCTAATCTAAATCTACAGCACAACAACGCAAGCGAGGCAGGAAAACACAAAAGACTGGACGAAGCCATCGACTGGAGTCGGCTAGCTAAGAAACCACACAAACTAAACATGTGCATCTCGGTGGCCTTCTGATGGCTATTAAGTCAAAACAAAGACATTAGTCGAATCTCTATTGCATATTAAGTTGGCTGCTGGTAGAAGTGAGTGACAGCAATTATCGAACTATTTTTATTGATCTCCCACTGACTCCAGGGGGAGTTTTATCGTCGGAAGGATTCACGTGAACTTTCAATCAGGGACTGAACATTAAGACACTATTGCTCAATACACAACTGCCACGATTTAATGAAAAACTGTCAATTGTAAGACAGCTAAATGAAAAACAAAATTTATGTGCTACGCACAAACAAAAGAACATTAAAATGCCTTTCCATATTTCCCATGATTCCCATCACGATTAACTGCTGCGATCGAGGATCAGCTGACTCCTGGGAATCAAAACTTCATTAGATGGTGGTGTACTGAGACACACACTGACCTGTCTTACAATCAGAAGCTACTTTAAAACCGTATCACTAAGCTACCCACGGAGAAGATGTGAAGCCAGAGACGGACCACTCGTAGAGACAGACCACACGCAACTGTAATACTGAAAGTCACGCTTTTCAGTCAAAACAGCCATTTGCTTCATAGCCTCCTTAAAATAGTGACTTGTGAATGTACAACAGCACGATTTAATAAGGCTACCTAGTACCATTGATGCATGGCAGTGTTTTTCTTCTAACATATTGGATTATATAAAGGAATGACCATATAAAGTAACCTTTTTTCCCTTCTCTTTTCAGATTCCCCCTGTAGTCAATAATTGTATCCCTTAAAAAACTCATCTTTGATCACCAAAATTACATATTTAAATGTGTTTTCCTTGAAAAAAATTCTTCATGCCTTAAAATAGCTTGAATGTAACTCTACGTCCTTCGGATGAGACGTTAAACCGAGGTCCTGACTCTCTGTGGTCATTAAAAATCCCAGGATGTCTTTCGAAAGAGTAGGGGTGTAACCCCGGCATCCTGGCCAAATTTACCCCTTGGCCTCTGTCCATCATGGCCCCCTAATCATCCTCATATACTGATTGGCTTCATCACTGTCTCCTCTCCACCAGTAAGCTGGTGTGTGGTGGGCGTTCTGGCGCAATATGGCTGCCGTCGCATCATCCAAGTGGATGCTGCACATTGGTGGTGGTTGAGGAGATTCCCCCCTTCTATGTAAAGCGCTTTGAGTGCTGAGAAAAGCGCTATATAAATGTAATTAATTAATGAATTAATTAATTACACCTTTGCCTCATTAAGTATACGCGGTTCTATGAATATGCAAATTAGCCCCGCCTCCACTCACTCACACGTGGGCTGCGTTCAGCCCCGACAAAACGTTGCACAACGTTTTATAAACAGAAGCGGTGATGCGTTGAACACACTGTTCTGAATGATGACGCAAGAGTTGCAACTATGGCAGCTGAGAAGGCCATTCTTTGTGTTCTTTGTGAAGAATTTTCAGAGCCTGATGAAGTCGGTATAAATATGTGTTTAATACTACAAAATATGCCCGATATGTTACAGTTACTGCACTTGCCGCTCAGAACAAAAGAGAACATCCCAATCGAGTGAAGGGATTGCTGAAACCGAAATGGTAGCACACATCTTACCTAATTCAGGCTAAAACACATCTATTTAGCCTCACATACTGACTTTATTTGTAGTTCATACTGTTTTAATACCCTGTATTTTCTTTCTCATTTTTAGAAAAAGCACTTAATTACCATTGTTTATTTCTATTCCAAATGTCATACACTTCTATATTTTTACAATAAAACTTAGGACAAACATGTCTTCTAATATCTTCAGTTGTTGCGTATACCGACTGCTGCATCGAACACATTTGTAAATGACTTTCCTTGAACCCATTGTGCAAGTTCACTTTAATACCCCGTGCTTTATATACATGTTGCTGCTGATTGGACTGCAGTTCTGACACACCCACCAAACAAGAGAAAACGTATCTCAAACCCCGTTGCACACCGGTGCACGCCGTTTCCAGGAAACATGACGTTCAACCCGGAAACCGTAGCAAAACGTTGCGCACCGTTTTGAACTTGAACGTGCCCCAGCTCAGAGATCCACTCGTTGACGATCACACATTGACGTGATTGGTTGATATGAATTTTCTCATGGTTTGTCTTAAAGCATATTAAAAACACCACATTAAATAACATTAACAACTTGATTTTCACCACAGGGGACTTAAATTATTGATAATATGTCTGTTGCTTCCCCTTCCCCTATTTGTTTGAATGGATGTTATTTTGTTTTATCTAAAGACAATAAAACGCTGATCGATTGCATCAGTGATTCAGGCTAAAGAAGCTGATTTTGCTACAACTGTTGTCAGTATTTAATGCTGTTTTGAAATACATTGTTGAAATGACAACATCTTTCTTATTTAAAGTAGATGTAGATGTTATTTAAAGCATTATGTCACACTTTAAGCTACCAACAAAAACTATACTGAAGTTATTTAAGGGGGAAATATACTTTAAAATAAAACAAATGATGTATTTAATTTCTTTAAAATAATTTATTATTATTTATAATAATTCATCATTTAATGAGAGCAGTATTTCTATGGCTCAAATAAATTAACTGATAAATTAACACTAATAAAACGGAAAAAAATGGACACAAAACAATTAATCCGTGAACATTTATTTTTTATCTGGTTCATTCACACCAACTATCTGAATCATTTATAATATTGTCTTTACTGTCACTTTTTATCAATTTAATGCATCCTAACTGAAAAAAGAGTTAATTTATTTATTTAAAAAAAAATGTGTGTTGTACTCTTCTTTAATTTATGATGATTTAAATAAATAAAGTAATAGTGCATTAGAGTAATAAGAATCTAATGAGAATGGGAATTACACAAAACCCTAAAGTGAAATGTCTGGCCACATTAATTCAAATTTTGGGGGGAAATAGGCCTAATTGTCATTAAAATAACGCCATATTGTAAAATAAATCTTAATGGTCCTAAAAATAGGGTTCAATTGCTTAATGCAAAATATAATTTCTGATCCCCCCCACAATTTTTTTTATAGCAGTAATACATTTTTTAAGAGCAGTACTCTTTCATTCAATTTCATTGAAATGAATTAGATTTGCCATAGCTACATATGAGTTAAGTGAGTTTTGAATCAGTAAATAATTTATTTTTGAAACAGTTTACTTACATAAACTGTCTGAATGAACTGATTCATTAAAATGATTCAGACTATCTGATGCTACATATAAGTGAGATTTCAATCATTGAATCATTTCTTCTGGATCCGGTTCATGTACACGAACTGTCCGAACAAACTGATTTATTAAAATGTGTCAGATGTTTCAAGGCTGCAAATGAGTTTATAGAGTTTGGGATCAGTGAATCATTACTTTTTAAAAATCTGGTTCATGTACATAAACTGTCCAAACAAACGAATTCATTAGAATGAATCTATACGATTTCTCTACTTTTCGTTACCCTCCAACACTGATTATATAACAAAGTCTAACAGGTCTGGATTTCAGGCATGACATCTGAATGGCATGAATCCATTTCTTTGAGGAGCATGGTAGCTTTTCTGAGCTCAGTAGGATGGGATTTTGTCTACCTGTCAGCCAGAATCTGATGTTTCTAAAGTCAGAGAGGAAGAAACGAAGCAGAGGAAATTTAGAGCCCTTCAATCCCTCGCTCTCGTTTTCTGGGTTTAGATGCTTAGCTCTTCAAGGCTTCTCCCGTTGAGACGCCTGCTAAGAGTCCAACTGAGATCAAAATCCAGCCTGAAACACTCTTTTTGCAATGTTAAAATACTCCCACTAATCCCACTGTCCGGCTCAGACCTGATTCAAACTTGTTTTCCTCAGAAAACTCAAAGCTAGAAGGTAAATGCTAATGCTTGTGACTGTGCTTGTGCAAGCAAACGTTTTACTTGGGTTTTATTACATTAAATGGATCTATCTATCTATCTATCTATCTATCTATCTATCTATCTATCTATCTATCTATCTATCTATCTATCTATCTATCTATCTATCTTAATCCAACATTCAATGTTTGTCTTGCATTTCTATTTAAAAATTAGTTACATGTATTTATTTCAAATTCTGAACAGCTCACAACCCAGCTTTCTATACCAACACATTGACAGGGTAAAGATGCTTAATGAGTTGCATCCTAATTAAGTCTATTACAATTGTTTATGCTTGTGATGTGCTCCTCTTCTAACTTATGTGAGCCTCGCATTGATTTGACTGTCAAAATGGGCCATTGCAATACGTGACAGAGAATCGAAAAGCAATGCCAGTGCCGGCCGATTAGTCAGTGACCCCTCTTACATTCTTACTGAGTGAGTGACGGTGGGTTACAGGTTACCCAAAATGTTGGCTAGAATCTTGTTTTATCAGATATGCACACTGACTGACAAAACGTTTTCTCGGCACTTCTGTTTATATGAGAAATATGTTACCCAAGTTCATTGGGAAAAGCATTACTGTGGTGACATTTCTGCAAAATATTACTGTCACTTTTTGTGACAATTTCAAAGTCCATTGAGTTGCACTTAAAAGCGTTCAGTTTTATCCAAAACAGATGAAGGTGAATCTGAATCTTGTTAAACGTATTGCGGCAGTACAGAAGAGCTAAAAGGTTCAATAAAGATGGTTTATCAAGTTTGAAAATAACATACCACCTATACTGTACACTTAACCGTAATGAATAGCGTTTATCAAAGAAAATGTGAAATAAAAACACATTTGCTGAAGCACCGATGTCATTTTACCTTGTTCTAAAAGTCTTTAAACTCTTTTATAGTGACCTACCGAGCAAGTTTACTACGTCAGGAAAGCCGCTGATTATGTGATGCAAATATCAAAAAGTATTAGTTTACAAATCATGCACTATGGTAAAAGTGTTTTAAGGTAATAACAAATTGTGCAAAGAACTGAGTGCAAATAATAAGTCTTTATTAACCCTCTGGTGCTGTTCAATAAAATTTTGACCGAAAATTTTTACGTTTAGTTTTTTTATTTTAAGAATTTTTTTCCTTCATCGGAATGGTACGAAATCTGGTAAAGGTTTTGGCACTTGGTGTGTGAACACACACAAAAACAAATCATGGACATGATTCGAAAAGCTTAAATGGTCCTGAAAAAAATTGTCACACTTATATTGTTCGTGGTCAAAAATGGGAGACGAATTTCATCTATTGGAAACGTTTGGTAATGCGCACAAACACATTTTCACAGCTTGTTTAGATTTATGGCTTTGATTTTCTCACAGTTTTAGAGTAAAACGTGTTTTAAAATTAAAAATTGAAAATAGTATTTTTGTGTATTTTTCATAACAATAAATGTAATTTTTAAAAAAACTTTTTTCAACTTTAAAAAGAGACCAAATTTAAGTCTGTGCTCCAAAGCATTCAAAATTGACCACATTTTAAGTAGGAAACTTCATTTTCAGGTCCATGCTCAAAAAGTTAATACATAGATTATAACTACTGTATAAATAAAATTTTGTGCCATAAAATCCAGTAAAAATACAAAACATTACATAAAAAATATTATAGAACTAAAATGTAGTACAATCATTTCATTGACTGACACGCGAACAGTACCAAAGGGTTAATTGATAATCTTCCTCTGTAATCAATATTTGTGTAAAAAGGAATAAACGTTTTACTGCCTTTTATCTTGTACAGTAGCCTATATATAGGTAAGTTTTTGGAGTTTTACAAAAATGTTAGCAGAGGTAAGGTATATTTAGGTAAACACATTTAGGTTGGAAATATGACAAATGTTGATTCTATTTGCTATTCAGAAAAGTCAAGCCGTGCCCCTTCAAGTGGATCTATTATTGGAAAGTGCTCCTCTTCGCTGGCCTTTCTGTCCAATTAAGTCCAAACAGGACTGTGGAACTTCAGCATGGAATGAAAACATCACTGATGGCTCTCTTGAGCAAAATAAAGGTCACTTCCATCTTTCTGTACTTCTCGCGCTTTGCAAACTAATTTTGGACAGGGCTGAAGCGCGAGCTCCCGAACTCCAGTCCCGGCAGTGGGATGACAGCCTGACCGTGGTCTAAATCATTCGGCGGGGCTGTAGAATCGGCCCGCCAAGCCTCTTACCGACAGCTAAAAATAAAAGCTCTACATATCTGGAGACTGAGTAATGAACATGTGCATTGGTTTTGCTCCAGCTCATGCCGGGATCCAGAGTTAATGTTGGCAGCTGTGGGCTGATATCGAGTCAAACCCTTCGACTAGCCACCTCACGAGTTTATGTGTACGACCATCCTCGCTTATTAGTGCTAGTGGCTTACCCTCTTTGGACACTGCATGTCTCGGGCCAAATTGAGCAAAAGCTCATGGGAAATTGGATCCACTAGGTTGAGGAAGGCAGCGTTCTTGTAGAGGATGTCGTTGAGAGATGTTCCTTCAAGACCCAGGTCCTGGCGAGAAAGAACGAGAGAGAGAGAGAGCGAGAGATTGTTAAGCATGCAGGATTACAAATTCAAGTAAAGGTCACCGATAAACCTTGATATTCAACAACTTAATCCTTTCATCCTACGCCTCCAATCTCCATTCGCCAGATTACACGAGGGGCTTTTTTTGAATGACATGCAGATAAAGTAATCTTTGCATCATGTTTACTTCTAGTGCTTCGGAAGAAAGAAACGGTTTGTTGATTTATTGCTGGACTAGCGCTGCTAACCTTTAAGTCCAGCGTCTTTACGTAAGGCAGAGAAAGTGTGTGCAGACACAGTGACAGCTTATTAGCCGGGCTTATCGTAGACAGCTAAAGTGTTTTCCCCCACCAGCCAAGGCAAGCAAGTCTGATACGACCAACAGCTAAAGTGTTTTCCCCCACTGAACAGCCAAGGCAAGCAAGTCTGATACGACCAACAGGGAAGGAAAAAAGGCATGTGGGAGAATCAAGAAACAAATTCCCTGAGGACTAGGTTTCTTGTTTAAGCCACTGGTCTGCGCAATTAGAAGGGACAAAGCAAACATATAGAAGTGAATAAGAGGACGAAACACATTTAATGCATCGAGGCAAATGCCAGCATCACAAACCACAACTACACCACCCTGTGAGTCGATTCAAAAACAGATCCCACTGAAACTGATGAAGAAACTGTCCGGCGGAGGAAAGCTGCTGAGTCCGGGGAAGTGGAAACTCCCTTTGGGTTTCACGCTGATGTATTGCACTTCTTTTTCTCAGGGATTCCCTGCCATCTGGAAGCTCCTCCAAGCTCTCTATTTTTCATCCATAAAGCATTAGCACGGGTAATTTCTGTTCTGAAGTCGTTTTTGAACACAGTAACCTCTAAAATGAATATGAACGCATTGTAATTTAAGAAAGCTTTTCTATGAAAAGTGTCTAGTAGGATTTCCACAGAAAAAACTCTTGTACTGGTAAAGAAAATGAATACAACGCCAGGAATGAAATAAAAAGCTAAAGTTAGCCAAAATCCACTGAAATGATTCAAGTGAAATTATTTAAAATTCATCCCTATGCAGTATTATATACTATTATAGTATTTATTAATATTTTGAATTATCTTTTTATTTTTTATATTTCTAGCTTTCATTTTAATTTGAAGTCATTTTGTTATGTGCTTAAGATTTTTTTTTTTTTTTTTTTAGTTTTTCATTTAACATTTATATTTTATTTTATTTCAACTTTATTTTAATAACCAAAAACTATAGTTTTAGTTAACGATAAAAAGACTGATAAATGTAGACAAACTCATTTGACTTCCATCTTGATCCAATATTTGAAGACATATATGATGGGGACATACTACAATAGGAATGACCCAAACATTATGGCAAAGCCGAGTCATATCTGGGAGATTAAAGTGCAATCAAAGAGACAACATTTTCATTTCAACATATTACGCAACCACAAAATCTTTGTAGCATTGACATCCACTGCATGTGCTCAGTAGAGCATGTAAGCGGAGTTGTTTCCTGCCTTTGCTCAATGAGAGTCAACAGCGGAAAATGAATTGCACTCATTAGGGCACAGGAAGAGCTACAGCAGAGATAAGGGATGTTGTTTTTGTCCTCCTCTCTCACTTTCTTTCTCTCACTCTCTCTGGGGCAAAAGGAAGCATTCTACTCCATCCTTTTGACCCTCAGTTGATTAACATCCAATCCATCTTTCCCTGAACAGAAAAGCTGATTTTCAATGCGCAGGAATTCATTTCTTTCAGCAACCTACAGTCCTAGAAGGTAGCAAGGTTTGCCTTGATGTGACCCCTCTCTCTCCTTCCACAGGGTGTTAAGAGCTTCCAGGGCCGGGGTGACGTGAGTGAGACGGCTCCATGTTTGGAAAGCTTTTCGACTGGCTGGGCATCCAAGTGACAATGTGCCATATCTAGACAGGGATGAAACTGTGGACTGAAAATTCACTTCCCCGTGACTAAATCCAACATTTTCAGAGATATTAAAATAATAAAATAATTTGAACAAACTAAGCGCTACGTGCTTATGTAATTAATATTTCTATACACTTTTAAAAGAATGGGTTCTATTTAGAACCTTAAAGGGTTCTGTCAGGCGCTTCATATAGAACCTTTTAGGGGTTCCATCATGGGATCATTTCATGGAATTAGTTTTAATGAATACATTTTCTTTTAATTCTTTTAATTTCTTTTAACTGCATGCACTTATAGAGTTACGGTTAGAGTTAGGGTTTGGTTTAGGGTTAGTTACTTGAAATTATGCATAACTTACTGTTATTATGCAATACTTTCATTTATGACACTTCTCCCTATAAATAACCTTTTTGGCATAAAGGGTTCTTCTGATTTAAGAACACATGGTTCTATACAGAACCCAAAAAAGTTGGAAGTTTAATTCATTTCAACTTAAATTACATTAAACTGACTTCAAAAATTAATAGAATCTTGTTGAATCTAAAAAAGTTGAAAAGTGCTGAACTTATTTTGATGAGTTAAAGCAATGTAAAAAAACATGTTGTCATAACTTTTTGATCATATATATTTTTTAAAGATTTTGATAATCTCATTTTGATATCCATTTAACTTGATCAAATTTAAGACATATGATAGGGAGTAGGGACATTAAAATATACTTCAGAATGAATGACTCAAAGCAGAGTCATAATGGTGGGATAACAGAAAGATTAAAGTGCAAGTATATAAATATACCTGAAATTGTGCCTCAAATGAAATGGATGAAAAAAATAAGCCATATGTAGAGACTTGGGGGTAAACAACCACCTAGCAACCACTCAGAAAACCTTAGCAACAAAATCGCAACATCTTGGCAACCACTTGGAAATCATTTTAGCATCATTTTGCACAGACAAGCACAGAAACTCTGACAATCCAGCTTTATTTTGCTGTTTTTATGTTATCAGATCTCCCTTCATTTCATTCTGTTCCAATTATCGTTTGATTCAGATGCCAAGAATCTCCTTCCAGATGTTCAACAAGCTAGGAGACATCATTAGAAAAAGACTCAAGTTGCACAAAAAAAGACAAAAGAGGCTTTTCTCAGCCCCCTTTATCCAGTGAGTGAGCAACTGGAGGACCCTCATCTTCAGGTTGCATACATTGAGATGTTCCTGTGATTTGAAGACCCTCTTGGCAAGCTACTCAATAAACACAATTAAATGACCAAAAATCCTCCATGAAGTCCATACGTGCTGATTCTCTCATAAACACTTCAAGCTTGAACTGTGGTGCTTTCATTAGCATAAGCTGGATCAATGAGTCTGGACTTACGTCTACGCAGATCTGGTTTGCTATCAGGATAAAATGATGGATTTATGGAGCACTGAGGAGCCTGTCAATCATCAGCTGCAATATCTGAGCACTACACAAAGACCTCAACTGTTCAACAGCTATCAAACCTCCCAGTCGTGATCAGGAAACATCCAGTGCTTTGGAAAGGTGGGATTTGCTCTGAACAATTTGTGACATCCTGAAAGTCTTGTCTCCAGTTGTTGGAGTCCAGATCATGCTTTTTGACAATTGCAGAAAATGCAAATCTGACTGCACTATAAAGCACATATAAGCTGGTTTGTCCATCATGATCAAACATATCACAACAAATTAATAATCCACCGATCTTTATATTACGTATACTATATCACATATAATATACAGTACATTTATAATATATTTAACCAAACGTAACATGGTATACCTTCTATTTTGTAAAAGGTTCTTTGAAGTACATTATACAGTAAATATCATGCTGTATTATGATACTCATTTAGTACCCTGGCACATATCAAAGCACCATAGTATTACCACTACTGTTTGTAAGGCTTGTAACTTTAACTGTTTTATTTCAAATGCAGTTAATTATTATTTTATTGTACCCATTTCATTGTATTTTATTAGAAATATTTGAATTTGTATAGAAATCTCATACTTGTCATTGCAGACTTTAATATCTAAAAAGTTTTAGATGCTGAAAATTTATTTTAAACACTGGGAGATGCATGTGAGATTTCTAGACTATACACACACACACACACACACACACACACACACACACACACACACACACACACACATTATATCATTGCAGTCTATGAGATACATTTGTGATTTTTCTTTTCTTAGTGAAAAGCAACAGCATCATCATCATCATCATCAACAACAACAACCTGTAGTTCTGTCTAAAAAAAAATCATACAATCTGGGTTATTAAAAAATAATATTTTGTACCTTTCTAAGCAGTTTCAACACATCGATGGCTTGTTCCCCCTTCTGCTCCTTCAGCAGGGTCTGGATCTCCCGAACCCAAGCCACTCTCCGGACATAAGGGCTGGGACTGGATTTGCGCAGCATTCCGGGAAGCTTGTCGGACTTCAGCATCAGAGAACTGAATAAAAACTCTCCTCTTCCTCCACTTGTCTTCTCCACATCCCGTTCATGATGCTGTCGATCCTTACGAACGAACGTCGCCTGGCTGTCTAAACTACTTTGCCTGGTCAACTTGGATCCCATGTTTCAACTTTCCAATTTCTGTCTAAGTATCAAATAATTAAACGCTGTTGTTTCATAAAGCATGCGTAAAGTAAACCTTATAAGATCGTTTTACTGAGTGCACGCTCATAATTACACTTCATCTAGTTCAGTTGCTCAGGTAGGATCAAATTCATCAAGTAAAATGCATATTCATCGCACGAAAATATTAAAATGTCACTTTCCCCGCGGTTCTCATGCCCCTGTGAACCTCCGCGGTGTTTGTGTTCTTCCAGGCTTCAGCACATGCCACGCCCATGTCTCACTCGCTGTCCAATCAGAGCGCTCGACTCCCACATGTGTTGATGATGGGAGGGAAGCCCGTTCTGTCCTGTCAGCACGTAGCCTACTGTAGCAATAGTATCTGTCTGCACCCCGCAAGACTTCAAGTTACGCCCACTTCAAGTTACGCCCCTTCAAGTTACGTCACTTCAAGTTACGCCCCTTCAAGTTACGTCACGCCACAAGTCACGCCCCTTCAAGTTACGTCACTTCACTTCAAGTTACGCCCACTTCCGCGATATGACGAGATGACATCAAATGACCACGAGATTGATTAAAGTATGCGATTAGTTCCGTATGCTTTTTAATCGATCTCGCACAAGTTTAACTGAACATACTCAAATAAACTAAACTGACTCTTACCTGTTCATGAACATAAACCTTTGAGATGACATCTTCAAAACGCCCGTTTTTGTCTGTATTCAGTAAAGCAAGTTTAAATATGCATTAATGCCAAGGTATTGATAATGTATTGCTAGAAAACATATTGCAATGTATTGTTTTTTTTCTAATTGTCCCACCTCAACTACTGTGGAGCAAGTACTAATATAGCTATTCTTTTGAAATTGTGCTTTGTCTAAAACATTTTTTTTAAATAAATATTGTTAAACATCTTTTCATGTTTTAAATAAATAATTTTAATCTGTTCATGTCATATTGCCTGATGTGCTGACAAATTAATTTTTGACAACACTAATAAACCGCTAAATGCACTACTGTCAAATATCTTATGATACTTTGAGACAAATTAACTACAAGCAAACTTATCACACATTTTTTTTTTTATTGAAAGGCAACACAATTGTGGCAATCCACAATTTCTGGCACTAATATTGTCATAGAAAATCATATTGTGCCTCCAGCCACATAAAAACAGTCCATGCAGCAGTATCCAGCAAAATCATTTTCAGAGTAGAACCCCTGAAGTTTTCCTCTTTGTCCACTTGCCCAGTATCCTTCACAGTCTTTGTACAAATCATCGCATTGAATGCAACGGGAGATCAGGGGCCTGTTTCAGAAAGGAGGTTCAACCAACTCTGAGTCAAAACTTAAACTCTGAGTTGACTTACCCTGAGATGAGAAACTCTGAGTTTTCGGTTACAGAACAGCTGAAATTAGTTAGTTCAATCAACTCTGAGTTGACCTACTCTGAGTTAAGCGCGTGCACCACAACTATAAAAAGCCATTATCAATGGAGCGCAGATATTATGAGTCACCATGGCAACAGCGCCAGACAAAAAGAGGTCTTCATATTTCTCACCAGTACAAACATTATTACTGTAATTTTACAGTATTAGAACATTAATACTGTAATTTAATGAAAGGGATTACTCTTAATTCTTCTGTAATTTAAAGTAAAATCTGATGTAATTGCATTAGACTATAGAACAATTCTGTATATTTAACACACATTTTTAAAAGGTATATTTTTAATGTAAAATACAAAGATGGTGTGCACATCCCAAACACCCAAATTGGGCGCAGGTGCAGGACAACTAAATGATATAAACAAAATAAAGAAGTGTGAAGTCCGCACACTGAAAATTACTGCTCCAAAAGAGTTTATTCAAGCTATTCAAGCTCAAGCAACGTTTCGACCCTCAGGTCTTCATCAGGCTCAATGTTAATGTAATAGTGAAGTCAACTTTAAATAGATACAGGTGATCACCTTAATCAGGCACACCCAAGAAATCATGTGACTAATACAAGTCTATATTAATATATAATATTATGTGTCTACACATCAAACAATGTACACATTCTGATTATTTCACATTTTTATGTGGAGTAGCCGATATAATCAAAGTTTAAATCTAAGTATAAACAGGTATTCTTATTTGTTTAGAATGTAAATAATCTACTACTGTATTTTCAGTTGCCAGTTAAGGAGTTATATAGACTTCATCTTATTTATTTATTTAAAACTGCAGTAAAAATAGCAACATTTTATTTATTAATAAAAGATTAATTTTATTAATAAAAATGTACTGAAAGAATGATTGAGGTGTTTAAACACCACTTCCTCTTTAAAAAAGTGGAGGAGACCAAAAGAAACTCTGGGTTTACAGAAGAAAACCTGCTCCCGACCAGGTTAGGTTCACAGAGTAAGTCACCATGGTAACTGACTCTGTGTATAAGTTACCTCTCTTTCAGAAACGGGCTTGACTTACTCTGCTTTCTCAGGTTTGACATACCTCCCATTCTGAAACAGAAAACTCAGAGTTTCCCTCATTTCAGGGTAACATACTCAGAGTTTTCACTTAACCTCCTTTCTGAAACAGGCCCCAGATAGGGAATGCGGTAGGTCCTTTTATACTCCTCTGAAAAGGAGTTCCAGTTTACCACACCTGTTGACAAAAGAAAAGAAAGGTTTAAGTGTAAAACATGTTTGCATTTCTTTCTTTTTTTTTTAATATGAACTTTTTCCTCAATATTAATTTTATTAGTGGTGTGCCACCCCACAACAAGACAATTCAGAAATGAAAAGAAACACTTATTGCCTAAAACAAAAAGCATTAGTCTAATGTAGAAGTGAATGTTATATTATGATGATTAAAATAATTTTAGCACTAGAACCTTGACTTGAATCATAACTGTGGCCCACACAAATGTAGAATCGTCACTCAAAAGCACAACAGCTGCACACAAATCACAGAGGAAACAGTCATAAACTTATACAGAAAATAATAAATTAGGAAATTATCTATGTACAACATGCATTTACATTTTAATAATGGCAAGTGACCATAATTGCATTCAAGTTCGAAATTGGAGGGTGTTCATGTACATTTTATACCAAGGAAAGTCGTTTTACGCCAATTCCGAGAGCAAGGCAGCATTATTATTACCACGCCAGCCAGTAAAATACTTAACAACGCCAAGCGATGACGGATTAGTTTTAAATAAATACAAACTTTTAATAGATTATCAACTCCAGAAACAGTACAAAAATGTGTTACTGTATGAACATTTCTTATACAGTTCAATTTAAACAGTTATCTGTGGAAAATATTCTTACCGTGGTCTCTGAACGAGCTGCCATCTTGCCAACAAAATCTCGTTCTACTGACATCTCGTGTGATTCTGTTGTGATTTGGACAACTTCAAGTTACGCCTCCTTCAAGTTACGCCCCTTTCAAGTTACGCCCCCAGTCTTGCAGTCCGCAGACAGACCCATCTCTACTGTAGGGCTATAGATACCGAATTGTGTTATTAAAAAATGATAATAACCATCAATACAACCTAAAAACTAATCAGAACAATTTCACAGAACTATTTCCAGTGATTTACAAAAAGTAGGCTACCGTAAAATTATGTAGGTTACCATTTGGTATTTACATGGTAGCCTACACTAAAAAAAAATGCTAGGTTGTTTCTGTAAACGAATTGTTGGGTTGATTGTGCTGGGTCAAAAGGCTAGGTTGTTTGGGGTACTGTAAACACATTCTTGAGTTGCTCATGTTGGGTCAAATGAGTTGTAAGGGGGTCATTCACAAATAAACAGCTGGTTGGGTTATTTTGACCCAGCAACTGGTTTATTACCTTTTCATTCCTTGCAGAACTTTCTGAATTCTTCACTTCTGACTCGAGGAGCACGCCACTAGGAGTGGGCAGTGTTAATATTTAAGTTTATATGAATCAATGTTTACCTATATTTCTAACAAGTTGTGGTAACAGCAAGCTAATTTCACTGTTCAACATACAGTCTTTGATATGAAAGTGTGAGGGGTAATGTAGGCTATTCTGTGAAACATTAGTCACCTTTATTTATATAGCGCTTTTTACAAAACAGATTGTGAAGCAGCTTGACAGTGATAACATGAAAATAATACAACAAAGTTTGTTTCTAGAAGAAAATTGCGTCATCGTCCACCTTAAGTTGGCTATGGCAGATCAATAATATTGTTGAATATTAAAAAGCCTAGCCGGTTAGAATTTTTTGACAAAATGGCGCATTCATTAAAACCTTAGTTGTAGGCTAAACCAGCAATAACAGCAGCCTTTTTGAAATATTTAAATTTGAAATATTGTAAATTCATCACGTAATTATCGTATTCATTGTGGGCGTTGCGTATGAGGAAATGAATGAAATCCATCCAAGTGCAGTAGCCTATGTTTTAGTCCCTCACATGGCTCGCACGTAAAATCTGCGGGAAATTAGTCTAGACTAATGTAGCTAGTGAGTTGTGTGTGGAAAGGCTGCTGGCATATTTTAGAACTGTAACCCGGTCACACTAAATGCGTCTCTATAGCAAGCATTGTGTTTATCGTGCAATTTATACACCAAAATGAGTTTTTACGTGCATATGATACGCATGGGTAGGTTTAGTAGTGGTGTAGGGTACGTGCATATGATACGCATGGGTAGGTTTAGTAGTGGTGTAGGGTACGTGCATATGATACGCATGGGTAGGTTTAGTAGTGGTGTAGGGTACGTGCATATGATACGCATGGGTAGGTTTAGTAGTGGTGTAGGGTACGTGCATATGATACGCATGGGTAGGATTAGTCGTGTGGGGTGCGTGTGTAGTACACGCAATAAAGTGCGTATCAAATGCATGGGAAAACTGAGTATCATATGCACGTAAAAACTCATTTTCTTGTATAAATTGCACGATAAACACAATGCGTGCAATAGAGACGCATTTTCTCGCCAGAAGAAGCGACTGGGGTAAGTTCCAGCACAGTCTGCAACTGTGTTCCAATTCAGGGGCTGGATCCTCCGAAGGCCGTAGGCTATTTGCAGGCCGAATTGCGTCACAGTGGCGTGACGAAGGATGTCCCAATTCCAAGTCGTTCGAATGCCGCGGAATTGGGCTGCTTTTAAGTTGTTGCCGCGGGCAAAACTTTTTTTGTTGACGGGTTGATTTCCACCCCCGTAAGTACGATTTCGGAGCTCCAACACCCCCAAACATCCCTCAGACGTACAATCCAGTGTGACGTACAAGCCGAAGTGACGTACAATTCGGCCCCCCAATGGAGAAGAGCCGATGGGCTTTTTGGGATACTTTTGTTGCACAGACCTGGCAACCCTGCCTACCATCCTTCTTTTCCGGGCCGCGAGGAATAGAACGAGAAACGAGACCGAGGGGATGAGCTGATCGAGCTAATTAGGGAGGACATGGAGTTTCAGAGAGAGAGACAGAGGAGAACAGGGAGAGAATGGACAGATTGTTTTCTCTTCTTTACAGATTGGTAGAGAAATAAACTATTGGTTATGTGAATTAAAATTTGTAAATGAAACAATAATTTATTTCCATTGTTCATTTTTGTAATGCAAGTTATAACTTGTAAATGTAATAAAAAAATTATTCTGTACATTTAGTTTTGTCATGTCAATAATTTGTACCTGATACAAAATAAATTGTTCTATACATTTTTACTTACAGTTCTTTTTCTCAGAAAGAGGGAAGATAGCCTATATTGAAATTAACTCAGATAGCCTACTCAACTATCAAACCATTTTAACATGAAAACCCATTCTGAGCTAAACTCTGCAGGACAGCATAATGCACTTTAAAGAAGTCTCGGTGCGTCCTACGAAGACCGTGTCGTCCGCGCATTTCGAAGGATGCAGCCCCTGAATTGGGACAGAGCTTGCGTGTGTATTCTGTAATGTCTCTGTCGGAACCAGGATCGTTTTTGCCAAAAAAATAAATAAAATGCTTTCAAGAGCTTGATAGTTTTTTTTTTTTTGTAAGTAAATGTAGGCCTATGATGTGCAATCTTTACAAACAGCGACT
This sequence comes from Leuciscus leuciscus, assembly GCF_965113295.1. Classification (NCBI taxonomy): domain Eukaryota; kingdom Metazoa; phylum Chordata; class Actinopteri; order Cypriniformes; family Leuciscidae; genus Leuciscus; species Leuciscus leuciscus. Next base: position 26,158,696 of record NC_138723.1, on the reverse strand, counting down.
GAGGAAAGGAAAAATAAATTGATTTCATGTTAAGCATTTTCTCACCCTGAAAACCCATTAGGCCTACAAGTTGTTAAGACTTCAGGTATTGAGACAGTGGTCATGGGCCAAGTGTGCGCAAAGAATTTTTGCGGCCAAAAAATTATAATTTTGCTATATTCACAACAGCGCCATCTTTGTTGTAGGCCTACTGCTATTTACTGTGTTTTTGAATTGTTCTGTCATGGCACTGCTCTGAATAATGTCCATAAGCTAACAGATGACACGGATATGACCGAGGCGCGCAAAAAAGTCAGAAATGCTACTTTGGAAATATGAATTGTTATATACAGCACACTATTTAAATGTTAATGCAACTTTACGTATTATGGTCAAATTATTAAGCTGCTAAAGGGGAGACAGCTTTGAAGGGCCTGTTAACTCTGCTTCCCCCATCCATCTACAAGAGAGGAGGAAAGGTCTTCAGACCCACCACAGAGGAGGCCCTAAGGTCATTTGTTGACATGCAACCTGTAAGTTTTGCTTTAGTGTTTCTACTTTAATAAGGGTAGACGTTTGCACTGTTTGATATGCTTGATAACTATGAAAGTAATTTAGGGTTAGAATATTTAAAGCTGCAATCCTCTCTGCCGCCATCTCTGTTTGAAACATAAAATTGCATTTTTTTTTTTTTAAGCTGCAGTCCATAACTTTTTTTTGAGTTCAAAATGTACAAAATGTATATAATGAGCAAGTACATCATGAATCCATTTCCCAAATCGTGTTTTTGTCCTGAATCACTAACGGTACACCTATAATAAACGTTTATATTCAGACTATTTCAGACTCGTCATAGACGTCATAAAAAGGGACAAGTAGCTCCGGTTACAGTGTTCTTCCGCAAGACACATACTGCAGCTTTAACCAACAAAAGTTAAGGAAAGCTGCAATGTGTAACTTTTTTTTGGATAAAGATTTACAAAAATCAAGTACATGAAAGATCAGTGTCCCTTTCCCAGTGTCCCATTCACCTTACCTTGCCCCGATTCGTACATTTATAACAATGATTTATAATTTGAGCTGTCGGGTCCGATTTTACTGGAAATTTCTGACTGTATACAAAGAATATACAGCTATTGTACAGCATGTCAGAGTACTGGTGATTTGTGCTACATTTGTAGCTTGTTCTTACAGCAGTTATTTAGAATTTAAACTTATCATCCACATCAAGTACCCTGCAATTTTCGTTATGGATTGCAGCTTTAAAAATACACATAAATTATCAAATTAAATTTTAAATGTGAATCCAAACCTGTAAATGAGAAAACAAAATGTACTGTAAGTAAACCACCATGAACAAAGAACAGACAGACTCAAGAATAACATTTAAATGAGAAAACTATTGGCCTTTATCCCAGTATGCGTCATCACATCTGCCTCTGGGGTGCGTTTCCAGTACAACGACGTAACTCGATGCTTCACTAGTACTACCATAGTACGATGCATTGTTGAAGAAATCAACTAGCTAGTCACGACTGTTTCCCGAAACCATATTGTCGCAAAGTGGTCGTTCAACCCATAGACAGTAAAAGAAATGGACACAGCGACCCCATTGGATTCAACGGAGAAAAGTGAAGTCAATTAGAAGCATTCACTTCCTGATGGCTGAGCGTACTGCGCAGACTCAAACTGAGCTTGACGATGTAGATGTGACGTGAGCAACCCGTCTGTCTTCTAGTAGCTGTGCCAAGAGAAATCTGAATCATTCCCTTCCGAAACTTGCCGAGACGGAGAGCGTGAGTAGGAGGTGTCCATGAGCTAGGAGCAGGAGCAACTTTTGCTAGGTATTCTGATTAATTATTTTGTCATTTTGTCTTCACGTCCCCCCGATTGACTGCGAGCTTCTCATCCTGTCTATACGGTAATTTCTCTACTGTGCGACGGAGAGTCGCGTGGTTATGATGCAATCGTTAGCCTATTTTTACAAAAACTGCTTCATAGGGGCCATAACGTAAGATACAAGGTAATGTAGCCTTTTATACATTTTCGTGTTTCTTTAGAAATAAATAATGGACAAATGGAGTCTTTAAACGCCTCAGATGTAAAGTTATTCGCTGTCAAAGTGATGCCAAAATGAATGGGAGTCAGTGGAATGCTAACAGCAGGGGGGGGTCTGCTAATCAATGGCGGCCCCCGGGGAAGCTTCAGTTTCCGGCTGATGGATTACCCCCTTGGTTCAACCACGTTGGTTTATGACTTCACGCACGTGGTGGAGTAATAACTTATTTTAATGAAACTGTTTGAGATCGAATTAATGCTAGATGTTTTGATATAGATTACAGACATGGCATCTGAGGACTATTTCTAATTTTTCTCAGTTATTTAGCTTTATTTCCAGATTCAATCATAGGCTCGTTTTTACTTAGTGGAGCACGTTCGCACATGCGCAGTCTTCAAAAACTGTGCTTTAAATCTCTTGACAAACTCAAAGACATGAATTACATTTTTATGTAGGCCTATTCTAAATAAAAGACTCAGGTTGTACTGAATGTCAGCTTGCTTATTTTGCTCAAGATAAGGATTTATTAAGTCCACGTCATGCAATCTAGAAACTATGCTTCTAACCACAGGTCAAGAGCTGTCCAACCACACAACTTTGCGATGCTGTTAGCGAATGTTCGTTGGAACGATGGTTTCGGGAAACACCGACTCGTTGAACTATGCTGATAACGACAGAACCTGCGACCATAGTTGGCTAACAATGCTTTCAGGAAACGCACCCCTGATTAGTAGTGTAAAGGAATTTCCGCCTGGATTATTGTCAATGGACAGGCACCAGTTTTGAGAAGAAAATTATACCCGTTTAGTCAAACTTAAGAATGATCGTGAATATTTAAAACTTCAAAATTTTTGACTTAGGCTACATGATACCCTACCATGCATGTCATCTTTCATTTTATTGTGTAACATTATCTAAGCGAGGCGATTATCAGCGCTGCCAGTCAGGAGATTAGCGAGCTTTGTCGGTTTGTAAGTTTTAATATTAAAGACACTATCAACATTTATTACAGTTATAATTTTTACTTTTATCATATTAGTCCAAATTACTCTTTTATTACTATAATTCAGTTTGCAAATACTGAAAGTAAATAGACATTTTGTTTTTCACATTTGGTCATATTTGGTAATGTTTGCAATAGGCCTAATTGTTTTTTGATACTTCCACAAAAAAAACTTGCATGTCAGTTATATTGCAACACTCTAAGTGATTGTGTTATCAACAGGTGGGGACCAACATGGTTGAATATTTACAAAATGAGATGACTGTAGCATTGCTGCACATTCTGTGCCTCAGGGATGAGATGAGGGTGACATGTCTGACCTTTGCCATTGTTCCAGGCCACGCCATCGAGACCGAGTCTTTGCTGGAGGCAGTTTTTTTTTTTGTTTCAAAGCTTTTTTTTGTTTTTGATGTTAAATACACAAAGCACTGTCTCCCCGCCTGGGAGTTTCTCCTGACTCCAGCATGCTGTGTATCAAATTAATGGAAAATAGTCCTCCTCTGTAAAATTTGAGGACAACAGTTGTTTCAGGCTCACGTGATACTTAGTCGCATTTTTAAATGTTTGTTGCTGTTCTTAATAAATCAACACATCTTAATAAATGAAATTGTAATCGTATAAGTGTTCAAATTATTTGCTTAATGATTTTTTAATATGCATTGTGTAATATTTAGGAGGAACTGTTGACAGAAATGCAATATCGTATACATAACTATGTTTTCAGAGGTGTATGACCTTAATGAACCGTTATGTTTTTATTACTTTAGAATGAGCCATTTCTACACAAAAAAAAAAAAAAAAAAGATGAGACAATTTAAAAGTTTAAGGCAACCAGCTGCAGGACATTTTTGAGTTTTCTCAACTTACGTGTTTGAGTTATCTCAACTTTTCTCAACTTTTTTCATGTTAAATAGTTGAATAAACTTTAAAAACTGAATTTTTCATACAAAACATAAGTTGGATTTTTTACAGTGTATCTACATACACCACTGGTCCCCTTACATTGAAATGAGGGGGGGTTAACATTTGTATTCAATACTTGTATACAAAAAAAGTATTAAAGAAATGTATTAAAATTTTGAAAAAACTAAATTAAATGAGATTGAAATCACATATACAGGTTTATTGTATTACAGAAACAATTATTTTACATTCGTAATATAACAAATATTTGTTACTAATTTTATTAAGGCAGTGAGAAAATAACCCAGCACATGAGTAAGACTTAACCCAGCAAGAGGGTTAATTTCACCCACTGGTTGTGTCAAATGAATGACCCAGAAATATGGGTTAAATGGTAAAACCCAGCACTTGGGTCAAACCAACCCAGCACGTGTTCTGTCCAATAGTGACCCAGCATTGTGGTTTTGTGGTTAAGGTTGGGTTATTTTAAAACCCTACAGTTTGAGTGTAGTTACAATTAAGAATAATCAGAGGTGACTGTGTCAAATAATGTCCGTATGTCAAAAATGTACAGTACAGTTCTAAGATTATACAAATCATGTAGTTAGCTAATAGGCTATCGCGTATTCATTTAGGCAGAAACAATGATTAAAGCAATAATTACAAGCAACACTAATGATTACAATCCATAGAAAATTTGGCAGTGGTCCATACTGATTCAGAGTTGGCGTCATCTGAAGTCCCCGCAGGGGTTGGCGTCATTTGGCGGACATCTGAAATCTTCATATGAGGATTGGAGCATATGTTCGCATCTTCATATGAGCAGGCGTACTCTCTAGTTATCTTGAGATGGGCATCCCGGGATAAAAAAGCAAAGCAAATGGAAAATAATTAGCGTAGCTGCTGTTCGTAACATGTCAAGCAAAAGATGATCACATGCATTTAAACTGATATAACTGGAGTACAAGGATATGCGGTGCATTATGTGAATGCTTGGCTAAAGAAATGCCTTTATCTAGATTTACTGAGAGATTGAGTCTGAGCCCCGAACATTATCAGGAAGGCCAGAGTTATAGGAGCCAAATGTGAAAACACTCTCCCTCCTTTAGTGGACTTGGATACCCTAGGTACTACCAAAAGTCTAGAGTTTTGTGACCTTAAAGAGCATGATGGATTGTAGGGCGATAGAAGATGGTTAAATACACAGGAACTAAACCATTTAGGGCATTATAGGTCAGTAGCAATACTTTGTAATTGATACGGAACGTACTAACCAGCGTGGAGATACAAATTTGGGTTATATGATCATAATTTCTTGACCTAAGAACATTAGCAGCTGCATTTTGGACTAATGTAGTTTGTTTATTGAGGATAGAGGACCACCACCTATATAGTAGTGCATTACACTAATCTAGAGGTCATGAATGCATGAACTAGATTTGTGCATAAAAAAAAGATAACATGTTCCGTATCTTAGCGATGTTTCTGAAGTGAAAGAAGGCTGTTTTTGTAACATTTGAAATATGCTTATCAAAGACAACTTTCTGTCTAATATAACACCAAGGTCTTTAATTGTAGAGGATGAAGTAGCAGAACATCCTTTTAGATGCAACTTGTAAAAGATTCTGTGTACAGGTAATACCCCAGGCTTATCCTAATTTAATAGAAGAAAATTACTGGTCATTCAACATTTTATATTTTTAACACAATCTGTCAACTTGAATAATTTAGAGATTTCATCTGCTTCCCGGTGTATCAGAATGGGTGCTGAACATTATAGAAAGAGGCTATTCGCTACAGTTCGCTCGACGTCCCCGCCGTTGTGCGGTGCGAGTCGAAACCACGGTAGAAAAGGAAGTAGCAAGTGTACTTCGTACCGAAATTGCGAAACTGTTGAGCAAAGGGGCAATAGAGCCTTTATCTCAAGCTCAGAGCGAAGGGGGGCTATACAGCAGATATTTTCTGGTTCCGAAAAAAGACGGGGGTCTCAGACCCATTCTAGATCTAAGACAACTGAACGTAGCGCTTTCAAAACGCCGGTTCAGAATGCTCACAACCAAGAAAATCCTCGCGCAAATTCGCCACGGGGACTGGTTTGTGTCAATAGATCTGAAAGACGCGTATTTCCAAATACAAATAGCGTCACGTCACAGGCGATTTTTGAGATTCGCCTTCGAGGGCCAGGCTTATCAATACACAGTCCTACCGTTTGGCCTGTCCCTAGCACCCCGTACATTCACGAAGTGCATGGACGCAGCCCTCGCTCCCCTGAAACTTCGGGGAATGCGAGTTTTGAACTACTTGGACGATTGGCTGGTTCTAGCTCAGTCACATACGGAGCTCATAGAACACAGAACCATTTTACTCGAACATCTCGAGAATCTGGGTCTCAAAGTCAACTGGGCGAAAAGTTCACTGTCTCCCAGTCAGAGAATATCTTTTCTGGGCACAGAACTGGACTCGCTGTCAATGACAGCTCAAATATCGCTACAGCGCAGATTGACTATTCAGCGCATGACAGAATCCTTCCGCCGCGGCACTATAGTCCCGCTAAAGAAGTTTCAAAGGATGCTCGGTCTCATGGCAGCAGCATCCACAGTTCTCCAGCTGGGTCTGCTTCGCATGCGCCCACTGCAGTTCTGGCTACAAGCACGAGTACCGCGTCGAGCATGGACTTCAGGTCTCTTTCGTCTCAAGGTCGATCAGGAATGCGTCTCAGCACTGATACCCTGGAGAGCGACCGACTGGTACCAGTCAGGTGTAAGCCTGGGGACTTCCTCGAGTGTGAAGGTGGTGTCCACGGACGCCTCCACCTCGGGATGGGGAGCACTGCTCGAGGGCAGACCGTTTTTCGGCCAGTGGTCAGAACGGGAAAAGCTTTTGCACATAAACTGCCTGGAAATGATGGCAGTCGACAACGCGCTGAGGCGCTTTCGTCCCCAAATAGCAGGACACCACGTCTTGGTCCGCTCGGACAACATGTCAGTGGTAGCCTACATAAATCGCCAGGGAGGCATCACATCCCGAAACCTATACAGGTTAGCGAAACGCCTCCTGGTATGGGCTCAGCACAATTTGCGCTCGCTCAGAGCAGCGCATGTGCCTGGCCACCTGAATGTGGGACCAGACAGACTGTCGAGGAACAATGTTCCAGCAGGAGAATGGTCACTGCATCCGCAGACAGTCCAACTGCTGTGGCAGACATTCGGCAGAGCAAAGATAGACCTGTTTGCGTCTCAAGAAAACGCTCACTGCCCGGAATTTTTCTCAAAGAGCAGGGATGCGCTGGCCCACGTCTGGCCCCGCTGCCCGCTCTATGCCTTTCCCCCCATCACGCTCCTACCTCAAGTATTAGAGCGGATCAGGGAAAGCAGATGCTCAGTGTTACTGGTTGCTCCGTTCTGGAAGAACCAGGCTTGGTTCCCAGTTCTTATGCAGCTGACGAGCACTGCCCCATGGCCAATACCAGTGAGGAGGGACCTCCTCTCTCAAGCCAGGGGCTCGATCTGGCATCCTCGCCCGGAGCTTTGGTCCCTACATGCGTGGGCCATCAACGGGTACCCTCTGATATCCCAGAGGGAGTGTTAAACACGATCATGCAGGCTAGAGCTCCCTCTACGAGACGGCTCTATTCCTCAAAATGGTCAGTGTTCTCCAGCTGGTGCACAGCACGCGGCTTTTCACCCCTGGACTGTGGAGTGACGGAGGTTCTCTCCTTCCTACAAGAGCTACTGGATGAAGGCAGAGCCCCATCCACGCTCAAAGTCTATGTGGCGGCTATAGCAGCGTTTTCCAAACCAACGCTTGGTCAGTCACTAGGAAGGAACGATCTGGTCATTCGGTTCCTTAGAGGAGCTAAGAGGTTAAATCCTCCCAGACCTCCCTCAGTCCCCATATGGGACCTTTCTACGGTCTTGGAGGCCATGAAGGGTGCCCCATTTGAGCCTATCCAGTCAGTAGATATCAAACACTTGTCTTTCAAAACGGTGTTTCTTCTGGCTCTCGCTTCAGTGAAGCGCATAGGGGACTTACAAGCGCTCTCAGTGAGCGCGACGTGTATGGAGTTTAGGCCAAATGACTCGAAAGTCATACTCAAACCAAGGCACGGGTACGTCCCTAAATCCCTCAATACACCGTTCAGGGCCCAGGTAATTTCCCTGTCTGCCCTGCCGGTCTCTAACGAGGAGAAGGACGCCAGCTTCCTTTGCCCAGTCAGGGCGCTAAGGGCTTATGTGTCCCGCACGTCTGTTTTCAGACAGACGGAGCAGCTCTTTGTTTCACTCTACGGACGTTCTAAGGGACTCGCCGTTTCGAAACAGAGCCTATCCAGATGGATAGTCGATGCTATAGCGCTGGCTTACACCTCTAAGGGCTTGCAGTGCCCATTAGGTGTCAGAGCGCACTCCACGAGAGGCGTGGCCTCGTCGTGGGCTTGGTCTAGTGGGATTGCCTTGCAAGATATCTGTATGGCGGCAGGCTGGGCCTCCCCGTCTACATTTATAAGGTTTTATAACCTAGAGGTTCCCGCTCTGCAAGCTAAGCTGCTTTCAGTCTAAAAAACGGTACTGTCTGCCCCGAGTACGTCCGGCCCAGAATACCGAAATAGCGCGAGCAACGCTCGTTTAGATCGCGCAGCTCTATGGGCAATGTGTAAGACCCACTATATTCATCAGTCCAGGCCGGGGTCGCCCTGACTGAGTAAATACCATCACTATAACTGTTCTTATAGGATGCTGCATTACAGGAATGATGCTATTCTAGCCACTCTTCCTGGGCTCTCTGTGAGTCACTTATGATCATGTACTACATGAGCCCGGGCACCTGCCCTTGGGACTTTGGTGCTGGATCATAGCATGCACGGCGTTTTACACTGTTTCCCCTAGCGTAAGATATTACGCAGTACGAGAGTACCTCTCGTAAGAGAACGTACTCGGTTACTAACGTAACCTCGGTTCTCTCTAGAGAGGAAACGAGTACTGCGTATCTTGCCGTGCCTGCGCACGCTCCGGTTCGCTCCGGCGATGAAAAACCGGTAAGCTAGCCTTTCGATGCTATATTTATAGCCCCAGGCCACGCCCGTTTCGGCGGGACGTGACGTATGGGGCGCGAAGCGCCCCCATTGGTGATGACGTCACGATAGGGCCTTATCGATAGGCTGCTGCAGTTGCCGCAGGGCAGCCAATAGGCGCGCGAGCTGTCTCGCCTATGTCTGCATGCTGCCGCAACGCGTTTTACATTATTTCAAAATTAAGGATAATTTTTTGGCTTCAGTATCTCGCGGAAAAGAGATTTCCCCTAGCGTAAGATATTACGCAGTACTCGTTTCCTCTCTAGAGAGAACCGAGGTTACGTTAGTAACCGAGTACGTTTTCTAATAATATTACAAATAAACTATATATATTAAAAATGGCAGAGGGCCTAAAACAGACCCTTGTGGCACTCCATGATTTACTGATGTTAACTCAGATAATTCCCCGTTTAAACAAAATAAAATGGTAACAGTCAGGTACGATCTGAAGCACCCTAATGCCTGTCTCTGAATACCGGTGTAATTTTGTTTTCAATCTAAGAGTATGTCATGATCTAAATATAGTGCATGTCAAACGCTGCACTAAGATCGAAGTAAAACTAGTATTTAGATGCAACCTTGGTCAGTAGCTAGAAGTAAGCCATTTGTAATTTTAATGAATGCAGTCTCTATGCTATGATGGGGCCTGACTGAATTTTTTCATAAATATCTCTTCTTCTTTAAAAAAAAAGAAAGGACAGAGTTCTCAAGCGTCATATTAGCGCTGAACATAATACAAAGCTGATTTTACTTTCGAACAATAGGATGCAGGTTTGGCTTGAATTGATTGTAGGTAAATATACACTTTTTGTTTTCTGTGAATTTAATGTATATGTTTTCTTGGTTATGCGAATGTTAAGGGAACATTCTATTTGATCATTTCGGAAATATTATGTAAATGTTACTTTTGAATGTTTTCTGAACATTCTGAATCAAGCAGCAACATTTAAAATATACACGATTGTCCTAACAAAAAAATTCAGATACGTTCCATGAACTATGTCTAAATAATGTTCTTGTGTTAATGTTTTGAGAACAATATAAAAAAAAAAAACAGATAAATTTGTACTAATGTTCTATTAACACTATGTTCACAACTTTCAGAGAACCTTGCCAGAATGTTCTGAGAACGTTCCGTTTGCTGGGATTTTGAATATTTGTGTTTTAGATGTCTACGTTATGTGTCTAAACTTATCATAGTTAATCATTCACTAGAACTAGGCAAATGTAATAGACTTACACATGAACGGCTTAACCATTTAAAGATTAAATGCGTGAATACAAGTGATAGAGTAACCAAAAGACACCTGTAGTTATAAAACGTTTACTAGGGTTGTTTCAGTCTGCATTTTGCTGTGATTGTGACACGTGTGAATTTACCATCATCACAACCTGTGCCCTTTTCACCCCAGTCAATAAAACAATTACGGATGATTTCACAGGTTGATTTGGTTAAAGTTTGATGGTTATCATACTTAGACATTGAGAGCCAGAGGTTCACAGCATTGGCTCCGTCAGCCTGTGGAAAGGAGGTTTATTCAATAGGAGACTCTACAAGAGGCCTGTGAAGTCTTCAGGTAGGTGATACTCCATATACTCAAATCGCATTGTACATTAAACTCATCAGTTATGAACTTAATCATCATGAGAGCTTCAACTATTTTCTCACGCAAAGCAAAGCATTTTTGTATACAAAATATTATGCAGCATCCTAATGTTGTGTCTTTTACTGTCTTACTGTTTTACTGTCTGACACACACTGAACTGAATTTTTACTTTTTTGTTGCGATTTGTAGGAGGAAATAACACAATCTCTTGCTCTTTTCTCTGTGTGTGAGAAATTCTAGTCTCTTGTGTGGTGGGTTTAATTTTGTTGGCTGCAGGCACTGCAGGTTTCTCAGAGATGTGCTGCAGTTCGTTCCCACACACAGCACAGCCTGACAGGATTTAATGTGGACAGTAGCAGGGCTTTGAAACTATGAAAAGACGCTTTTCTGAGGAGGATTTCACTTTTTTATAAATGCATGAAAATGTGCTGCCTTTGGCAGGAATACATTAAGCTACATTAAGCAACATAAAATGTAGAATACGACAGAACCAGGATGCATTTTGTCATTCTTTGTAGTACTATTTTTTTAGCTCAAATAATACAGAATCAAGGGCTGATTTACACCGGGAATCAATAAGCATGCAATGATCAAAAGAGCAATTCATTACATTTTCAGCAAAACTATATAAATCTCCCTCAGAGGAATACTCAAAGCCAACTAACAGAGAACAATTTATTGCATGCTTTTCGAATACATAATTGCTGCCTTGACTATGTATTTAGCAAGAAAGCAGAAAATGTTGTAAGCACATTCAATTTCCAGCTGTTAGTTTTCTTATTAACTTCATATATGCATTCTGTATTACAACAATGACTGTATTTCTGCTTTATGAATTAAGATGTGTTACATAACAGAGATGGTTAACTTACATTACACAATCATTGATTGTAAAAGTTAATATCATGGTGAGAATGCACATGCTTATCTCTTCTCTGGAACGGCTAGTACATAGTTTGCTTCAATTAACAGTTAAAACGAATCTAAACGGTTTAAATTCAGAATATGATTTGAAGGATATGATTTGAAATTTGAAGGATATGATTGCTTGCAGATACGGTTGCATAGAAACATAAACAAGTTTATACACCAGCAACAGAGAACTAGACACTTGTTGTTGCATGTTGCAGGAAAATGGTGCAGAAGTCTACTGTGGTGGGCCTCGCATTGCTGCTGCTGGCTGCAGTCGGCACGTTTTTGGCCGTTTTCTTTTCCGTTCAGGGCAAGAAGGCCTCTCCTGAACCTGAATCGGGTTACTTCAAGGCAGCAGTGGCAGCAGATGCTGGGACGTGCTCCGAGATCGGCAGGTTTGAGCCCTCTTCTCCTTAAATGCAAATGCTTGAAGCTGAAATAAAATTAGTTCATTAAAATTTCATTACATCAGATATTATAGTATTATTGTAAATAAATAGCAAAGATGTTAGGAAGGCCATATGAGGAGCACATGTAAAAGATGTTTGGTTTGTTAACCTAAAAATTAACTTACATCAGAGATTTTATTTAATAGCTGAATCATCCTCACTACATCCTCTCTTACACCAACATTAAACAGATGTTGCAATAGTTTTTTCTTCCCTGTTGTGATGCATATTTGAGTGAAATGGCTTCTCGAACAAGAAAAAATTGAGGGTGGGACTTGATTTTGTCCATTGGGAATTGATTGGATCATTGGATGGTTGTAGTTTGCTATTGGTCGATCTCATGTGAGTGACAGGTTGCCCCGCCCTCACGTCAGTAATCAGAGATGTTTAAAGTGCAGAAAAACTGGACAACTGCTACATCATTTCTGACAAAACTTTTATATTTTGTAACATATTTGATATTTTGTAGTGCCACATTATATTTTGTCCAGTAGCCTAAAATGGTGGTAACGTCTATACTGATTGGTTTTATTCAAGTCAGACATTTTATTCAGTGGAACCAAATCAACCTTACTACATTGTGCTTCATCCAACAAAATAAAAATAAAAATGGTGTTGCGCTCTGATATTTAAAATGATCATACCCAGGTTTGCATGCCAAATGCCCTGTCTTTGTGCTCTCCATGCAGGGACATCCTGAAGAGAGGCGGTTCCGCTGTAGATTCTGCCATCGCTTCTCTGCTGTGCACAGGATTGATGAATGCCCACAGCATGGGCATCGGCGGAGGGCTCTTCTTCACTATTTATGATGCCAAAACAGGTATACAGTCACCATTACCTGTCTGATTCAACCTGACACACAAGTCTGCAGTGAACTGTGTGTGTATGTATAATTTATGTACCTTTTTTCTATAAAGATCACTTTATTACTTATATATACATTGCCTGGCCAAAGAAAAGTCAGAATCATTTAGCATGAAGAATCATGAAGAATTGGCACCTCTGAGTCCAGACCTTACATCACAACATTTATTTCCATCAAGAGGTGCATACATTTTTGGTCAAGATCTTGTACTGACAATGCAAGAGTCCAGCACTCTGTAAAGTCTCCTCCAGCACATCCCAAAGACTTTCAATGAATTTAACTCAGAGGTGTCAATTTATGTGTGAAAATGATTCTTCATGCTCCTCACAACCATTCTTTCACAATCTGAGCCTGATGAATCTTGACTTTGTGATTGTCATCCTGGAATATGGCCATGATGTGTCTCATACATGGTTGTTTAAGAAATGAAAAGCTACACACTCCATCAATTAGGGTTAGAAGAACTGCTGCCAAACATATAACATGACAGAAACATAATAATCACTGCAATATGCATTTGCATATTTAAATTCAAACAGCGATTTTTTTTTTGGGCCGGGCAGTGTATAATTGATTTATTTTTGCAGGAAAAGTCGAAACCATCAATGCACGTGAGACGGCCCCAGCAAAAGCAACCAGAGACATGTTTGGAAATAGCACAGAACTTTCCCAAAAAGGTATCCATTAAAGACATCACATAAACTACGGGAACTCATTGGTGAAACAGGATTTACTCAACAGCGGCCTTGTGTAGTACCAGCATGGAGAGATAAACATAAAAAACTATCAACACAGTTTCAACAATCAATAACTCTGGCTGTGCATATGTTTAATGTAGGAAAAACTGTCCAAAAAACCATAAAACTGTCTCTGTGTGCACATGGACATATGTCACAACAACGTAGGCCCCGTTTACACCTGGTATTAAGATGCGTTTTGGTCGATCGGATCACAAGTAGACGAGGAAGATTCCCATTTACACCTGGTGTTTTAATCCCTCTCTTTTGTCCACTTTCAACCACTTCTGTCCTGATATGTTTGAGGGGAGGGTCTATGGGCAGAGACGATGTAAAACTTACAGAGAGCATCAGCTTTCTTTTCTGCTCTGACAGCCGTAAGACCAGCCGAAAGCTGTGAGTGTGTGTTAAATCAGGAACGGTGAGAAAACATTGTGCTTGGTACGTTTTTCCTCTTCAAACCAAACTTGGGTCTCCAGCCGACAAAGTTTAAATCCCGTCTGGCTAGCGCGCTTCCATTAATGTTTACACATTAGGTCAGTAGGTGGAGAGTTGGTGGTCGGTCTTTTGTGGCTGTTCAAACACATTCGACCACGTGAGTGTCTACACTATGAAACAACCCGGTCTAATGTGTTTTCGACGACCTCTGGAAGTGGTCGAATGTGGACAAACTCAAAACGTATTAGACCCCGTTTACACCTGTTTTTAGCGTTGCCCACTTGTGATCCGATCGACCAAAACGCATCTTAATACCAGGTGTAAACAGGGCTGTCATCAAGTGCATTTGGTTTTTATTACTCAGCTTGAATTTTTCTTACTTTCAAATAAGTACATTGACTGTCTTTTTAGATACTAGCACATGGAATCATGCATTTAATAATTCATCCACAGGCGGTTTGTCCATCGCTGTTCCTGGAGAGATTCGGGGGTATGAGATGGCCTATAAACGACATGGCAAGCTTCCGTGGAGAGAGCTGTTTTTACCAAGCATAAAACTGGCCCGGGACGGCTTTCCTGTTGGCAGCGCATTGGCCAGTGCCATTAGATCAAACAGAAATATCATTACGAATGATAAGATGTTATGGTGAGCACACATGGATATTTTCAACCAAGATATTTAACATTCAAAAAAATCTATCCATCTTCTTTTTAACAAGGTGCACTATAATTCTTCTTTTTATATAATGTAATGTGTGTGATATGTTATGTCTAGTTTTATACACTACCTTTACACATTAACATTTTGATTGTTTGGTTTCTTAGTTCTGTGTTCTGCGATTCCACTGGAAACATCCTGAAGGAAAATGACACCATAACCTTTACAAAGCTGGCAGACACTTACGAGGTGATAGCAGAGAAAGGGGCTGATGAGTTCTACAGTGGATCGCTCGCTGAGAACCTTGTGAGGGACATCCAAGCTGCAGGTTTTTTTATTTGCAAATGTCTATCCATTATTTGGTATCAACAGCTCATGAAATAATCTCCACCAGTGTTGGGGAAAGTTATTAAAAGTAATGCATTACAATATTACGTTACCCCCTTAAAAAAGTAACTAATTACTTAGTTACTTTTATAGAAAGTAATGCATTATGTAACTTTTGCATCATTGATTCTCACCTGGGCAGGGCTTGCTTGTTTGTTTTTAATAAATACTTTTGGCAAATGTAAAGGCTCTTTCACACCAATTGGTAGGTTTAATTGGATCATCGAAGGTCAGCAGCAAAGACATTGGTTAGTAAAGTGAGATTAAATACATAAAGTATATTATTTGACATTTAATTACTGCAGGTTTGCGTAAAATTCTGAGACTGCTCATTACAGCAGGATGGATTCTGATTGGCTGTCAGTGTTGTTGTCATTCATCAGACTGATAATATCGTTCTAAAAGTGATTCGAACTAGCCTAGGCCTATATCGTTTCTCTGTGCCGTGGACTCTGCTTGTATATTAAGAACGATTTTTATATATCTTTATCATTTATAGTTGTCATCCTTGGTGTGAACGGGCCTTAATACTTCTTCCAAAAACATTAAAAAAAAAAATCATAATTATTCTAAACTTTTGAGTAATCAAACACTGCATAAATGGGTCTGTATAAATGAAAATACTACATACTATATACAGAGAAAAACTGTAATAGATCTCACTTTTGTTTTGTTTTGTATTTGTGTGCATGACTCATCTATATTATATACATCAGCTTATGGAAAAACTACGTGTGGTGAACTTTGATTCATCATGTGGTTTACTCTTTACCACCTATGTTTTTATGGTGGATGTCAATGTAAAACGTACAAAACAGATTTAAATAGTAGCATTTCCTTTCTAATTCAGCAGAAAAGGGCTGTTGGATTTACTGGTATAAAATGTATTTTGTTTAAATTACAGTTTTAAATTGTAAAATGTACAGGTTGTTCTGTAAATATTATTACTGTATTTTTTTCCGAATTATTCTGGCAACCACAGGTTGCTTGGTTAAACTTTGTAAACACTTTAAGCGGAGAGCCACATCTATCATTTCATATTAGATGTGCTTGACTGCTCATATGACTGTTTTGAAGACGCTAAGTTGTGCAGTTTCTAAGATTCTGTTGTGGCTGAGATGTTGTGGTTCATTGATTTCCAAATATGTTACATCCCACTAATTCCTGCTGCCAGTCCACCCAGGCAGAGGTGTTGAAGGATGGCACACAATTGGTTATTAATGACTAAATCGATTACTCAGTAGGTTTGATCTCATTAAGTTGCTTAGAATCATGTGTCATACGAGCATCTGTGTGTGTTGCAGAGGGGATTATAACTCTGGAGGACTTGAGAGATTACAAGCCCTTGCTGGATGAAACCCCCCCCAGCGCTACCGTGGGTCAATTCACAATGGTGGCACCAAACGCGCCTGCCAGTGGCCCGGTCCTCACATTGATACTCAACATCCTGAGCGGTAGGTTTAGAATTGAACCACTGGACAGTCTATCCTGGACACTATTGTTTTGCATTGTTGTTTTAACATTTCATATATAAACTACAATTTAAATAACATAGCCTAAACTAGGGTGTTTTTCCTGTTGCATTTAACATACATTTGTTCCGGTATGGTGGATTTTACTCTAGTGATCATGATTTTTTAGTGCAATATAAATATCCGTCAGTTTTGAAAGAATATATTATATTTATTTACTATATGACAAACATTAAAGAAGAAGATTTTGTTCTTTGGGATTCCAGGCTACAACTGAAATTATCCTAAATGCGTCATAAAATAAACATATATAATAATAAACAATATATAATATAGCATACACTTGCGCACTCTCAAACAAGATTATATGTAATGAAACCGTGTTGGGACACATACAAAGCTTTCCCAACTGGATTTTAAATGATCGTACTGTATGCTTATTATGTTGTTATATATTGTTTATTATCATATATTTATTTTATGTCGCATTTACGACCATTTCATTCGTAGTCTGGAGCCCTGAGATGAACTAAATCTTCTTGTTAAATATTTGTCATACTTTACCCTGGATTAGTAAATAAATATAATTCCTGTAATTTTTTACAGTAGGCTTATTAAAATATTCTTCTATCCCAGATTAATGTGCAGATTATGTATGAGCCATTTGTAATTTGTAGTGCTATTAAAACATAATGACCAAACCTATATCTCACAACCAGTGTAATTTTAGTATTGAGATATTAGAGATATTATAGTTTTTATTAATATTTTAATTCAGATTTTATTTTTTGTGTTTGTTGTTTTTGTCATTTTTAATAGTTTATTTTTTAATATGTCTACACAATTTTTTATACATTTTTATTTTAGTTTTACTTATCTTTAGTACATTAAGTTAATGAATTAAAATACTAAATGTTGCATTGGGAACTAGCTGAAATAAAACTAAATACATTTGTATATATTTTATTTTAATTCAGTTCACGTTTATAGTCTCTTGAGATTATCCGTTTCAAAACAGTCAATCCACAGACAAATGCACACAGCCTGCATAAAGTGCCTTTTCAGGAGCCGTTGTGACTTCCGTATAAATGTGATGTCAGAACCACTGAGGCCCCGTCCACACTACTGCGTTTTAGTTTAGAAACGGAGAATTAAAACGAATACGATCTCCGTCCACACCAGCGTTTTAGCTGCGTATTAGAATTGATCTCCGTCCACATTAAAACGACTGAAAACACGGATCATGTGACCATTCACCAACACTGGGCATGCGCGTGCCGGTGTAAACCCAACTTCATTGATAAAATGATCCCACCATGCGCTGGTTCTTCCCAGGTTAACCCAAAACCGACGCTCCATGTACGGTCGGTACCGCCGCTGCACACGGGAATTGTCACAGATCGCTCGAATAATAGCTTGCCTCCGGCGCATGTAGGCAGTTAAAGCATTGTAAAATGCAGAATTTACTTGCACAACAGCTGCTAGCAAAGATATACGCCATGACTGATGACACCCAGTCATAGAGCCGAGCGTGAGGCTCTACTACGTCATCGTTTCTAAAGTCCTCCGTTTTGACCCGTCCACACTAAAACGCCCTCCGGAGATTCAAAACGAAAAACGGGTCGGCAGCGTTTCTAAACTTCTCCGTTTTGGTTCTCCGTTTTTGCCGTTTTAGTGTGGACGGGAGGTGCAAACGTAGCAAAAGGTCTCCATTTTTAAACGAAAACGCAGTAGTGTGGACGGGGCCTCAGTCACCGCCTTCAGTCATCACCCCAGACACTGCCCACCGTCACGAAACTACACCATTGCACAGGCTTCCAAACAACATTAATGTAAGATAACAGTGGCTAATGTTTATTTATTCAGAAATACCACAGCAATTTAGTTCGACCTTAACAGTCAGTTCTGCACATTTCACAAGTGACTGCTTATGCCGAGTTCACACTGCACGATTTTCAAAGTAGTCGGGTCACTGTTCTTTCGACACTGCACGACTATCTGGGGTAACATTCAGTTGCTGATGTGTTCACACACTGCACGATGGATTGGCGACAGGAGGTTTCACACTGCATGACTTTACAAAAGAAAGAATCGCCGACAACTTCTGTCTGGTCCGCAAACTACGTTTCACAGCCAAACACACGCGAGAAGTGATAAGGAAATAACGCAAGATCGCGTGAGACCGGAATTCTCGCGCGAGACTGAAATTGTTATTAAAAAATGATAGCCCGCAAGAAGCTTGCGATCAGAGAAAGTCTAATGAGGGGAGAAGTGCCACTCAATAAACTTCCGGTGGCAGTTCCACTCTGGTTCCATATGAGGGCGCTCACAGGACGAGTGTAGGATGAATGGAGGTCTATGGCGCTATCCGATTGTTAAGTCTGACGTCACGCGTGACGTTTTGGGTCCAAGCGCTCCTCTCGTCCAGAAATAACAACGGTGGAACCTGTAAATTTATTTACGATCACGTCCTTCTTAGTGAGGCACCCTTGGCGGTCAAAAAGGGTTTAAATTCCTTTAACACCAATAGAGTGGTTAGTGTAGCTCATCACTCAGGTGGCATAATTAAGGGTAGAGTCCAGGCATCAATGAAAAAGAAGATTTACGAGGTTGAAGTGAGTTAGCTCGGGACACGGGACACAGCACTGCGGCATTGTAAAAACACTCAATAATAACCAAAACACCAGCGAAAGCGGTAGGTAGGTAGAGAGGACCTGGACTTTGGACCCGGAAAGAGTATTGGTTACGTCACGACTTAACAACCGAATACCCATCAAAATCCACTTTTCTCAGGATATAATTTTTTGTCTAGTAATTTGAATGTTGTTTTCGAAAGGGGATGCAAAGAAATTACACATTGCTTGGTGTTAGATTTTTTAGAGTCACTTATTTGCTTTAAAAAGTCTTTCAAAATGTCAATGACGTCATACACATCGTACGACCAGAGATACTGCTTTACGGCAATCCTTCAGTCACTTTGATGCTTTCGCGCTCTGCACTTTCTTTTCTCTCGAGGCATCGACAACACAGCTGACACAGGTAAATACACGTGCTAGAAGAGTTTTTGTTTTGTTTGTTTCTGGTCCCGCTTCGGATGCCACGATGCCATCAAGCGGTATCTCTGGTCGTAATCAGTCCTTCACTGACCAATCAGCGTTCATTAGCTGAATGCTAGCGTATTATGGGCAACAACAACTCAACCTGTAAGAAATCGAAAGGACATAAGTACTCGTTCATTCAACTTTCGACCTATAACCCATGTTGAACTTGCAAAACCTACAATCAAATCTGAGATTTCTCAACGGCAGTCGGGTGAAAGAGACAAATTTAGCCGTCTAGCCCCATTGACTCCCATTCATTTTGCACTCATGGCGAGCGCCCCCAGTGGAACTCTGATTGGAACTACAACAAATAGGACTTAATAGGGCGTTGGAGTGAACAGGCTTTCCGTAGACGGGCTTTGTTGCGATCCAAATTGCCTGTGCGCTGATTTGCAGGGAAAAGGAGGGGAAAAACAGACGTCAGAGGGTACCAGTTAACCACGCCCTTGCCTACAGAGACGCGTCTCAGATGTTTGTTTTGCAGTGTCAGAGTTATCCACACATTTATAAGACAAACACATACAATAAACGTTAGACAATATTACATTAGACAAAATGTCATCCGTGCATGTTGTTCTTCTGATTAATGGCTGCTGGGACAAAGCTATTTTTCTACTTTTGTTCTGCACTTTGGGACTTTATACCTTCGTCTAGAAGGAAGAAGCTGAAATTCACTGTGCAGAGGGTGGAGCTCATCATTTAAAATTGAGCCACTTATCCGCTGTAACTGTCTGGTATAGAGGGACACTGGGCTGAACTGTGTCACACAAATTGTTAAATGGTCTGCTTACTAGACCATTTAGCAATTTGATTTAGGGAGTTTCTGTTCTGTAAAGATAGATTCCCAAACCATGCCACCAAAGAGAAAGCTAAAATTGATTCAAAAAAGCATGGTAAAGTAAGTATGGTTTTATCAATGTTAAAATAAGACAGTTTCCTCAAACAAAACAGGTGCTGGTGCCGCTTTTTGCACACAGCTTCACAATTTGCCTCAAAGTTGAATTTTGAGTTGATAATTGTCCCAAGATATTTGTAGGATTGTCTGACCTTTAATGGATGTGACTTCATGCATGTGGGCATGTCTTCTAAAATCAATTATAATATCTTTTGTCTTAGATATGTTTAATTGAAGGTAGGACTCCTCACACCACGTGACAAAGTCATCGATGACTGGTCCGTGACAGGTCTCATTGTCCTGAAGCCTACTAACAATAAGCGGTCTCCCAAAACCTGTCGTTGAGCGAAAATCGGGCCTGTAGTTTCAGTTTTAGTTGTTGTTAACTAATATAACCCTGCTCAAAACTGCAACTTTATATGTCACAGTGTGACTTTATATCTCACAATGTGAACTATTTTTAATCTGAGGCAGAAACAAGTTTCCATGATATAACCAACGTTGACCAGCATGAGAATTCACGCTGGTCTTTTTAGCAGCAAGAGGAAACCTCCAGTTGCTCATTACAGGATGACCATTAGTCAGTCTTTAATGTTCTTAATCATTTCCTCATGTGGAACGGTGTCAGGGGAGGATGAGACTTCAGAACTTTCCAACTTTTTTTTTTTTTGCTATGAGCTATTAAAATCCCTCCACCCTTCACTCCGCCATGCCTGTCCTCCTGTCTCCCACACCAACACTAACGTGGGCTGTTTGCCACTAATTGGACACAAACCAAGCATGGAAAAATCCATGCAGTCAGCGTGTTCCGACCCTTTCCTTGGGGTTCCACCAGCAGGGGATACTCTGAAGGAGCCTGTCATCTGAGATTCATCAGCTTTTGCTTTCTTGCGGCGATCTGGACGTTCTCCACGGCTCTGTGTCTTGGTCTTTTTTAAAACACCCACTCTGTAGCTTTACTGATGAGATACTTAGTCATTAAGTTGCTGCCAGACAGGGCACGGCCGTCGATAAACACTGTTAGCACTTGTTTTTTTGTTTTTTTTTCACAATGTAGCTTGATTTATTCAGAAGTTATGAAACATCTTCCACTCCGAAACTCTCATAATTGTTCAATTATTTCAAACAGACATGTCTGGCATAAATGGGCGAGACAATTTGAGATGTTTTCAGACAGTAAAACTGGGTCAGTTGTCCAACATTAAAATCATAGTTGACCTAAAAATGAAAATCACATCATCATTTACTCACTCTCATGTCATTTCCAAACCCATTGCACTTACTTTCTTCTATGGAACATGCAATGAGATGTTTTGAAGAAAATTCTGCAGAATATTAAGTTTTTTTTTTTTTTTTACATTTTCAGCTGTATTTAGTGTGTAATGCTGCTGTTTGAGTATGAAAAACGTCTGGCAGAAAGTCACTCCAAAGGGAGTTATTTTCTATATCAGTGCACACTGATTCTGAACTCCGTGAAACACCTTAATTGTAGTCTTCAGTTTTCTTTCAGGAACGAACACATCACAATATCGCTCATTTAAATAATTGCTGCCCAAAACATGCGCTAAAAAAGGGGCAAGGCCTGGTTGAGTTGCGTTAGAAGTGTATAGAAACTCGCGGTTATGGTAAGAGGTGTGACATTTCCGAAACACGCTCGAATCGGTTGACCAGTCACAACACACTGGTCCAGCGGACCAATCAGAGCACACTGCGCTTTTCAGAAGGAGGGGCTTCATAGAGACCGGAACTAAACAGAGCGTTACTGACAGACTGGGAAAAGAGGTGCTGCAACAATGTCAAATATTTAAAAAGTAATGTGTTTTTTTTTCAAGCATGAAAACCTAGACCCCAAAAACAAAACCAAGATTTTGAAAAAGGGCATAATAGGTCCTCTTTAAGAACTGAAATTTTCCCATCTCATTTGTGCTTCCGCATATTCAGATTTGATAAGACGAATGCGAGAAACATACGTCATGCTTCTGAAGACTTTTTTTATGGCAGCCATCTTGATAATTGGCAGTTCTATCCATTCATATGACGACAGTTAACATGGTTGAGTAATGGATGTAGTGAATCTAACTGAGCTCCTGTTCTCTTTCCTCAGGTTACAACTTTAGTCCAGACAGTGTCTCCACCACTGAAAATAAAATCCTCACCTATCATCGCATAGTCGAGGCGTACCGGTTTGCGTATGCAAAAAGGAGCATCTTGGGGGATCCACAATTTCTCAACATCTCTGATGTAAGTTGTGAACAAAGAAAGGGTTGCTTTTTTCATTTTAATTTAGTTACAATTTTGGGTGAACTATTCCTTTAAGTGACTTTTTATCTGTAGACTATTTCTAAACCACAACCAAAAAGTATTATTTATATGTAAAAATGCTCATGTATCTTCAGCAGTTGTTCAGGTTGACACAGATGGCGTTGGCATATGTTAGCCTCTCTCGATCAGTTGTGATCAAAGCCTTTATTGAATCCGACATGCAGTATCTCGCACTAATCACAGAGCATGAAAATAGTGCGCTATTGAACGGCTCATTGTGCGTTCGCTCTTTTGATCAGCTGTTCTTTCAAGCCTCCAGCAGGGCCTCAATAATGATCTGTGATCCTCTTTCTCTCTGGCAGTTCATCCAGAACATTACCTCCAAAGGCTATGCTGACATGATACTCCAGAAGATCACAGATAATACGACTCAGCAAGAGAGCTACTATGAACCCGAGTTCTATCTTCCCAACAATCACGGCACGTCGCACGTGTCAGTGGTGGCAGAAGACGGCAGTGCAGTCGCCGCCACCAGCACCATCAACGTATAGTGAGCATTTGCCTTTTTTCTTTGCTTATGTTTTCTCCAGCATAGGCATCAAAAATCTGTCATTACTTAGTCACAGATTTTACAATTTCAGGGGGAATTAGCCTATGATTTGGCTTACATAAAGTGCCCTTATTATGCTAGGTTGCACAAGGAGGGTAACGTGGGGGTGCGACTTTCCAGGTTACTCAGGAAGCTCCTATTTTAGGTTCCCAATTTTTTATTTAGGATCTCTCCTACAATAGGTTGACATGCATCCTAGTTCAAAAAACACTTTAACCTCTCTAAACTCTGATTGGTCAGATGACTCAGTCTCTTCTCTGCTCTGATTGGTCAGATGCAGTCTGTTGTGATTGGTCTACTCTACTCTGATTGGTCACATGACTCAGTCTGTTGTGATTGGTCTACTCTACTCTGAATTTGATCTTCTACTCTGCACTTTGATCTTTGAAACTTTGCAGACATTTTACATTCACAAACAGCTATAATACACACTACATAAAATGTAATATCCCCCCCCAAATAAACAACACACACAAAAAAAAAAACAGAGATAGAAGGTTATTTTAACCAAAAATAAATAAATACAAATTTAACACTATAAATAAATACCATTTTTTTATATTTGTAAATGGCATCATGTTCTTTCTCTTCTCCCAGTTTTGGCTCCAAGTTAATGTCAAAATCAACAGGAATTTTACTTAACAATGAGATGGATGACTTCAGTTCTCCCTTGATCACCAACAACTTTGGAGTTCCTCCGTCTCCCAACAACTTCATTGTCCCACGTGAGAAAGCTTGATCACAGCCATTGGCAATAGCATGCACTCATACTGTTTTTTGTTTGTTTTTGCATTATGTATTCTATAAGCCAAGAGTGCAATGCTTTACTTACAGTGACTTTAGGATTACTCCACTTTGCATTGCACTTTACAGTCTTATCATCATTACTTGTAGTAAAATCACTGTAACATGTGGCTTATAGCTTCTATAAAAATAACAATATGATAAAATACTAGTTAGTTATCGTTATATTGTTATGTGTTTTATCTCACCTTTGGCTAATATATATTATTTAAAACTACTACTCTAAAAGGGCTTCAAAATTAATAATTAAATATTTGAATAGTATTAAATACAATAAATATTTCAAATTTATATAATTTAATATAAATATAATAATAATTAAAACAATAATAATGTTGATCTTTTGAATAAGTCACAATTCACAAATGTGATTGAATTATTCATACATTATTCAAGTTTAAAAGATCAAAATTGGATTAAAAATGCAAAATTAATACTCAATACAATATTGTTTAAATAAAAATAAATAAAATAAATAATTTTAAATATTATACAATCAATATTTTAATGTATATAATTGAGTGTATACAAATAAATATAACAAAAACAACCATAATACTTTTGATCTTTTGAACTTGTTTGAATAAGTCAAGAATGAGATGTTAAAATATAATAATAATAATATTTTAACATCTCATTCTTGACAAGTAAAAAAAAAATCAAAATTGGATTAAAAATGCAAAATACAAAATGAATATATATTTTTAAATATGACATCAATAATATCAAATGGTAATAAATATTACTATCATTTCAAATGTATATAATCAAATATATACATATAAATAGCAGATATAAGAATAATGATAAGAATAATTACAAATAATAGAATAACAGTTATTATTTTAACATCTTATTCTTGACTTATTCAAAAGATCAAAATTGTACTGTTCGATTTTGCTGTTTCAAACACAGCCACAAACTTTAGTGAAACTTTGAAGATTTTGTTTGAATTGTTTGGTAACCCTGTTCTCATCTTTGCTCAGATAAGAGGCCCATGTCTTCTATGTGTCCCGCCATCCTGCTAGACAAAAACAACAAGGTTAAAATGGTAGTAGGAGGCTCTGGAGGAACGAAGATCACCACAGCAGTGGCCCAGGTGCATTTTTATTTTATTGTAGTCCAGATAGTTGTGGTGGACATAGTTCAAACCTTATCACTTCATGCATAACTGACCTCTGCGCAGGTGATCCTAAATGCACTGTTCTTCGAATACGACCTGAAGAAAGCAATAGAAGACCCAAGAATTCATAATCAACTCAGTCCAAACACCACACAGGGAGAGCCTGACTTTGACAAGGTGAGTGAAGTAATGTATACAAGTGTCATTTTATGATAAGATAATAAATTAGTAACTGATGTAATCTGATTACTAATCAGATTCCAAAAATGAAGTACTTGTAATTATATTATATTTAGCTTATAATCAGAATATTGTTACTTTTGTATTGATTGTGTAATTTACACTGTAAATTCAATTTGTTGATTTTCCCTCATTTGTTTTTTTCTCTTTTAAATTTTACTTAAAAAAAAAGACTACCACTTATACAGTATATACAGTTGGGAAGTCTTCCAGATTTGTGGAATTGCACACTTTTAAGGACACTTTTACTATGTGTTTGGAAGGCTTTTTAAAATGTACAAATTTACATAATTTAATATTCACAATGTAATCCACACATATATGCAAAACCGGCTGCATTAGCATAAAGTTAGCTTTAGTTTTGTGAATGGGTTGTGTACTGTATACTCTCCTTCAAAAATGTTCACAGATGCACTTTTATGATAACTTTTTAGACTAGAAATATAACTGGTCTGATCTGTTACCACTCATGGATGTTCATAAGTATAGAAACTGTCCAATAATTCAAACATATTGGAGTCTATGACCGATGAAGGTCCTAGACCATCACCCACATCCACATGTCCATATTTTATATTTTTATGGCTAAATTAATTATAAGCTTTTCATCCGCTCTATCATAAACTCCAGTTTGAGAAACCCTGACGTAATGTAATATTTAATGCAGTTCATGTTGTTGATAACAAAGAAAGCTCCTATGTGATAAACAAGTTGTCAAAAGTAATCTAAAAGTAATCCGATTGGACTTCTAAAATGTGTAGTCTAATAAATGACTTTAATTTTAATAATGTTTTTGTAATCAGTAACGGACTACAATTCATTAGTAATCAACCCAGCGCTGGCTGTAAGTGTGTTTTTGAGTGTAACCACTTATCCATGGTCACATTACCCCAAACAGCAATTTCTTTCAATGCTGGATTGAAATACAATAGTCAACATCTGAAGTGGATCAAAACCTTTCATCAAAGTTATACATGAATTTTGAACAATACCCGTTCTTGTCTTAGGACAACTTTGATGAACTTTTTTTCATCCACTTCTAAATGTTGACTACTATATATTTTCTTGATATTTTCTTTGGTTGTTCTGAATAGTTTTGGCTAAGCAAATCCCACTCAACCCACAGGCCGTTTTGGAGGGTCTCGCCCAGAAGAACCATGTTATAGAGGTGTTGAAGTCCACAGGCGCAGTGGTTCAAGCCGTGGTGCGGGACAGTGCTGGCCTCAGCGCTGAGTCAGACCCCCGTAAGGGAGGATACGCAGCTGGGTACTGACCTCCGACTCAGCGATCCAAGTCTCCAGGCCAGCTGGAGGCAATCGAGATGCTGCTTCAAGACCCCAAGGACACTTTCCCCCTATGCTGCTCTCAAACAACCAAGTGCCTCCATCAGAGATCCCACAGGCAAATCAGAAGTGCTGTCAATGTTGATCTCCTCAAACTCCACATTCAGTAAATGAGTTAAACTCACACACACATTGAGAACACACCATCTTTCTATGACATCCACACAACACCATCTGTACTGCTCATCGTATTTATTTCCGCAAATAAACGTGTTGTGATGGCGATTATGAACTCTCTTACGTGTCTTCTGTCTGTTCTGAGATTTACATCCAGGCACAAGAAATTTTTGCATGACTTAGAGGGAGTGTCTCAGGGGAGGAAGTTTTAATCAAGCTTCTAATATGAGAGCTGAAGCATGAACAAGAGTTGAAATGCTCGTTTTAATGTCCCACGAGTATGTGGTCCTGCCCACAGGCACCGGCCCAACATCAAGCAGCATCATTAATCCTGAAGTTGTGGGGGACAGAGAAAAATCACATAAACAGCCCTTAATTAAACTTTCAAACTTCGGCTGTACTGAACTATAAGAAAAGACTGTCGCACTCTTTAATCTAACAAATTGTACGTACTTCTTGTCACACTTTAATAATTGGAAAAGGCCGATTAAATACAGCTGCAGGGCTGAGAGATGCACATGAGAAACATTTGTGACATCTTTAATCTGACCATTTTCTAAATGGCAGATCAAATTTCATGTCAAAGCAAATTTATCCAGATCTAAAAAAAATCTACATATCAATGCAATTATTTGGCAAATGATTTTACATGAATTATTAATTGCCATTTTTTGTCCTAAAATGTTATCTGTGGGGTAAAAAGTGTCTGAATTAAAAATGGTCTCCAAATGCATGGAGTGTATTTAATTATATATATTATAGAAATGCTGTTTTTATTACAAATACAAATGCAATTGTTAAATTGTTTTACTAAATTAAAATATTCTGAATATTAATGCTTTTTCTGGCTGGTTTGTGAAAATGTGAATGATGTGCAGCACATTAAATGGTTCGGAGTAATTTCAACCTAGGGTCCTTTGCACCATGACCTCAAGCCAAACTCCCCCCAGAAGCTTTTTTTTCCCTTGGTCGAACATTATTAAAGTTAGAGCTTATTTAGAGATATCAGCCGAATGGCTTAGTGCAGGCGCTAAAGGATCCAAGGTTGTGTCTCATAAATTACCCCACTAATAATGCCCAGAATGATACCAAACTTCTACAGTAGTACAAATAGGTTCTGTACTCATAAAACGAGGCATTGGAAAGTTTGTAAGTACATCAGGAGTTTATTTAAATAACACTTGCCTGACGGCTTCTGGACGTCGACGTCACTTCAGTGATTTGGAAAAAGCACGTAAAAGTCCTGGCAGAAAGCGATGCATAAGGATGTAGTGTAACGACGCCCAGTTCCAGGAATGCACTAGTATTTTGTTGGTAGAACCAGTTTGCAACAGTTGTCAACACTTCGGAAAAAAAATATTTCTATGGAGTGTAAAATTCTCTAGCTTTTCCATTAAACTTGTGAGTTTTGCAAAGGTGAGTGTTTGGCTCGAGGTCATGGTGCAAAGGACCCTAGGTTGAAATTACTCCGAATCATCCCTTTAAGTCTTTAGAAGAGCATAATGTATTACTAAACTTTTTTTTTCTCATTTATGTTTACATTTTTATTTTAAGTGCAAATCATTCGTGTTTTCCCAGTGTGTAAATGAATAAATAAATGTAACGTGTGTTGAACCACAAACATATAAATCAAGAATTAAATTAAATATTTGCGATTTATGCGCAACATTAAAATAGATAAAAAGTATTTTGATCAGTATTTGAAAAAGTATTTTTACATTCAAGTGAGCAACACGACGCATGAATATTTAGTAAATAAAGTGGTAAATTATGTTTTTTTTGCACAAACAAAGTACTTGCGTCGCTTCATAAAATAGAGGTTAAACCACTGGAGTCACATGGATTACTTTAATAATGTCTTTACTGGGGCTTGAAAGTGGTAGTTGCGTAGGCTGTCAATGGAGGGACAGAAAGCTCTCAGATTTCATAAAAAATATCTTAATTTTTGTTGCGAAGATGAATGAATGTCTTATTATAGGTTTGGAACAACATGTGGGTGAGTAATTAATGACAGAATTTTAACACTTAAAAAAATTTTAATGCAACAAAAGTGTAGAATACGTGCCCTTAAACTGTTTTGGAAATAAATGGTGTACCTGCAGATGCTAATGATTTTTTTTAACCAGTTTCTTGTTTACAGCCATCAGACGCTAAAACACCTCAGTTTTTGTGATGTGTCTCATTTATACCAGTAAATTTTGAGGTCAGAAGCAGGTTATTTCAACCT
The DNA here is from genome assembly GCF_965113295.1 of Leuciscus leuciscus. Taxonomy (NCBI): domain Eukaryota; kingdom Metazoa; phylum Chordata; class Actinopteri; order Cypriniformes; family Leuciscidae; genus Leuciscus; species Leuciscus leuciscus. The sequence continues at coordinate 26,129,437 of NC_138723.1, read as the reverse complement.
CTGCGATCTAGGAAAGGAAAGCTGATTTGCACTTTAAATAGAATTTCAAAGCTTGTCGTTATTATAGCAGTTCATATTATTAAAGGTCACGTTGCAAAGTCTGATTATGTTCTCACAGAGCAAACTCTACACAAGTGCACAGATATGTTTTGAGCGCAGTCCCTGCCTCTTCATTTGCCGATATTTTAGCATTGTCTTGTGTTTTTCAGGGGCGTTTGTTCCCGTCGGGTCGCTTTGAGAGCTGTTGGGTTCGTGCTGCTAGGAAAAGGTCAGGCTCTTTCACTGTTCCCGGCTCTCCCATAGGAGCTGACAATAAAGCCCGGTCACATGGCACTTGTCACTACAGCGGCACCACAGTTTACCCCAGATCACCCAGACTTTTAGTCAAATTTTTGAGGTGGAACACAGTTTGAGACTATACAGCAGACGGTAGATTCAGACATTGGTCTGATAATGATTTTATGGCAGTTGAGGACAGCTGGTATTCGCTGAATTCACATGCAGTCAACAAATTGCAAAGTTATGGCAGATAATGTTGAGGCTGTTTACCTGTTAAGGGGAGAGATCCTTTTGTTAAAAAAAAGAAGAAGAAGAAGAAGAAGAAGAGTAAGCAGCTTTCTGAACCTGTTGCGAAATCTGTGTGGCAGTGCATGAAAATCCAGATTGTGTGGATTCCTAAGATAAATATTTTAGTTGTGGAAAATTAATGTGAAAATAAACATGACTACACCTTTGTGTCCGAAATAGAATACTTCCTTACTATATAGAATGCAATGCAAAAACAGAGATTCTAAAGTGTGCATTCAATGGACACTTTACTATCCCATGAGGCCATGGGAGAGGATATGTGACAACAGTGTCCAACATGGCGGATAGATGGCGTCTGAATTTTATACATACTGCAGATTCATGAATGTAGCTTCTTTTTTTAATGGTCATGAAGTGTTTCAAACCAAATAGGCCTACCTACTATAAGTAGCTTAACTTTTAAGTCACATTGGTAGGCCTATCTTTTTTTAAATTAGTAGGCCTAATTAGGCTAAATGTCATTTGGCCACTTTCATAAACATGCATTATTGAAATTATTAAAGATTAAAATAATGCTGTGAGGGACCATGTATCAATACAATCATGTATTTCCACAACTCACAATTTTAAAAACTGTTTTATGGAGTAGGCTACTGAATTTTTTTAATATATTTTTTTATTTAGCTGATCAATCGCTGTATTACGTTAACCATTTATTGAATGCACTCATCTCTCGGTCACAGCCTCGTTTTTATTACTGTCAAAAATGAAACAAGGTGCTTCCCTGACTAACTAGAGTTGTTGGCTAGATTGAGGATGGATTAATAAACGTATTAAACAGACACTTTATTTAAGCATAATAAAGTTTACATAGTTTTTTCAGCAGTAATTGTTCATATATATTATAAATAGCGGTTTTATTGGTGTACTAAAAAGTATAGACTTTACGGTTTACGCAGTCGATGTACATTTTACAGACGTTCTTAAAGCGGAAACATCCAGCATTATGCGCGTTTGTTTTTTTCCGTTACAGTGAGTGGACATGTACCATTGGGTCACAGAGCAGAGGGTGTAAAAAAGGTTCACAAAAACTAAATTATGTCTGATTTGTGCAAGAAACAACCAAAAAATAGGGAATAATTATGATTCGTGAATCTGATTAAACAGAGTAGCCTACACAGCACAAGAAGAGGAACGAATTCATCATCCTTCTGTTTGCCTCCAACTGCCCCACAGGTGCGTGAACGAGGATTATTTGCATGTTTTAATAATGCATATCTTCTTCCCTTCGAGGGAAAGCCGTTTGCATTCAACTCACTGTGAACACACATAAAACTGAATTTAATCACATTACATTTTGTGGACTATAACGTCTCCGTGTTCATGATTTATGCACGGTCTCATATGAGCCTGTTCCCGGACGTCGGTCAGCGAGAAGCTTGAACCATTTTCTTCGTGAATAAAAGTCAATTAAAAGAGCCATTTAAAAACATTAGAAACGATTTATTTTTGACGTATCAAGCAAAAAGATGTAAAATGCACTTAAATTCGATTCAGGTAGGCTATATTATGTCATACTCTGTAGTGTGCTGCTGGTGCATCATGGGACATGTTATTGAATACCCATCAACTTCCGTCTCTGAATAGGTCCAATAAACAAAATTAAAACAGTATAAAATACATAGTAAATATTTATGATTGGAGTTCAACAAATATATGCTACTAAAACATAAAAATGTGTTTATAAAAATATTATTGAAAATATAAAAGTGCATATGAAAACTAGAACATTCACAGGAAATAAAACAAATGCAATTTAGTAATTGCAGTGCACATTCACATTTCGATTCTCTCTTAAAAAACAGTTTCCCCGACATTAATAACAACCTTAAAAACAGAGTAATAGATTCAGTAAATGATATATGTGTAGGCTATTTAGAAACATTTACCTCAAGTTAATTGCTATTAGCTCTCAGAGGACACAGTACTGAATAAGTGCTTCTTTTGTACAAAATCTGAAAACGTTGTCACTTTCACTAGTCAATATTTCTCAGCATAGATTCTGTCAGTTTCTATATAGACATACTGTATAGCTAAAAGACTTGGCTACAAAAAAGCTACTGAAGATTTCCACATTACTGGCCAAAAAAAAAGAAACAGCAGAAACATCAAAGTAGATCGTCACAAACCAAACAATTAATAATCAGCAAAAAGGTAAATGTAAAAGGTTTCATATACAAAAATATCAAACAAATATTTGATTCTAACAGGGATGATGTATTTTTGTAGGCCATATCCTGGAAAGGAGTTACATTTTAGCACTTCCAGTTCCATCGTCCCAAAGTCAATGGATTTTTTGAATGGGTTGTTGGTTAAATGCCTGAAATAAGGTCCGTGCTTAACACAAGCTTAAGATATTTTCACGTTTTATTCTACAACAAAATACAATCCCATTTCCAGAATAATTGGGACATTTTGTAAAATGCAGTAAAATCAAGAATCTGTGATTTGTTAATTCTCTTGAACCTTGATTTAACTGACAAATGTACAAAGAAATTATTTCCACTGTTTTCACTGACCAACTTCATTTTATTTAATTGTTTAATTGTTGCAGTTTTGAAAGTGGAATATTTGCCCAATCTTGTCTGATACAAGACATCTGCTCAACAGTCTGTGGTCATCACTGTCCGATTCTCCTTTTCATGATGGATCATTCATTTTCAATAGGAGAGAGATATGGACTGGAGGCAAGCATCAGCCACATCCACTCTATGGTGTAGAGCGTCTAGAAACCACTCAGTTTTAGCATGTGCAGAATGAGGCCTGGCATTGTCTTGCTTCCCAGGAAAGATGTCATCTTGATGGCAGTTTATGTCTCTGACATGGAGGCATATATTTGGATTGTACAGTGTTACCTTCACACAAATGCAAGTCACCCATACCGCTTGCACTGATGCACCCCAATACCATGACATATGTTTGCTTTTGCACCTGTCACTGATGAAAATCTGGATGGTCCTTTTCGTCTTTGGGACTGAGAACTCGATGTCTGTTTTTCCCCCAAAAAGCTGAAACATGGACTTCTCTCACCGCAGCTCACATTTCCACTGTGTTTTAGACCATCTGAGATGAGCTTAGGCGCAGAGAACTCGGCAGCATCTCCGCATAGAACTGATGTATAGCTTTCTCCTTGCGTAACAGAGATTCCAGTTGCATTTCTTGATGCAGCGTCAGACTGTGTTCAGTGAAAAAGGTTTTCCTAAGTACTCCTGAGCATATTTTCTCATGATATTTGGCACAAAGTGGCGAGCCATGACCCATCTTTGCTTGCAAAGACTGAGAAGCTCCTGTTACACCCAAACACGATAGCCCGGCCTCACCTATTACCAGTTCACCAATTTATTGTGGACCGTTTCAAAAGAGTTGGATAATCTAATTTGGATAATCCTTTCACTTTTATTTTGCCTCTGTCCCAACTTTTTTGTAGTGTGTTGCAGCCATCATATCAAAATTTGTTTATATTTACAAAATCAAATGATGTTGTTCAGTGGAAACATTGGAATACTTTACTTTTGTCAGTTAAAAAAAGGTTCAAGTGAATTAACAAATCATAGATTGTAATTTGTATTTTTCTGTAAATGGGGTTGTACATGAGTAATACCTCCTTGTGATTTTTTTAACGCATTTACTTGCGTCTTGAAAAGGCGGTTGCTATAAGTGGCAAAACGGGAGTACAGAGGTTGTCGGAGACGATAAACGTCATCACAGCGAATAGGTAAGCTCATCTACTCACTAGTCTGCTTTTACAGCCTTTTGTGTTTATAAGTTACAGCCTTTGTGTGCTTTCAGGAAAAAATATTTTATACAAAGACTGAAAGAGTTGTTGGAAGCTTAAAATCATGCGACTGTAATGTAGTTTGTTTATAGCCAATGTTTAGCTTTTTACTTCTAAAAAGTAAATACTACAAATACTACTAGTATTTGGGCTTAAAAATTCATAAAAGTTGTTGATTTGTAAAGATTATCATGATGAACAGAATGGGTAAGAATCATCATTTTGTTTGGTCACAGAGATTATTTTCTGCAATAATCCAAAAGCCAATGGAAAAATCCTATTGGGTTTATTTCGAGGGAACCAGTGTGATGTGACCTATATTAAATAGTTGACTCTTGTTTGAACGTATCCCAGTGTGGTTTCTGAGATATTGCTCTTGTGATCAACTTCCTCCACGTGACAACTAGCCCCAGTCTCCCCAATCCATACAAGACATATTCACATGCACCCAAATCTTACAGTAATTATCTTTTGTAAGAGTCCACAAAAGTGGACACGGACGGAAACAACGTACACCCAGTGGACAATCACCCCGAGTTTGAATTTATGGTGTGTACAGGCGTCGCTGAAAGGGAGCGCTGACCCTTTGCTTCCTCCCGAACCTGATGAATCACCACATCTCTAACAGCTGACGGCACAAACAGAGGCAGGGTCAGTATCCCGCCGACTTGCCGTGCTTCCTGGCGTCAGATACGGCACTGATGCACTGTCCTTCTTTCGATATGCCATTGACCACATTGAATAAGTGTGAGAAGTTTCCCATTTCGTGTCCTAGCGCCTTCATTGCCTTAATAAGGGACTGAGAAGAAAAGTACAATATGTTACTACTTATTGTATACTAAGTCACTTTTGATTACTTGTTACAAAACGATGATTATAATCAGTGACCGGGAGCATTTCCAGAGGAAGTAAGAGCAATTACAATCAGTACGTCCACACTAACAACATGCGATTATGGGAGTGTGATTCGTGGTGACATCCAAGGCTTGACATTAACTTTTTTGCTCACCAGCATTCTCACTGGCCACAATTGTGACATTGATACCATGGAGAAAAACTACCATATAGATATTTTTAATATCTCATAATTTGGCAGCAGGTATATTAGGCTGCTGTCACTTTAAGACCTGAAACATGGATCCATTATACTGTTACACAAGTGTTTTCTTTCTCAACTGTTTACGTTAAAACACAACTGACTGTGTGTGCGTGAATACTCGCCAAGACCGGCATTTTGACATTATTGTGCGTGTATTTGACTGTTAAAGCGCAATAATAAGCGAAAAAGTGCGCGCACTTTGGGTATGAGCACAAAATCTGCGGGAATATGTTAAATTATGCGCAATATGCTCAATCCCACGCCGAAATTCAAGCCAACACCAACAATATTCACTCAGAGCAAATTAAACGAGTGAGTGAGGCGAGGCGGGTAACGCGCTGTCGGAGAAATGAAAGAGAAAAAAAAGCTTAGCATGTATCGTGCATCTATTCTGTGGAAAATGAGAATTGGAAGTGTTTCAGATATTTCAGTATCAAAATATCGACATTGCACATAGTTTATTATTTCAGGTGCCTTTTTTTAAAGACTACAATTGAAAAACATTTATATTATAATATTAAAAAAAATCTACCCGCCAAAGTGGCTAGTAGAAGTGACTGCGTTACACACCACTGAAATCCACCCGCATTTGGTGGGTTGGCGGGTGTTACTGTCAAGCCCTGGTGACATCATAATGTAAGAGTGGAAATTATAAATTCCAAAGAACTTACTTCGTTGTATCCTTTCTCAAAGGTGAGATTATTATTGCCGTCCACAAATACTATTTTAGCAGCGATAGATTCGTTAAGGTTCATCCCAAACCACAAGTGGTTCATAATGGACTGAAAGAGAAAGAGAACGAGGGAATGTTCAGGTTATTTTCAACAGGATATCTCTGCACTGCATCTATGGCATGCTGTCGACTACCAAAGACTATCGTTTTAATGCAGCCAATTTTATAGCTCAAGTTGGCCTACGTTTTTTAGTGTTTTAACAAAAATATGATTTTAAAAGTGATGTGCACTTCTGACTTTTTTCTATGTGGAAGGATATTCAATGAAAAGAGGCAAAGCAAATTATTATTTTGAATTTCTTTTACACAGCAAGACCATGGACATCCAATAATAAAAAAAGAGAAAACAGACATTAAATAGTTGGTTAAAAGGTTTTCATACAAATTTCAATAAGACAATTAAGATAAATTAAGTTCTAGCAGGATTTCTGTACTGCGTCTGCGGCATAGTATCGACTTCCACAATCATTTTTAATGCATCCCTTAGCGTATATTTGAAATGTTATTGACTGTTAATGCATGACAATTTTATTACTCAAGTAACATTTTTACTGGAGGAAGTTTGACTAACTCACCAGGGCCATGGCTGAGGTGATCATACTTCCTCCTGATCCACCAATCACCAGAGTCTTCTGCTTGGACACGGACTGCAGGATGACAGGAGCCATCGAGGAGGGAGGCTGTTCGCCTGGAGAGAGAGAGAAAAAAACACAATATGGTGACACGAAATCTCAAGACAAGCAAAATGTAAGAAGATGTACTGTAGTTGGTGAAGGATCTTCACCTGGTGAGATTTTATCTGCTCGGCCGCAGAAGTCAGCAAGCTCGTTGTTGAGGATGATACCCGTTTTAGGAGAGTAAACAGCTGCCCCAAACCTGAAGAATATAAAAATATTCGATTTATGAATAGAGGATTATTTATTATTTACATTATTAATAATATTTATTATTATTATAGAGATATACTATGCAAAGGTAAGATTTGCAAATGCAAAGATCTGTAAGTTATGCTTTATTAAATGCTTTATTATGATAAAAAAAACAGTAAAAACAGTAATATTGTGAAATATTGCCTGTCTGGTTAACAACATTCTTCAAAATATCTTCTTTTGTGTTCAACAGAAGAAAGAAACTCATACAGGTTTGGAACATGAGGGTGAGAAAATGAAAATGTGTGCATTTTGTAAAACTTACTTTTGTTCATTTATAACTCATAGGTTGCTGTTTTGAATTACTTTGGCCTTCAGTTATATTAAGTAAATATTTCTTTGTAAATGCTCAATTTAAGGGAAAATGGGAGTGTGACGCCATTTCTTTTACATATATGTTTATCCTATGTTTAGGGAAGTTGCGTTGTATTTTTCTTTTGATGGGTTTTATTTCTTTTAGGGAATTTAGATGAACTGTAAATGTGTCTCACATGTGGTTGATGGTGCTGGTGACCGACACAGCAGTGCCATCTGCTGCCATCACTGAAACATGTGTGGTGCCAAAGCGGTCGACTGATGGGGTGATGTTGTAGTAAGAGGCGTCGTGCGTGCGGTCGTCAGTGATCAGAGTCCTGATATGCTGGATGAACTTCTCATCTGTGATGTACGACTTCTGCATTCACAGGGCACGAGAAAAACATGAATAAATCTCGTACAGTATAAATTGTTCCATTTAATTAAAAATTAATTCAGTTTAGTGTGATGTTTATTTTGGAGTATTGTTATGTTGTTAATTGAAATCAAATTCTTATCATATTTCCTTTGAATGCATGCTTCGTTAAACATTTTTAATGAATTTCAACCGTAAATGGCTTGCATTTGTGTGGCCTTCAAAAGAAACAACATCCGGCCTTTCATAGTATTTACTCAACCCTACACAGACGTCCAGTGATATTATGCTCACTACAGCCAAAAATAGCAAATATAACTGCAGAACCTCTGATGTTGTGTAATTTTTTAATGAATGTTCCAGACAGAAAAGCATGCCATTTTGACTATAATATGAGCCCAGGCACCACAGTATTAATGAAGCAAGAGCCATACATTGAAGTTGAAGCAGGGGTCTTTGAGGTTACGCTTCTGTCCATTTGCAAACTTAACCGCCTCTAGGAAGCGATGCAAAGTCAAGGTTTTCTGGTCTCCATGGTTGGAGGCTGGAGAGAGCCCAAACTCTGAGGATAAAACAAAGGGATGCTGAATATTTATAGGTGACAGCTGCTTCAGAACGGTTGGCATCGAAGCCATGGTGATTTTTTTTGTCGTCTACTACTAGACCCTACCATGCATTAGTTTCAGGATAAAGCTGAGTATAGCTCCCCCTGCTGGTGGAGGAGGGAAGTGCATATTATAGTCTCCTATTTGGACTGTCGACGCATCACTCACTCTGACCTCAAAAGTGCTCAGATCTTCTAATGATAATGTTCCATCTGTAAAAAAACAAAAGTAAACTGTAAACAAGCACACCTGTATTTTGGAAACTCTACATCTGTTATGATTACAGCGACTGCAGTTTGTATACAAACAATACATACTTCTCGCTTGTACATCCTGTATTAAATCCTTGGCGATTTTTCCAGTGTAAAATGCATTGGCTCCTTCTTTGGCAATAGTTTCCATGGTTTCTGCAAGCCGGGGGAACTTGAGGATATCCCCTGGGCCAAAAAGTTTCTTGTTCTTGTGGCAGAACAGTTCACTAGAGAACATACAGTATACAAAGAAATGAGTTACTAAAACCAGACAGAAAACAACTCCAGAACTAAATGAAACAAACATGCTCATATGCATTCTTCAGGTAATAAGCCAACCGGTTGAAACAAAATGTGATTAAACCCGCCAAGAACATGTCTGGATCCTATTTCACTCCAAAATAATAATATTATATACATAAATGCTCAAAGGTTTGGGGTCTGTGAGATGTGTTTTTGTCTCTTATGCTCACTTAGGTTGCATTTATTTAATAATATTTTTCATTTTAAAATAACAGCATTATTATATTATATTTTAAAATGAAATATATGTGATAATCGATGGAGATATGCTTCAGTCTATCTGTCCATGTGTGGAGAATTACTATGTTTATCTACTTCTCAGCCAATCAGAATCATTCAACCTGAAGTAATGACGTAGCTTAGACCTTGACGAAGGGTATAATTGCTGTGATTTTTGTGAATGTAAAACAGGGCGGCCTACAAACTCTTTGTGAGTTCTTGAAGCTGACTTCTGCCTGATGAAACTGAAAACTATCTTCAGTAAAAAGGTATTTAATAGAAAACTGATAATAGAATCAATGCTGCTTTTAATCATGCAGCAGAAAATATCTCTTAACACAACAATGTACTATATTTCCTGTGGTTTGCCTGAGGCTAAGTCATAACCTACTTCTTTGACATTGATCACTCGGAATGTTCTTCAAGGTTCATCATACTTGTGCCTTTAAATAAACTATTGCATTGAGATGTCAGTCATAACAAACAGAACTGAACATTATAGAGTGTTGGAGAAGATGCAGTACCAGAGTCCAGAGCTGTAAATTAGCTTCTCACTATAATTGATCAGCTTAATCTTTTGCAAGAATTGATAGAGGAAGACTGGCATGGGGAATCCCTCTCGTGCAAGCTTGATGGAGGGCTCGAACAGTTTGGCCCAAGGAAGCTTTCCATACAACTGATGAGCCCGTTCATAGCCACGGATTTCTCCTGGTACTCCTATCCAGTGACTTCCTGTGAGGAGCATGGACAAATAAAATATAAAATAGTCAGGAAGTTCCAGCGTTCTTTGAACTACATTTCAAAAATACATCAGAGTCAGTATTTAAGGACGCATTAAATCAAAAGTTACAGTAAAGATATTTCAATCATTACAACTCTCTGAATAGTTTTATCATGTTATTGAATATGGCAGTATTAATGAATTAACTTTCTAATCATCAAAGTCAAAATTATCATAAAAAATATCATGGTTTAAAATAAAAAGCACAACTGTTTTTAACATTGATAATAACAAGAAATGTTTCTTGAGCAGCAAATCATCATATTAGAATGATTTCTGAAGCATCATGTGACACTGATGACTGGAGTAATGATGCTGAAAGGAATAAATTATGTTTTAAAAACAGTTATTTTAATTGTAATAATAAATAAATACAGCCTTGGTGAGCATAAGAGTCTTCTTTCAAAAACATTAACCTATCCCAAACTTTTAAATGGTAGTATGCAGTATGTGACACTTAAAAAAAAAAAAAACACACACATTTAAACTTGATTAATAAAACTCTTTCTGGAAACCTAAACGATGCATGTCCAAGCAAAATTTGCTGCCACAGTTCAAAGAAGTTTTGCGTAGGTGTCAGGGTGTTGCTTAAATATTAGTTACCAAAGTTTAATATTAGGCTTAGGCATCTATTTCACCAACCCTAAGTGTGAGCAATAAGGAAAGACCCATTTCAAGACTTACTGTAAGTGAAACTGGTCTGAAACTACTGCCAAATCAGATTATTTCCAGCTTTAATTTCAGTGTAGTTTCGTTCTTTTACATCAATGCCTTTGGGAAATAAACTAATCTCTTTTTTTGGAACAAAATTACAGAAATACAATAATAAAAAGAGTTGCACTATGCATGAACGAGTGTGTGAACATTTAGACAACTACACATTATTCGTCAACAGTTGGATCTAACTTGTGAGTAATTCTGGGTAAATATATTAGTCACTATAATCAGTTTATCAGGCATTTTCAGGAAGTGCACTTAAGAAAATGAAACAAGCAAAACAAGTCCACTTAAGTACACACATCTCTCTAAGACAAAATTCCCCTCACCCGCACACAATGTCCCATTGAACTCTTTTTATATCTTCAACATACTCATATGTTATTTTACACAAGATAAGATCTAATACAACAAGGAAAACATATGGCATGTTTATGAAACCCAAAAATTCCATATAAAGTTGGGTCATCGGTTACTAATGCCACCTAAAATGTCCTTCTTCCATGAATCATAAATGGATAAGTCAGGCAGATATGAGCTTGGATGGAAAGTGGATAGCGATTTATACAGCCAAACTCCAAAAAAGAACCATTGTTTTTAATGGAAGAAAGAAAATAATGTATGTATATGTATATAATGATGTATATAATGAGTAAATTATGGGTGCACTTTCCCTTAAGACATTTCACTTCTTGTCTAAATGAAAGGATAATGTGGGATGCTTTACCCTGCTTACATGTAGTAGAGCTTTACCTGTTTCAAACGTAGGTATTTTCGAACACTTATTCAGCAAATCCGCTGTGACATTTTTTGGGACCGTTTCTCTTGAGCTGATGATTTTCACTTTGCCTTGAAAAAAACAGAGGAGTGCTTAAACTGGTGGGTTTATGCATATTTTATTTTCAAAATAGTATCAAGCCTTGTTATTTACGCCATGTGTACTAGAGTTGCTGTTCTTTAATAAATGTTAGCACAAAACTGTTATTTATACATCATTTTTTTCCTTAAAAAATGTTTTAGTTGGATGGTCGTCTAATGTTTTTCAAATGTATCCGAGAACATTCAAACGTAACGTTCCCATAATGTTTGCAAAGTGATCAAATGGAATGTTACATTTTTTTTTAATTATTATTTTTTTATGTTTAAATAACTGGACGTTTTGAACCTAAAGGGAATGTTAGCAAAACGTTCTTAGAACATATTTTGGTTACACTTTATACTTTTTATTAACTATAAGTAACTTTGCAACTACATGTCAACTAACTCTCAGTAAAGTATTAGTAAACACTAGAAGACTGGTAGTAGACTGTTAGGTTAGGGTTAGCTGTTAGGGTTCGAGAAAGTAGAATAAGTTGACATGTATTGTTGCAAAGTTACTTATAGTCAGTAGAATGTCTGTTGGGGAAGCATCAAAATAAAGTGTTAGCACATAATAAGACAGTTTACTAATACTCTAATGAGAGTTGGTTGACATGTACAGAAGTTGCAAAGTTACTTATAGTTAGTTCAGCGTCTAAAGTGGACCATCGAAATAAAGTGTTACCAATGTTTTTGTTAGCTGAGAAACCGGCTCAAAACAGCATAAACAAGTCTAGACCAAAACCTAATTCCTGCTGGATTATGCTGGATTTTTCAACAGAAAGTCTAGCTTTCCATTGAACTTCTCCATCAGCCATACCGATGATGTTTTATGACTCCTTATGATGCAATTTTTACAGCAAAGGCCAAAACAAACATAACTATAATACTCCAATTTACTTGACAGTGCTTTTCACAATACATAAACAAGGAGATACCCGTTTTGTCCATGATGGTAAAGATGGCCCCTCCACCCAATCCCATGCTCTGTGGGTTGACCAGTCCAGTGCAGAGCAGCGCTGCGATGGCTGCGTCCACCGCTGAGCCCCCCTGAAGCAGCATTTCCCTGTGAACACAAGACATGTCTCATTATCACTTTAGCATAGGGTTACAATCTGTTTGCATCCCAAAATAACAAGAAAAATGTTAAAAATTATATTTTGCATTACATTTTTTTTACATTTATATTCAATTTAAGATGGTGTGCTGACTTTATTTTCATGACAATCTTTACATATTTTTTATGTAACTATAACTATATCATTTTTTAACTATATATGTAAATGTATTAAGTGAACATAAACAGTTGAGAAAGAAATCAGATGTGTATCATATTGGACCCGTGCATTAGCCTAACACAATAAATACTGCTGTCTATTGTCATTTATTATTGTTAATCGAACAACAAAATACACCTTTAAAAGGTACACTGTGTAGTTTTTTTTATATTTTATTAGCTAAAATCAATGTCTTTATTCATAAATATGTCCTCATTGGTGTAAAATTACCTCTGCCAATGATCTGACTTATCCTCGTAAGCGAAGAATTTCTTATCTTTATTTACATTGGACGGGTAAGTCCAAGGAGCCTTCCATGCATAGACAGTAAAAGAAATGGACACAGCGACCCCATTGGATTCAACGGAGAAAAGTGAAGTCAATTAGAAGCTCTCACACTTCCTGATTGCTGAGCGTACTGCGCAGACTCAAACTGAGCTTGACGACGTAGATGTGACGTGAGCATCCTGTCTGTCTTCTAGTAGCTGTGCCAAGAGAAATCTGAATCATTCCCTTCCGAAACTTGCAGAGACGGAGAGTGCGAGTAGGAGGTGTCCATGAGCTAGGAGCAGGAGAAACTTTAGCTAAGTATTCTGATTAATTATTTTGTCATTTTGCCTCCACGTCCCCCCGATTGCCCGCGAGCTTCTCCTCCTGTCTATACGGTAATTTAAATTCGCGTGGTTATAGCCTTTTATACATTTTCGTGTTTCTTTAGAAATAAATAATGGACAAATGGAGTCTTTAAACGCCTCAGATGTAAAGTTATTCGCTGTCAAAGTGACGCCAAAATGAATGGGAGTCAATGGAATGCTAACAGCAGGTGATGGTTTGCTAATCAATGGCGGCCCCCGGGGAAGCTTCAGTTTTTTCTGAAAGATTACCCCCTTGCTTCCATGTTGTTCTGCCATTTTGAAGAACTATAATAGCGGAGAGGGACAAAAAGCACTAGCCTACCTCAACCACTGATCTATATAATGACCTCAACGCGTTTCCACAACGCGTTTTCGTGGTTCTGAACGAAAACGCCTTGAGGTCATTATATAGATCAGTGGTTGAGGTAGGCTAGTGCTTTTTGTCCCTCTCCGTGACTGAAACCAGCGGAAACAGACAAGGAGATCAGAGGCGCTTGTCACTTTCCCGGCAAATTTGAAAGGCTGCATTGCGTACTTCATAATACAGGATCATACTTGTGCCGAAAAAAGCAAAGAATTGAATTTAAAAGGAATCGTGACCGGCGAATTCAAAAAACGAGGGTAAATATCGGGATAGCTTTTCCCAGGTGGAAAGAGCTAATGAAGGAGAAAGACTTTGAAAGGGACGCTGAAGATGCCTGCTTTCTTCTCGACAGGTAAGTCGATGTTACAATCTAAATTACAAGCTTTTGTCATTGCTTGGTTGTGTAATTCATTATATCATAACAGTAGAACATGTATAGTTGAACTCGATGAAGTGCTATTGGAAGACATGTTGGTACATAACGGCTACCGTAGTTGCAATACGCATTTGAAAAATCGATGCGCTAGGCTAGAGAGCACTATTCATTTGAATGCAAAATACAATGGGAGAAATTTCTACACAGTGTACCTTTAACAAACCTTTTTTTCTTCTTTTTTTCTTTTTCTTTTTTCCATTCCACTGTCTTTATTTTTCAATGTATGACCGTTGCGCTCGAGTCTCGCGTCTTTTGCAGCATCGCGTGCACGACTCGACTCGACTCTCTAAAACGCGGCACTCAAATTAAAATAAGTTCAACTTTTAAAAGTTCCGTTCCTTCTTTTTTCCGTTTTTCAAAGTAAAGCCGCTTTCTGTGTGAACCAGCCCTAAGAAGCAGAAATGGCCAAATAACTGTTTCCATCATGTCTAGATCTTATGCAAATACAGCTGTAGTGTAAGATAACCATCTCATGTGAAACTAGCCAAGACATAGGCCTACCACATCCATTAGACAAGATATCACACATATCATCAGAGTAGAAGTATACTAAATGTTTGGTCTGGAAAGAACTTTTGAATATGAGTAGTATAACTTATATGATTTTAAACGATGCAAAAGACAAAAAGCATAAATGGATCAATACAAGAATAATTTTTGAAAGGATTAGCCTAATCATAGAAATAACCTTAAAGAATAATCATAATAATCATACGCATATCTTTTTCATTTTCTTATACGCCACGTTTAACAAGATTTCATTTTTAATATGAACGAGTATGAATGAATAATTTTTTACTTTTTAGTTGCATTTGTTTGGTTCTTTGTTCATCCTCAAACAATTATTTTATTTTTATTATTAAGAGGTTTTCACAAGAGTTAACTGTAAACTGCAAACATTAAACTTTGCTGAAATGAAATGTCTTTAACTGGAAGTGTTTTGTTAACTCTGCTAAACTATAATTACTAAAACTGAAACTGAAACTAAATATATAAAAACTAAATAGAAATGTGTTCACAAAATAAAAACTAAACTAAAACTAACAAAACCATTAATGAAACTAACTAAAACTAAACAGAAATTTATAGGAAATTTGAAAATGATATTAAAAATAAAAACTCATTTAAAAATGCAAAACTATAATAACCTTGTAACAAATATGTCTCCCCCAAGAACAGAACTATACCGCCAATCCAAACTGTATGCTAATTCTCAATCGTCTTTAATGATAATGGTCCTGAGAGAAATCATAATATTAAAAAGTCTTCGCGGAAATTGAGGGTAACACGTAAATGATGTAATTGACAGGCGACGGCAATGACGTGGGACGTTACACTGTTTAAATGGCTGATTTCTCTGAAAATTCAGATGTAAACATGGGAAACATTTGGGATAATGTACATAGGTCAACAAAATGTTTTTTTATTTTTATTTTTTTTATCCAAAAATCTTATATATTTGTTACTTTAAAAACTCAATGCTTCAGGGAATATGACACATTCACAAGCACATTTCCTGCAGATACTATATTACCGTTCCTTTATGTGTTCATGTTAGTATGAAAAATGAGAATCTTGAGGCAAGTCTGAGCCAGAGTAGAAATGATACCCGAGAGCTCAATGAACCTTGAGAGTTTCAGCCTTCACATACACGCACCAAAACATGTGCACAATCTGGCAGAATTCAGAAAATCCTTTTTTTTTCTAAATGAGTGTTAGCACTCTCTTGTGTTTTAAGCACATATATGGGTCAAACCGGTTGTGTCTCTGCATGCAGCAGTGACTTGTAAGGATAATATGGCAATATGCCACAAAGGATGATCTCCGATGTCTGATTTCACAGGATGTCTTCACCCGATTAAAGGAAATGTGAGATCTTTCAGAGGCAATAAAAAAAAAAAAAAATCAAAAAAAATCAAACATCTGAAACATAAGAGCACTTCTTATAAGAGTACCGGTCTTTATATCATGTAAGTGATATGACTTTGACCATCAATCGCATAATGATGCATCACTCATATTCACAATAATGAATATTCCTTGAAAGCATATCAGATTGTCATGGTCTGTACATGAAGTCAACAATTCTGTCAAGACAGAAACTATTAAGTGTTTGCCGTTTAATTTGAGGTTAGATATTAAAGATTAGATCAGAGTTACAGTGTAAAGCTGTAATGTTATCCAGCTACTATTACAACACAAAAGTCGAGAAAGGGAATTTTCTTTTTAATATTTCAACTGTCTGTCCTAGACAGGAAAGGGAACAAATGGAGATCAAATTTCACTCCTACAAGTGCTCGCTCCAAGCCTGTTATGGTCTGAACAAGCAGTGTCTCTACCATCTCCGCTCCTCAAATCTCCAACTGATCTGCATCACAACTTTCAAGAAGACAAACCTCTTCCACAAGTAAAAAAAAAAAGAAAAGATTTTTTTTTTCTATTTTTCCTCATCATTTCACCTCTGCTCTAGCTTGTTTCCTAATATATTTTTTCAACATCTTTTTTTATTTTATTCTTATCTGTTTAGAAACAGTCATCATGACATCAATTTTGACAATTCTTCTATATATATATATATATTACATAATTTATTATTAATGATTAATACGTTTTATTTTTAAATTCATATGTCGTCGTAATCTTTAATCCAAATATCTTCCCCACCCACTCTTCTCTTCTCTGATGATGTGTTTACTGGCTCGAGTGCGGGACAACCTGTCACTTACAAGATACCACAGCAATCACAATGATCCAAGCATCCAAACAATTTCCAAAATCAAGTCCCGCCCTGATGTTTGTCTTGTTCGAGAAGCCGTTTGACTTGGATATACATCATAGGGAAGAAAAAACTATTGCAACTTTCATATATATTTGTTCTTACATTAGTTACAGGACAACATATAGATCTATAAACAATAATTATGACCGCCGCTAGCGTAGCTAGCCAGTCATATAGGGATTGTCAAAGTTTTTTTTTTTTTTTTTTTCGTCACCTTACTGAATTTTTCGTCAACGATACCAGGGACAACGAAGCACCGGGGAACATGAAATTTGGTGGGCATGTAGCCCCACTAGACTTCTAAGGAAAAATTTCGTTTGGTCCCCGGGGGCCACTCCCCCCCCGCGCTGGGCCCCCCCAAACCCCCAAAAATACAGTTTTTCCTAAATAACTACCTGAACCGTGGCACCGAGGATGAAGAAATTTTTATGGTATGTTGGTCTACTAGACTTTTACGGAAAAATTTCGTTTGGTCCCTGGGGGCCACTTCCCCCCCCGCGCTGGGGCCCCCTTAAATTTTTCGTCAACGATACCAGGGACACCGAAACACCGGGGAACATGAAATTTGGTGGGCATGTAGCCCCACTAGACTTCTAAGGAAAAATTTCGTTTGGTCCCCGGGGGCCACTCCCCCCCCGCGCTGGGCCCCCCCAAACCCAAAAAAATGCAGTTTTTCCTAAATAACTACCTGAACCGTGGCACCGAGGATGAAGAAATTTTTATGGTATGTTGGTCTACTAGACTTTTACGAAAAAATTTCGTTTGGTCCGCGGGGGCCACTTCCCCCCCCGCGCTGGGGCCCCCGTAAATTTTTCGTCAACGATACCAGGGACACCGAAACACCGGGGAACATGAAATTTGGTGGGCATGTAGCCCCACTAGACTTCTACGGAAAAATTTCGTTTGGTCCCCGGGGGCCACTCCCCCCCCGCGCTGGGCCCCCCCAAACCCAAAAAAATGCAGTTTTTCCTAAATAACTACCTGAACCGTGGCACCGAGGATGAAGAAATTTTTATGGTATGTTCGTCTACTAGACTTTTACGGAAAAATTTCATTTGGTCCCCGGGGGCCACTCCCCCCTCCCCGCGCTGGGGCCCCCGTAAATTTTTCGTCAACGATACCAGGGACACCGAAGCACCGGGGAACATGAAATTTGGTGGGCATGTAGCCCCACTACACTTCTACGGAAAATTTTGTTTGGTCCCTGGGGGCCACTCCCCCCCCGCGCTGGGCCCCCCCAAACCCCCAAAAATGCAGTTTTTCCTAAATAACTACCTGAACCGTGGCACCGAGGATGAAGAAATTTTTATGGTATGTTGGTCTACTAGACTTTTACGGAAAAATTTCGTTTGGTCCCCGGGGGCCACTTCCCCCCCCCTGCGCTGGGGCCCCCGTAAATTTTTCGTCAACGATACCAGGGACACCGAAACACCGGGGAACATGAAATTTGGTGGGCATGTAGCCCCACTAGACTTCTACGGAAAAATTTCGTTTGGTCCCCGGGGGCCCCCCAACACTGACATCCACACGCACAGACACAAACCCATACACACACATACAAATCCACATGCACAGACACACACACACACGCGCACACATGTACGCACACATACATACACGCACAGACACACACACACACAGACACACACATACACAAATACACACACATACACACACACACACACACACACACACACACAGACAGACATGCACATACTATTACTTTTTTTAGGTATATACATAAACACGCAATACAGCCAAATTACTCCACGTCATTTATTTTTGTGGAAAGCCAGTGCAGGCCTGAGCGGCGGTCATATTTTGTACCGCGATGCGGTACATCTAGTAATTAACATACATTAGCAAAAAACATACATATATATATATATATATATATATATATATATATAAACACACACACACAACATAAAACAATCAATAAAGTTGAAGAAATAATACTTGAATCCAACCAAGAGCAGCAGGACTTAAAGAATGTTTTCATGTTTTCATATATATATAGTCTAAAGCCATTGCTTCTAAAGCAAGCTGTCCATCTTTTTGGAAATGAGGCCTGTTCAAACCTACTGTACTGTAAATCACTCTGGATAAATCTGCCTGTTAAATGCATAAATGTAAAACCTTTCCTGAGTCTCATGCTTCTCAAATGTTTCTCCTGAAAAAAGCTCCAAGTAGGCCTAACCCGTTTCAGAAGATCTCAACAATGTCTCAAATTGCGCTCTCAACAAGTCATATTTTGCTCAAATATTTCATCAAATTCATTAGGATAAACATCTGAAAGTTCATACTTAAATCAAGTAACATCAAGTCACCTTTATTTACATAGCACTTTACAGAATACAGATTGTTTCAATTATGTAATGAGTTAAATTCAGCTCTGGAGAAAACAGTGATGTCATCATCCAGCTCAGTTCAATTCTCATCCAATAGTGTCAGTGCAGTCAACCTAATAATATTGCCGAATACTAAGTGTACCCCAACTAAGCAAGACAAAAGACGACAGTGGCAAGGAACCCAAACTCCATCAGAAAAAAATTTGGTAGAAACAAGGCTCAGTCAAAAATTTGATTCATTTGAGACTTGAAATTGTAAAATTTAGTAACTGTTTAAGAAAATAGGTAAATACAAATAGTATAATGAAACATCTACATATATTTTTCTGACTCATGGGCCATTGAAAATATTGGCAAAGCAGGTAAAAAACCTTGGCAGGGTCCGAATGAGCTAGCAAAATGTATTTACTTGAGCCCTGCAGGGGTTGAACACACAATGCATAGCTTTCACCAAGACATCAAAGACTCTGACTGTCTTGCCTTATGTAATCTGAATAATCATGCCAGACAGAAAAAAAACTCAGTCCCTTTTATTTGATGCAGGCAAGTGAGACACAAACTATTAGATAGCGATGTGTCAGACTGAAGTGACTGGGTAACGGCAGTGTCTGTGAAGACACAATTTTCTTTACTTCTTTTCACAGTCAGATGTTGTTTTGTTTGACAAAATGTGTGAATTCGAGTTCCAAGCGTCACATGCCATTAATCCAAAAGAAGACAAATGCCTCCTCAACACAGGATTTGCCTGGCAACTGTAACAAACTCCTCTCTGTATCCTTTTAGAGTAGGTTAAAGCGTGACCCCAGATGAAATACCAAAGTCAAGTTCATTGAAATGCAGTCATAAAATACTTCACACATCGAAACAAGGAAACACAATGTACGTTTGGCACAAACTGCAGGAAACGTGGACGGAGGACAGAAAATGAGGCAATATAGGGCATTGTGCAGCTGGTTGATCCAGTTTTGACTGGCAGGAGTTTGGTCTGTTTGTCAGTTTGATCAGTGCTCAGGAAAAAAAGAAAGATATTGGACATGGTATCTTACATCTCGCTCAGGGCTTAAGTGGTTGACGAAATATTTCAAACAGACAACATCTCAGATCAATTGACAAGATCGCATGTACACAATTGTCTGGACAGACCCATTCTAATTCACATATAAAATAATGGTGGTCAATTTTTCAATTACATATTTATACAATTCACACACACACAATGTAATGTCACTGTAATATATAAGTATTAATATATATATATATATATATATATATATATATATATATATATATATATATATATATGAGCATATAAAAGTATTATGTTAAAGTGCATTTAAGTTGCATATGTTAGTGCAGTCAATGCAATATATATATATATATATATATATATATATATATATATATATATATATATATATATATATATATATATATATATATATATATATATGTATATGTATATGTGTATATATAATATAATATATTATACAGAAGATTTGCTAGTTGTGAAGGAGGTAAATGGTATTGATTGTAATTGTATGCATATATAGTATGCTAAATGTTTGATCCAAGTATCTAAACTCAAGTGTGTGTCCAACCACTTGTAGACTTGCAAGGTTGCATTATCTAATCTCTTAAACTGATTATCTCTTTTGCATTGTTCCTTGTGGATCACTGTTTGAAATACTTACAGCATGGTTTCCAATACTTAGAACAAAGGGAAAGGTCGGCGTCAGCAGCATATTATAGCTTAACTTTCTACTACCTGACTTGTAGGCTACTGGAGCTGTATTGAATTTAAGCGAGTCAATTATGTATTATTAAAATATTTTCAATGCTGAAGGGTTCAGATCTCATAAGCATCATGTCTTACCTTCCGATATCGGAGCACATGAGAGAGTCCGCAGCAACAGCAGCGTTTGTGAAGACGCATCTCTGACTATGTTTGGTTGCTAGAATTATGCAAATACAGATAATTGCAACAGAGGACACTAAAGCGAGTACGCACAGGCAGCAGCGTCTCGACTGAGATTTGCCCATACTTCGAGCAGCGCGTGATCAGCAGGTAGAAGAATGAAGCGCTCGCGCTGCTCACTCACTATACTTTCACTGCTGGGGGCGGAGAAGAGTCTCGCCACTTTACAAATCAGAAGGCTGTTCAAGTTTATAAACTTACTTGAGAGATTACAGTAACTGTATGGTGAGATGTGAGAGAAGAACACGATTACATTCGGAGGAATCAAAATTAAAACAAGCCAGTAGAGACGTGTGAGTTGCATACCGTGATTGCCGCTGCACCTTGCTGCTATTAAACCTTGATAACCAAAATACGGTGTAAAAAAAACACGTTCAATACATGTTCACATTCATTGTTTAATTATTCAGATAACAAAAAAACAATTCTGCCGCCAATTAATATTGTTCTTTGGTGGTTGCCAAATGTGGGGAATGTGCGGTCACTTACGTGCATTTATCGTTGTTTACGACTTCAGACGCGATTATCCAATTTAGAATCGGAACTACACATTTTATTACATATATAGTAGGCCTAGGCTGTATTAGATAGCCTACTTAAAACTAAACATTTAGTTGTAAACAGCAGTATACAGGACAGGAGACCGGAGCTGACGTCTAAAAATGTATAGCCTTTATATAGGCCTTTTGAGTTCTGCCTGCCTTTTTTAACAACTATTTTTTTTATATTTATTTTCTGTTTTTGTTTTCAATTCTTGAATCTAGTCTGTTAATACTGTACAAGCAAAACAACTCCGTATTAAATTATAACTTTAGTCATTAATTAACTGAAGTTAAGAAATAGGCTATATTGTGACCTTGGATAGGTAGGCTATGTTTTTACCCATTCGTTCATTTTCATTTGCTCCTATTTGGTTACCACAGTGCTTAATCCTTTAGAAACAGCATATTTAAAAGAGAATGAAAAGTATACAAATCAGTCCCGAACTTCTTGTGGGCTTCTGGAATGTGACAACCTCTCACCAATAATTAGTTTGAATAAATTTGTTCTCAAGTGATCAAACTCCCCTACCAACTGTATTCTAAATATTATGGTTGTGACTGAGTGATCATTAAAGATAAGCAGATGGTGATGAGTTGATTGAAATTAGCTCACAGACTCTTGGCAAATTTGAGTGCATTATGAAAAATCGTTGAAATGAACTTTTAGGTGAGACGGTTATGTGTCTTTCTCAGGAAACAAACCTGAGAAGTTGCTCTTCAACTTGCTCTTCATTTCCTTTCGATGATTTCTCATAATACATTTGCCAAGAAGAGTCTGTGAACTCACTTCAATCAACTTTTCACCATCTTATCTTTAATGATCACAACCATAATATTTACAGTTGATGGGGGAGTTTTATAACATGAGAACAAATTTAATGAAACAAATAATTGGTGAGAGTTTGTCACATTCCAGAAGCCTACAAGCACCTTTGAAATATTTTTGATTTATTTTTTTACCTGAAAAAAATAACAGAAGTATAGAAACTGCACTGAGACGGCACAATAATCTTTTCTTTTCTTTTTAAAGAGAATAATTTTTTTCTAGTTTGAAGCATAATTTCCCTTCAAATCGTGGTGAAAAAGATTTCAGTGTTAATGAAAACACTTCTTATTGTTATTTCGACACAGCTGCCTGTGTCAATTCCTTGGAAGGTCGGTTAGGTCAGAATCATCACAAACAAATCAAATAAAGTGTCTGTACTCTGTACTCCCTTTTCTCAAGAAAAGATTATTAACGGCTTTTGAATTGTGTGACCTATTGTTTTATCTCATACAGAGGTGATGATGTGTGATGTCATCGTGAGCAGGTGGTGGAGGTCTGGAAATACATAGGCTTACGCTGACAGGTTGGACATCATCTCACTGCATCCGGACCTAATTTAGTGATTGGACGAACATTTTATGGTCCTACGTCTTCCACAGACGATATATACATATACATTTTTTTAGACCACGTAACTTAGTGATTTCTATCAGGATGTCAAGAGACTTTCAACCAGCATAACACATAAAGATCTTCAGCAGAACCAGAAAGGGTTTTATATCCTGATAAAAAAACTTTTTTTAACATGTTTTGAAAGTTATTCTTCTAGTTCTTTATAACGTATAATGTAACATCAAGAATATTTCTAAGCCCCAAAAAACATATAGCAACACAAGAAACCATAGTCAAGTGATTCTAGATTGGAACGACCTTTATTTTTAACAGTGAGGAATCATTTTTCACTGTAGATAAAGGGTTCTGGGGCCTCATTTATAAACGTTGCGTACGCACAAAAGAAGGCGTACGCCGCTCTCTACGCAATAATTGGTATTTATAAAAAGCAAACTTGACGGGAAAATGTGCGGTCCTTCACGCAAACTCTGACCCAGGCGTACGCACAAAAACGGGTAAAATGAGAAATGGCGACACCGTCGGCAGAGGGAAAAAACATGTGAAAGTGTGTGAAAATGTAGACCGTTGTGTAAAAGAAATGGCAATACTGCCTCTCATAAATAACATGAAGACTTCACAAAGCAAGTCTTACAATTAACAGCCTACACGAACACCCGTTTGATCGATCTGCAGTGTAAAACAAACTAAATCAAATGAAGATTAAACAGAAATGCAAATTAACACATATTTGCAAAAAGAAAAGATCATGAAATATGTTCTGCAATAATATTAGCATGTTATGCAATTCATCATCATAACACATCTGTAGCTTGTCAGATGCAATCAAATAGATGGTAATAAAATGCCATGATGCCATCACAATGCGTAATGACTCACAATGGCCGTCATGACGCACATTAGTAATGCCCACACTGTGCCCTCCAAACAACATTTTACTCCTCTTTACTCCTCTTTACTCCTCTTTTCCACCTCGCCAACGATAATTTCTACTTCACATTGAGTGAAGTTACGTTTCTTGTTTTTTCTCTCTGTGTTTGCCATGATTTCGCAATCGATGAATATTAACTTGTGGGCGTTTCACGGACTATTTATGGGCAACTATTGGCGTGACATGAAGCCGCAAAAGCTGCGCTACATTTAGAATTGATTGTGATTTATTAAGGGAAAACTGCGTAGGATGTGCGTCCGCACGGTTTTGTAAATCCGAATATTTCTGTGCGTACGCACGTCCTATGTTTCATCCGTACGCCACTTCTGACGCAAATCCTACGCAAAGTTTTATAAATGAGGCCCCTGGAGTTAGTTCTTTTGAGATACAAAAGTTTTTATTGGCAATGATGGTTTCATGAAGAAAGTCAAAAAAGTTTCTTTAGATTTTGTTCTTCACGCTAAGAAAAATGGTTGAACCACTGTAGTCACATGGACTATTTTAACAATGTCTTCATTATCTTTCTGGGCATTGAAAGTTGTCATAACATTGCAGTCTTTGTGGGGTCAGAAAGAGCTCGGATTTCATCAAAAATATCTTCATTTGTGTTCCGAAGATGAACGAAGGCTTTACGGGTTTGGAACGACATGAGGGTGAGTAATTACTGACAGAATTTTCTTTTTTGGGTGAACTAACCCTTTAATATTTGACTTCTTTTTTGTTTATTTGTTGGACAAATCATACTGTGCAATTGTTAGTCATAAGTGTGTTGTTATATGAAGACTGAAAGTATTTGTTGTGTCCTTGGACTGAAGGCAGTTGTTTTGATTTAGACCACTCTGTGTCTGTCACATTTGTGCATGTTCCCATGAAAAGACGCAGACATCTGAGAGAAACAAGTGGAGGATACTAGAAAGATCAGGATATGTGACGAATATGTGGGTTTGGAAAAATATTCATCAGGTCATTTTATATATATTATCTTGCTATTTTGCCTAGCATTTTATATATTACCTAGCTAGTAGTTTCAACAGCTATTTCAGCTCTTGGAAAGCCCCAGTTTGTGTTTTGTAAATCTTACAAAGATAAAAGTAATGGTTAGAATGTTAAACATGAGGGTTGATCTGATCTGGTGATGAGTGATCTTCTGTATTGACAGTTTAAAGATGAAGATATGAGATAGATGTGATGAATTATACAAACAGACACTAATTGAAACTTGCATCTGCTGCCAAACCAAAGTTGGCTAGTGAGTTTCTTTAAAGAGTCCAAATGTTTTGCAAGTTCCTGCTAATTCATAACTGAGCTAAACTTCATTTGAACACCAAACAAATGCCAAAATCTAACATAAACGCATAACTTTCAGATTTAGTGTAGCCTATATTGAAAGGAAAAGTACACCCAAAAAGTCTGTCATCATTTACTCACCCTCATGTCTTTCTAAATCTGAATGACTAACAATGATTGAGATCATTTAGAGAAAGGAAGAAAGAAAGTCATAGATGAGGGTGAGTAAATGATGACAGATTTTTTGTTTTTGTGAACTATCACTTTAAGCCATATCACACGAGCAAAGAGTGCTTTTGTAGCTCAAAAGATATTGCTCAGTACTTTCTTGACTTTCATTACATAAGCTTGTCAATCAGAGAGTGAACAGCTTAGTTTACCAAAGATCAACAGCGCCTGATCCAAACCCCCTTTCGTTCTGTTAATGATAAACTCACATCTTCAACACAAGCCCTGATAAATGAGTTTTCAAAGCAAAGCAGAGACTGAAAGAGAACTGCAGGTGCAGGACTTCAACATTCTACATCTTATCTATTCACAGAAAATACAGCTAATCCTGGAATTGTTGCGTTCAGCTGACAGCAAACAACCTCCTTAGCACAGACAAAGAAGCCCAAATCCAGGGAGCTTATGAAAGCTAACTTAAGGATGATAAAGAAACTCCACTTTTTGTTGAAATGCTGAGTCTTACATGAGCACAATGATACAGTCTCTCTTGAGGACAGAAGAGGGCAGTAGTGTCTAGTAGTTCCTCATAGAGAAAAATACTTAAAGGGATAGTTCACTCAAAAATGACAATTCCATCATCATTTATTCACCCTCAGGTTGGTCCAAACCTGTATGAATTTCTTCTGTGGAATTGTTGAAGATATGTTGAATACTAGCTAAACAGTTTCGGTTCCCATAAAAAAGAATGTTATCACCATTCTAGGAAAATATCCTCAGCGGAAGAAAAAAAATACATACCGGTTTTGAACGACATGAGGGTCAGTAATTGATGACCGAGATTTTATTTTGGGACTATCCCTTTAACTGAAAATACCTGAAATCGGTAAGGTTTCTGTCCTAATTTGTATTAAAAGACACTTTAGTTCTAAGATACAGTATGTTTTCAAGAGGATTGAAGGGATAGTCTCCCCCCCCCCCCCCCCCCCCCCCCCAAAAAAAAAAAAACATTCTCTCTTTTACGCTTCCTCATGCCATCCCCGATGCATACAGTGTGACTTACTTTCTTCAGATAAACACGATCAAAGATTTTTTTGAAAAATAATCTCTATGAGTCCTTATATAGTAATGCATGTGAATTTGTGCCGCTTGAAAAACCGATACAAACGATAGGTGTGTGTAAGAAAATGTTTTATGTTTTGAACTTTTGAACTATAAATCTTTGCTTCCGGTCTACTGTCATACAAGCGTTTATGAGAGGAACTTTGTGACGCGTGAAGTCACATTGTGAAGCTTCTGTGTTACTTTCTCACGTGAAGTACATTACTATTTTTTTCTTACGCACACCTATCGTTCCGCTTCAGAAGACATTTATTCTTCCACTAGGGTCGTATGAATTATCGTCACTATCGCTGTGTGTGGATTTTCAAGAGTCAGCCGAGCAGCACCCATTCACTTGCACTATGTGGAGTCACAGAAATGGTTTATGTTCCTGAAAATCTTCAATTGTGTTCATCTGAAGAAAAAACGTATACATAGGGGATGGCATGAAGGTGAGTAAATGATGAGAGAATTTTTGGGTGAATTATCCCTTTAAAGTGGTTGAACAACCATTGCCTATTTCTTTATATATTTGTATATTTCTTTAGAAATTATGAGTGGCAGTTACAATGTTTTTCTCATTTCTAGTTATGGTGTCCTGGGTGTTTTTAGGTGGTTGTTTGCTGGCCCAAGTCTTTGGAGATGTTTTGCCTGTTTTATGATCTGTCTGACTCTCGAAATCCAGCTCTTATGTTCATTAGTTTGACATAATTCATGCTGTGTAGTTACATATGTATAGAACCTGATGAAACTAGGGTGCAATGGCAGTTCAGTGGTGTCGGGTATCACGTTCACATCATTTGCTCTAATGGTTAAACCATGAGGGGATTTGCTCCCTAATTGCTTGAGTGCAAACCGATGCCTGCACAACACACTGATATGGGTCATTGATGAAAATAGGATATCTCTCTCCTTCTCCTTCAGACTCACACACAAGTACACACACACACACAGGTCATCTCATATGTACCACATGTACTCTTTAAAAAGCAACATGGCCTAGTTCATCCTTGCTGCAAATAAACTGACCTCACCTTCAGCACAGCATACACCCTCAGGTAAAACACAACATGAGAATGAATCCATCTGCTCTAAACTCGCATCCATTCATGATGTGCATTTTAATGCTCTACTGAGAAAACTGCTTTAACCCTGTAAAGCCTGACATATAAAACAATAGTCTGAAAGTTTTTTTTTTTGTTTTTTTTTTATAAAACAGTTTATTGAAACTTAGTCCATTTTTTTTTTTTTTTTCATATGTGTTGAGTATCATATATGGCTCATGTATGACATAGGAGAATATGGAACACTGTAAACCTAACGCTCAAAACAATTAATTGGTCTGAGTAGGACAAACTTAAATTAAACTAATTAGTTTAGTCAAATGAACTTTTATGAGTATTTAGCTCTTTCTTTTTCTTTCAAGTTCACAGAACTGATATATTTTAAGTAAACTGAACTGTTTCGTTTTTTTGAGTTGTATGAAATCATTTATTTTAATTTAGACGAACTTAAGTTTAACTGAAATGGCTGGGATGTCTATTTCCCAGCATGCTTTGCCGATGGCACTCGAAAGGGAGAGTAAATGCTAAAATTAAGTGTAATATAATGTTATTTTTGTGTGTGCAAGATTATTGTTAAGTTGGAGATTTAGTAGTGATTAATGTTTTGAAATGCTAATTTAGAAGAATTTCTGTTAATGTTGGTTTTAGGATAGTTGCTGGTGCATGAAGATGTGCATGCTGCTTGATTTGAGAGCAAATAAAACCTTTATATTGCTGCACTCATACAGCAAGTGCATAATATACTATTGTTAACATGTTAACAAATTAGTATGTTAGCAAACTAGCTTGTTAAAGCTAGCTAAGTTTATACTAATAAAAGTGTTCACACTGAGATTACATGTAAGTTTTAAGTTAAATGTATGAATTAGTGTACTCAAACATTTCAGGTTAAGAACAATTAAAATGTATAAGTATAAAATCCTAGTTCTGCTTGCTTAAACTTTGAATTTCTTAACGTAAAAAACTTGAGGCAACTGATTGCCTTACATTTTTTGAGTTTTGCCAACTTATTCGGGTTTACAGTGTTACTCAAGGAGGAAAAAAACACCTCAGTTTTATTAAAACTGACCAAAAATATGCATTTGGGTGCAGATGCCAAAAAGTAGGATGAAATTCTGATAGCTTGTAATGTAATATAACTGTATAGCAGACTACTTGCATACATATATATAAATATACAATTTACTCTCATCACTCTATATCCCCCCCCCCTCCCCCCCCCCCCCCAAAAGTATAAACTTTCAATCAGGTTTTTCAGTTTTGATCATGTTTATATTTCCGTCATGCTTATTTCTATGCATTTTTTTTATACATTATAAATTTGAATATCAAATATGATATAGGGTTAAGGAATGCTTCACCCAAAATTATAATTTTGTCATTATGTGCTCTCCCTCGTGTTCACTGTAACAATAATTTTGTGGTGAAGTAAATGTAATAGATTTAGCATTTTCTCCATTCAATCAGTTAGTTCAAGCATGAAATTAGAAAATATGAAGTATAAAGCATGTAGGAATGAAAGCACTAAATTATATAACTTAGGATTATTAGTTCTATTTATATTGATTTATAGGTCTCAGGTATTGATGCCAAAGTATAAAACCTTATGCAACTGATTTGAGTTCTTTTTAACAGTAAAATGAAATTGAATCTGCTTAACTTTACACTGCAGGCGTTTCCAGCATGCACCTTTTTGCTCTACAAATCAAATTCGTATGGTTTAAATGATGACAGTTTCTTTTTTAGGCGGAGAACTATTCCTTTAATTCTTAATTGCAGAAAGCTACCTATTTTTGAGGCCAAAAAACGGAGTGGTTTATTGCAGTTGTGATGTCGCCTTTGAGCTACAAGCTGAAGCTCATTAAAATTTTCTGCCTGTTACAGTTATCACATTAAACCCAAATTGATAAATTGAAAACGAGAACCCAGGGAGGTTTCAGAAGGACTGTATGAGTGGTTTCCATTTTGTGCTTCCATAATTATTCTGTCCCCTTTGCGTCATGCAAAAACCCTACCCTGCTTTCCCAGCAACAACCCTTCAGAACACGTTATGCATTTTTTGCATTTGCATTTATTATGCATTTTTCATTACCTCTAAAAGGAAACACAGTACCAGATTTGTTTTGGCTACTGCATTAATTTACTTCTTCCTTATTAGGAGACATGTGCATTCAAACTTTTCAGCCTTGCTTTGTTTTTAAGGAGGGGAATTACATAAGACAATCTTTAAATGCACTAGGGGGCAGACAGTTGAATTAATAAAACACATAAGCTAAATGCACATCTCCTCCATTCAAGCGTAAATGCTTTCCAAAAGTATCTTCATTCCACTGACTCAGCCCTGAATACATGCAGGGGGTGGGGAAATAAATAAATAAATAAAATGAGTGAAAAAGTATTATAAAATAGATGTCTAAATGGCAAGTATACGCAACAAGAAGAATATTTTGACCTCACAAGCGAAGTATTTGAGTCCAAATCTGAGCAATTAACCCATTGTCAATAATACAATTTGTATTTAAATGGAATCATAATTTAAAATGAATCATAATTTTATGATTGGTCAAAGTTCATTGATTTACCAATTGGTCAAAGCAGGGTTATTATATTTAACTAAAACTAAAACCATAAAAAAACATTTTCATTAACTGTAATAAAATATGTCAAACTTAAACTTATATCAGGTATTTGTCAAGGCAACATTTGTCATTTTAATTTAGTTTAACTTGATGTACTAAAACAACTAAAGCTAAATCAGAAATGAAAATTAATAAACTATAAAATTAGTTTTTAATTTATATAAAACTAACTAAAATTAACAGGAAATATAAACGGAAAATTTAAAACATTTAAAATATTAACAAAAACTATAATAGTATCTCAATGATACTAAAATAGCACTGGGTCAAAGAATCACATTTTATTTTTCCAAATCTTATTTGATTCTTTGAATTTTTTCAAATCCTTTCGGATTGTTTCCTGACTATATTAGAAACTCCACTGGCATTCTGGGAAGATTGGATTACACACACTTATGTTTTATAATGTTTAATTTATGCAACTGGGTCAACTTCATAAATGTTTCAGAACTTTCATATTCTCTAATTTGTTTTTAAAGCTCATTGCCCAAGCCACACATTGTGCTTTTGTGAAGCTATTTGGCTAATGATGCCTCCAGATTTGGCTGAACTCTGCGGCGCTGATGTGTTTATGCAGAAGCACAAGTGTACAGCGTTCAGCCCATCAAAAACTCATGGGTCTCAAGCTGCTGACTGTTCAATTATTAACCCTTCTGATGAATGTTTCAGAACCAGCAGACAGTGCCAGTAGACTGGGGTTAATTGAGAGGGTGAACCCTGGCCAGATAGTTGACCGGCAACATCAGTCCTGTAGAGAACACACACATGTTGCTTTCTGGTAAGTAGTTTGGTTGTAGTGTCTCAGTTTAACACCCTGTTTTGTTAAGATTTCCTTAACAGTTGGAAAGGTAAACATACTGAGCATATTTCAAACCAGAAAGTCTGAAAAATGATACAAGCTGAGGGAATTGAACCATTAGATACTGTAAGATGAGCACTTGAAATTTTAAACTAAATGTTATCAAGTGGAACACCAAGTGCTTGTCTCAACTAGCATTTTGACAACAGGCTCATTTACTTGGGGAAAAAACTGTTTAGTATTATATACTCCTGCATACATGATGTCCTCCTTCCTGTTTGGTTCACATGTCTCACATTCTTTCAGTCTTGTGATAGACTTTTGTTGGCTTTTAACCATTATTCAGCCAAAACAAAGACTTAAGTGTCTTCAGTTTTAGTGGTTTTAAAGAGATATTCCAAAAAATGAAGAAGAAAAAAAGGACATAAATTTGATTTGTGGTGTGACATTTTGCATATTGCACTATATGCATGGGGTATTTTCAAAAATATTTTCAAAAACATTTCCATTAAAAAATGTGTGGGTCAGTAAGACTTTTTCTTTTCTTTTATTCAGCAAGGATGCATTAAATTGATCAAAAGTGATAATAAAGGCATGTATAATGTTACAAAAGATTTCTATTTTAAATAAATGTTGTTCTTTTGAACTTTCTATTAATCAAAGAATTCTAAAATGTAGCACTTTTATTTGATTTTGACATGAATATTAAGTTTTGAACATTGATCATAATAAGAAATGTTTCTTAAGCAGCAAATCAGCATATTAGGATGATTTCCGAAGGATCATGTGACTGCTGATTGGAGGAATAAGGAATAAATTACATTTTAAAATGTAGCCTATTAAAATAGAAAACAGTTATTTTAAATTGTAATAATAATTCACTATATTACTGCTTTTCCTGTATTTTTTATCAAATAAATGCAGCCTTAAGAGACTTATTTCCAAAACTTAAAAAAAAAAATTTACAGACCCGGAAAATTTCGAACAGTAACTGTTGCAAAGAGTTGCAAAGTGAAATTTTAGGTATTGTCAATCTACAGCACAAATGTTGCAAGAATTTTGCACTGTTTAAACCCAAAGTTCAATATAAGGTTAACGATTTTTTTCAAATCCTCTTGCAAACACCACTGATTATCATATTTGCTAATATAGCACATTAAACTAAGTCTGTTTTAATTTTTTTAGTTTACTGGAGTGTGAGATGAAAACACATCTTGTTGTTTTCCTCTTTTGCTCCCTTGAATGCAAATGGGCCAGATTGAACCCTGGGGCTTTAGTGTCCCCTGCTGCAGAGAGAGAGATGTGGGAGGGGAGCATCTCTTTAAAGAAACTAAAAATTCATCATTTTTGCTGAGTAAAAAGTTGAACACCACTCAAGCGAAAAAAGTCAGTATGTATTCCTAGAGTTACAGTTCGACCAGGGGAGTCCTGTCAATCAAAAAGGAAGGAGGAAGTGATGCGGGGCAAGAGATGGTGAGATGAAGCGAAAGATGCCATCTTTCCCTGGAGCGAGTGAGAGGGAGACACAGATGTCAGTGAACACAAAGTCCCAGGAGACTGTGTGGGGCAGAAGCGGCACTTTCCAACATCTCACACACTGTTTACACACACGCAGTGGAAAGAAGTTTTTTACTCCTTTAATTGGGTCCATATATAGTGACATAATGCATATAAGTGCTTAAACACCCTGTGCAGCTGCTCCGAGACTGAAGGAACGCAAGCAACCCATGAAGCAACCAGATGGGACCCTTACAACGGTCCTGTTTGAACAGGAAACATCTCCTCTGCTTCTAGCCAATCTGCATCCATTATAGCTCGCATGTCTTACATCTGCACTGAAAAAAGTCATTAAATGTGATAGAAGTTTGAAAGATGTCACTTGTCTTCTTTAAAGATGAGTACACCTCAGTTTGACTGTGATGTCCATCAAAAGTAACTCGCTGTCCTTCAGAAAGAGGCATTATAAGCAGTTCTGTTACATCAGTTGCAAAGATTTCAAAGGAGCGACATGTTTTGACACATGAATATGGCTCAAAGTCAGCATCCAGAATACGACTGACACACAGCTTAAATTGCACTTTGCAATTTAAGCTGTGAATAGATTTTTTCCTGCCCCAGTTGCCTTATTGTTGCTAAATGGTTTTATCAGAACCTTGCTTGTTTTAATTTCAGATATTTAATGAACTACATATTTTTTCTTGTAGGCAATAACGGTGAAAATGTTACTATTTTTGTAGACATGCCTTCAAGTTATGAAATATTTACTGATGTAAAATCCCCAGTGTCCCCTAATGAAAAGAAAACGGCTTGAATACAAATGGAATACTCTCATTATTTTTTATTAGCCAATGTCATGGTTTTCATTTCACCTGCGCAGAAGTCACGTCACACAGTTATTAATATTTTGACGGTCTTTTATTCTTCAATGGCTTCTTGAGGCAGTTTGACGTAACTTTCATCCTGAGAGAGAGAGAGAGAGAGAGAGAGAGAGATGCACTTGCTGAATTTTTGTGGTAGCGCGCGCTCAATGGGGTCACGAGGGGACCGAACAAAACTCTGCGCGAGCGACCTGTGTGATGCTCTCGTGCTCTATAAAGTCATTGACTGTGCTTTCACCGGTGAGACTCCCACCCGCCCAACGACACGTTAAGATATTCAGGCTTTTGCTGCTACATCTGACTGAACTGTAGAACTTCACGAGTTTGTGGGTGTCAATATGAGCTCCTCGCTTCCAAAAAGCGAATCCACCACGTCCCTCATCAAAACGAACCGGAGAGTCCGCACGGACCCCGCGAGTCACCGCAACGGTCACCGGCACACGGGAGGCGGCGGCGGGGAATCGTGTTGGACCGAAGAGTGCGATGCCACCGCCCGCAGACCCCTGTGTCAACCGAAACTCGGACGGAAAGGGGAGAAGATCCAGAATCACCGCGGCCAGGATGGATATCATCAGGAGGATGGACTGGAACACGGCAAACCGTCACGGCACCACCAGCACACCATTGACCCTCCGATCCAACTCCACGGGAATTCCCGCACCAGCCGGACTCCTTCGCCGACTCTTTCTCAATCCAAGCGCTCGGAGGAAGCCGCGCTGTTCTTTGAAACGAAGGGCAAGCATCGGACGGGCTCGAATCAAAGCCTCACCTCTAGTCCACCTCCAGCGCTTCAGCACAGCAGCACGCGCGTCCCCGGGAGAGCTGGCGCGTACAGCGGCGCGCTTGATGCAGACCTCCATCCCATAGTCAAATCAGTCTTTGGACAGGTAGGGTGACTACGTGACTGTAAGATCCCACTAAATATAAATAGGTTATGTAGCTGATTCCTATATTTAAGGTGACTTACAGTAGCTACAATTATGATCTACTCCGTAACATGGCAACTTGACTAATTATATGCAACTGTTTACAACTGAGCAAGTTTCAATCAAAAAGTGAATGATTCAAAATGAGTAACAAGGTTTTAAATTGTTCTATATTATGTGTTTTATCTCATGTGGTCCATAACCTTCATATATTTACGAATAGTGCTCTGCACATCAAGCTTTTTAGGTTTAAATGTGTATGGAAAAGTTGATGCATCTTTAATCACCTTTTGCCTTTTTACCTGTGCATGATACATTGCCCTGTATAAGCTATTCATATATTTTAAAAATCCTTCTATTAATATGAGGTCATTAAAACTGTATGTAGGCTGTATGTAAAAAAAACTATTAATAATATTTTTTAATATTTTTAGTATGTCACTGCAGAATGGTAACAATCAATTCATCAACTGTGAATCAACATCACAATAAATTACTAAACATTACAACAAAATCAACTACAACAGTGTAAATCAAACTGTCAAACCATAATTATTGTGTATGCCTTGGTGCATGCTGGGAAGGCAGTGAATTAGACTGAACCATAAAATCATTGAATGCTGGATTCACTCAATCTCTTCATCAGGAATTGTTCAAACAGAATGATTATAGCATTCATAGAAAAGGTGTAGATTTTATTCCAAACATGTTTATATTAAGTTAACCCAAATTTAGTAAAAAGAAAATACTATTATTAAAATTGAAATTATAATAAAACTCAACAGGTGGTCAGTGGATTAAATGGAAATACACACAGTTTAAGAGTAACCACTTTTCTGCATTCCAGCTTTAAAGTTTTTGTCTCAGACATTTAGTGTAAAGACAAAACAAAAATGTTTTAAGTCACTTTAGATGAACGTGTCAGCTAAATAACTATCATTAATGAATGTTCTTCCTTATAACCTAATGCTGCCCATCTGAATGATGGATTATGACTTCATTGTGCATCACAGTGCCTCATAGAAGATGTTCTGAATGTGTAACTGGAGTGCATGCGTCTTTGGGGATATGATCTCTCTATGATCAGATAATGATAAAACTGAATTATGCATGAGGATTTGCAGATTAAAGTGAAACAGAAGTCTCAGAGATGTCAGTTTGAATTCAGTTCAAATGGTGGTCAATCTTAAACGACTGATGGATAAATAATATGCATATTATATAGTAAACGGGTGGAGCTGTGCATACATGGTGTAACCTGAGGATTATTTTTTAATCTATTGATATTATTTGAGATCTTTTGAGGCTCTACAGAAACTTCCAGTAATATACTTTATGACTTTTAAGAGTAAATTACTTATGACTTTTTCAATATACACACTCTCATGCAATACACTGTAAGAAAAAAAAAGAAAGAAAATGTGCTGGTAATTTTCTGCCAGGACATGATCCGTTAAGTTTAGGGACATTTTATTAACCCTAAAACACAACACATTTAAATGCGTGATTCAAAATATGAGTAAAAACCCTGTGAAAAAGCAATACAATAATTTCCTTCATATTAATGTACACATACACAGTGCATTGGCCCTATATTTAAGAACTTTTTTTTAGAGCGTGTGTTACAGTGGGACCTGTATCAATGACTCATCCTCTCTGTAAGTTCATGCCGCTTTCTCCTGCTGCTTTCTATCTCTGAAGGACAATAACTAACCATCCCTCTAATGTGCCACATAAATAACACCCTAATTCAGGTTAGAGCTTCAATAGGTCACAGACACAGAATGGCACACATTTGCCTATATCTAAATGAGGACATACCAGAGACTTAAATTCTTTGTTTATGAAACTAAACTATAACTAAAAAGCCATAATCCTACACACAAAAATATTTATTTTAGCGTTTGTAGAAATGAAACAAACAACTGAAATGAACACCTCTCGCATACCTGGGGTGTCACAAGACAAGTGTGAAGGTATGGAGCCCCTAAAGGGACATGGTGACAAAAATAATATGGGATGAGAGGAAAAAATGTATTTCTGTCATGACAACTCTCAGAGTGTTTGGCATGGTAATGGATATGACATGTTTGGTCTTGGCGGAATAAATGATGCTGTTGGTTATTGCTGCTGCAGAGCAAATAAGACATGCTGCTGTTGGTTATTGCTGTTGCTGCTGCAGAGAAAGTACAGGACTTGCTACTGCCAATACACACACGACACACTGCTGTACAATATAGCATACATGAATTACCCGAAATCTAGCAAATCTATACAGGTGGAGCTGGGGAAGGTGGAGGGTTTCTGAAAGCGCACTCCAACTGCTATAGCAAATGCTGATCAAGTATTTGAAGGTTGAACAGCGAGCTTATTGGCTACTGATGCAGCAGGAACCAATCAGCTGTCCCTATAGAGAATGATGTGATTGCAAGCAGATTGAGTTAAGGACCTATCAGCATGTGGCATCTAGAGTTTCATGAACTTTGTATTTCAGTGCTTTTGCAAATTTCTCAGGGGAACGGAAATGTTTTGCGAGAGAATGCAAAGTCTCTCCGGGAACCGAATAATTTTGCGAGAGAACACAATAGAATTGAAAGATACTTATCCCCCCATTTCATATTTTTGTCCCCTTATAGGGGCTCCAAAGGACAAAATAATAGAAAGAAAAGCAAAAGTTGTAGCTTGCAAATTTTTATAAAATAGCAATGTTTTAAAGACCTTGTTCTGGCTGCAACACAATTTTTACTTCAAGTATAACTCATTTTTAGCTTTAAGGACATTCCCACATAGTGGTTTTGTCAGATTGAGATGACATTTTGAGACATTTCTGCCTCCAATTTACAATAAATATTAAACACTCACACACTTATAAACCTTATATATTTGTGAGGATGCAATGGTTTTCATATTAAGATAATGATATTTGCTACAGCCTTAACTTAAACATACAGTAACCCTCTAACAAACCGGTTGGCATTATTAGATTCAAAGCAAAACATGATTTCAAACAGTTGGAGCACTTCAAATGTCGATTTTTGACATGTTTGTGAGCATACTTTCAATAATTATTGCCCAAGCTAAAAACAGAAACCCTTTATCAATCTGTGCATGTGCTGGAATGAAACAAAAACACTGAAATACATTTTAAATGAAAGTGAATTTGTTTAATTTTTTTATGTGAAGAGAAGGGGCTCAATAAAGATCACATTCAGTAGTGTTTCATTATAATCAGCAATTTTGAATTTGAATATGTGTTTGATCAATCATTATACCTGTAATACAGGTACAACAGAAATCACATTGTTACCACAAAGCCTTTTTTGTGAACCACATCTCTGATAAGAAGCCTATTCAGACACCAAGCATCTGTCTTTTCAGTCAGAAACTCAAGATTCCGTATTGCCAGCAACCAGGCTGAGTGGGTCCTAGTTTTGACATTTTGCTTGTTTTCAAGAGCCTCCCAGGCATCATTAGTCTTTGGCTTTTTGTCACAACCCTTCAGTGTAAGACCTGCTCAAAAGTTAAAAAGCACGCACATTTCGTGAGAACATTCAGCCAAGACTGACGTGAGACACACGATTGCGATGCCGTACACTATGTTTGCTTGAGCTCAGCTCGTATCCAGAAAAGCCTTGCATCTGTGAACGGAAACGCTGCTGTATTTATAGTGCCGTCGTGTCTATTTTTTTCCTCATAGTGGATTGATATTCCTCAAATGCCGTGTTTCATATTTCCTTATGTAACATCAAGCCCTGCATACAATCCCTACAGAAATCATTCTCCGCCAGTAGGCGCTAAATATAGCAGCTCAAGACCTGATTAGAGAGGAGAGGGGAAAGCTGTCTTTTGTGCTGGAGTGAAAAAATTCAAATCCATTAGCTACCTGACACGTGGGGTTTGAAACCGTGAAAACGAAGAGAAGATTCGAGCGTATCATCACCCTGCCGAGACTGATCAAATGTAAATGAAAGAATATGTAGTCAATCTGTTTGCGCATCAGTTTTAAAATGATCATCAGTGTTTAACTGATTGATAAGTGTGATTTTAAATCTAAAATCAACCAGTATTTTAAATATGCAAGCAGTGTGTTATATGTACTCTCTTAAAGGTTTAATGTTCAGTTTATATCCATATCTATAGAAAGAATGTATTGGTGCGAGGGCGGGACAACCTGTCACTCACATGACATCACAGCAATAGCAAACCACAACCATCCAATCAGTTCCCAATGGACAAAATCAAGCCCCGTCCTACATTTTTCTTGTTTCGAGAAGCCTTTTCACTTATTCACTTTCACACATCACAATAAGGGAAGAAAATACTATTGCAACTTCCGTTTCATGCCAACTTTACAAAAGCAATACCCATAATGCTTTGAAACATGAGCAGTCACTCAGAATTATTTACACAGTAAAGGTGCAGGTCATATTAGCAAAAATTCTGCGATATATGAAAAAAGGTTGATAGCATAGAGATATATGAAGCACAGCTCATAAAGAATCACTTGCAAACTGAGCAGCTTTCTGTTGTTCAATCCAGCGAATTCACATGGCCAACTTAAACATGAGGGGCATTTGCTCAGGGAACTTTTTTGGCCTCAAGTGAAATTCCAGATTGCGCAGATTCCTATTGGAATGACTGGATTTCACGAAATTTCAATGAGAAACGGTCAGTTTGACTGGGCCTTTTCACTACGATGCTACAATGTTAAAGAATAAGTATGCTAACTATAGAAAAGTTACTGCAACTCAAAAGATGGAAGAAATGTGAAGAAATATTGATTAATATAAAATAAATCAGAAAATGTAAAACAAAAACAAAAAACTTTAGCATTATTTAAGCATGACTAAACTTCAACATACACTCTAAACAAAAATGGTGCTAAATAGCACTAAAAGTGGTTCATTGGCTTGTAATCATAGGGGAACCACTTTAAGTGCCATATAGCACCTACCTTTGTCAAATGGTGCTATGTAGAACCATAAGAGGTGCCATATAGCACCTTAACCACCCCAAAGAACCGCTAAAGAACCGCTGAAGAACCAAACTGGGCTTAACAGGTTCTTTAAATGGTAGTGGTGCTATATAGCACCTTAACCACCGCAAAGAACCCCTGAAGAACCGCTGAAGAACCATTTTTTTTTAGTGTGTAACTTGAATATAATTGAAAGCTTTACGTTTAATATTGTTGAATTCTTATAATGATTACATTTTTGTCAGATTACCTTGATATAACAATGAATCGTAGATTTATATTCTTGAAATGGTATGGGATAATCCATAATATGGACCTACATATTCCAAACATTCACAGATTTTCATAATATAATCTAATGAATTGCACTACTATACTCTTGTAGATAAAACATTTCTACAAGCAGGTTTATTGTTGCTGATTGATATGGCATACATATGGCTTTTGTTACTTTACCAAAACATATTTTACTATGGGCTCTATAATGTACAATATTCACTTCTTTTCTTTTTTTTCTTCTTTCTTAAAAAAAAAAAAAAGATTGCAAATTAGTTTTTCAGTGTAACAAATGTGTGCCCTCACTGATTTCCATGTAATATTTTAATGGGTAACACTTCACAATAAGGTCTCATTTGTTAACATTAGTTAATGCACAAGTTAACATGAACTATGAGCAAAATATTTTTACAGCATTTATTAATCTGAGCTTCCTTGTCAGATTATTTTCAGCCGCTGTGTGTCGCAGAAGTCTTATGCCTCTTCTGCTCATAATCTTCCTCTCTCTCTCTCTCTCTCTCTCTCTCTCTCTCTCTCTCTCTCTCTCTCTCTCTCTCTCTCTCTCTCTCTCTCTCGGCAGAAGAGATTAATATCCTAATGCTGGTATAACTTGACCTGACTTGCGTTCACTAATAACGAATTATGCCACTAACCCGCTTTTGGAGATGTGCTGCGTACATCAAAAGCAAACATTTTGCATCGTTGTTTTCACAGTGAGATTTCAGATCAGTGCCCTCGCTCTGCCAGCAGGGGCTGCCCGTCTCAATGGAGTCTGACTAAATGACATTCTGTCACTCTTTGTCAAGTCGCTTGCAATCTTCCTCCCTGCTGGATCCAAACTGGGATGGAGGGATACAGTAGATGAGGATATGAAGGTGCAAGTGTGAGAGACCTTTATGTATTATGTAAGAAGCACACAACACTCAGTGTTCGGAGGCAGGTGATGCAGAACCACTTTAGCTCTGCCTCTCACTCTCTTGGCTCCATTTGCACTCTTTTTTTTGGCTTTTTCCGGAGCATTCAGTCGCTCCCGCCCTCCCTCTCCATCCCACTTGGGTCACACCGACCTTGCAAGGGTCTGAGGGGGGGAGAGAGATACAGAACAAGAGGGAGGGCGGAAGGCAAACGGAGGGATAGTTGAAAGAACCAGGCTTAGAAAGAAATGTGAAAGCGATTCAAGCTGTGTCGTAAATTCCACGTCATTTCTGTCTCCCATACAATCTCATAGTCTGTGCTATTTATAGAAGCCAGTGTGTGTGTTTTTTATTAGCCCATGGATTGCAGGGGAGGAAATGCTAAATTTCTAAGCCATTCTCAGTCTGTGTAGTCGAGAGTGAGAGAGAATAGACCTTGAAATACCTTCCTCGGCACACACCAAAGGAACACGTTATTGCTCACAGCTTGATCTCTCAGGAGATTTCGTTGAGTTCTCACCTCAGGAAAAATAAAAAAGGTGATCGTCACGATGTTCAGGTCACATTTCACCAGAAAATCAGAAGAAGAAAAAG
Source organism: Leuciscus leuciscus (assembly GCF_965113295.1). Classification (NCBI taxonomy): domain Eukaryota; kingdom Metazoa; phylum Chordata; class Actinopteri; order Cypriniformes; family Leuciscidae; genus Leuciscus; species Leuciscus leuciscus. The sequence continues at coordinate 26,088,105 of NC_138723.1, read as the reverse complement.
AAAGTCATAAAATTATTTAAAATATATTTTGAATAAAATTATGATAGAAAAACATAAAAAAAAAAAAATAAAAAAAAATATTTAAAAAAATTAAAAATTAAATATAACAAAATGAAATGAAATGCACAAAATCTTAATGGTCCTATAGCCAATTTGGGAGTAGATTTCACAGTTACGTCCCTCTATCTGCACGCGCATTGTGGTGCAAAAAACAGCAAATAACAAGTGGAAGAAAACATGCAAGATCCACAGAATAAGGGAAACGTCTTGTTTTGCCTTTGGATGTCAGAATCCGAATGCAAAAAAAGATGCTCTTCATTTTTCTAGAATACCATCGTCAAATACTTGGTTGTAAGTCATTAAATGGAGAGACTGGACTGATGAAACCTGCAATGATACAGTAAGCATACATTTGATGTAAACAATAGATCAATATAATATTCACATATGCAGTTAATAAAGAGCATAATGTATCAGCCCAACAGTCAGTTTGTATTAATATTTGAACCTATTGCTCTCACAATTGCATGTACGCAAGTTTATAAGTAATTTGTATTTTTTTAATGCGCAATTGCAAGTACATGTTTATAGTTTTGTTTAAAAACTCAAGTCTCTCAAGTCTGACAATTTCATAATTGTGAGATGTAAATGACCTTGTTTATTCTTTTATTCTGTGGCTTCCATAGACTGCTGTAGAAATGTCACTTTCTGTCGTCATGTTTTTCCACTCACAAAACACATCATTGCTGTTTGCAAACACCCAAACGGTCTATAGGTACAGCTTGATTCATTTATTTTTAACTCGATTTTGATGTTCTTGACACATTTTGTGATATTCACCCGAAAATAGACAAATTGTGTAATTGTCAAAATACACTATGGGTATATGGAGCATACACAAATATTTGGATTTAGATTATATTTTGGATTTGGATAGCAGCTCATATCATTTGAATTTGGAAAAATATTCTCAGATCTCATCTGAAACCCCACAATCTGCATGAGGGCCAAAAATGACACCATTTAAAAGTAGTTTGTATGACTTGTGTGCTATTACACTCAAATCATGGTAGGTTTGACATCACATTGATTCCCAAGTGAATTGTCATTTTACACCAAACCTAATGCGCAAAAGACTTGGAACATAAAAAAAGGTCATTTTATGGTGCTTTTGTCATACTTTTTGTCCCCATTCTCTGTCATTGTATGGGAAAGAGCAAAATTTCTCCTTTTGTGTTCTATGAGTTTGGAAAGACATTACATTGAGCAAATGATGACAGATCCAAAAGTCTCAATTTGCTCTCCATTTAGTCTCATTGCTCACTATGTGAAATTCTTGCAATATTAAAAAGATCCCATTTGGGATTTTTCTTTCCTGTGGTAAGGGAATGTGCATTCAGGTGCTTTTATAAAACATTTATTTAGAACATCTATTTGGTTTAGCACAAGTCTTCATAGCACCAAAACATTGCGTCACCTGACACGTTGCAGGTTACCCGAGGCGAGCATTGACACTGGTACGGCAGGTGAGTGTGAAGGGTCGAGCGGAGAGAAAGAAAGAGTGAAACCAGAGCTAACGAAGCGTTCGGATGGGTGAAAAGAACAACACTTCTGAAGAGCTGCTACATTTTTGATGCTCTTAAAATAAGGTGAATGAATATTTCAAGAGAAATATCTAATTCTGCGCGTAAATCCAGCTCCCTATTGAGAAACCGACATAAAATGTGTATTAAAGCGAATAATTCAAGACTTTCCAGCAGATTTCTTCAGACAATATAAAAATCTAGTTATGAGTATATTCATGATTTTCATGATATTTATTATTCTTGCAAATATTCCCAAGGTCAGAGATGTTTCTTTGATCTATGTGTGTAAAGATGAACACGAATCTCTCTGCTCATCTTCCTGTCTCTCTGGCAGCCCGTCGCCGTGTCCAACAGGATTATCCATGACCTCACGTCTTCGTTAAAATGAAGAAGTGCTTATGAACATTGCTGTCAGAATGATCCGTTTTGTGCATGTGTGGCTAAAACGCTCGAGTTCCTGGAGCTCAAATGCAAGAGCCAGCAACACTAAGGTCATGGAAAAATGATTTTTTTGTATGTCATTCGACAGCATAGTACATTTAACATTTATTCATTGAGCAGACACTTTTATCCAAAGCAACAAATGAGGAACAACACAAATGCAAGTTATTAATCATAAGAAGTTGACAGCATTGCAATATATTCTAAACCATGCAGAACATTTTCCTAACACTGCAAAACAATGATTAATTAACTTGGTATTTTGTCTTGTTTTCCAATACAAATATCTAAACATTATCAAATCAAGATACATACAAGAAACAAGAAAAAGAATTAAAACAAGAAAAAATATCTGCCAATGGGGCATTTTTTATAAATTTTTTTTTTGCTTTATTAAATTTGTACTGGAAAACAGGATGTTTTAAAACATAATTTATTAGCACTAGCAGTGTATATCACTGAAATGTGTGCATCTGAGACACCACACCCGTTTCTGAAACAAAACTGAAGTTCATTAGCCAATTATCATAAATCTAACATAAAAACATCTCAAGGAGTATTAAGGTGGGAATGATGTTCCAGTGCAGTGGTTTTGTTGTTGTTATATACAGTATATATACTAAAAACTAAAAACACTGCACTGGAACATCATTCCCACCTTAATACTCCTTGAGGTGTTTTTATTCAGTTTAAACCACCATTAAAATGTAATTATGACAGCCAAGGCATTGTGAGTCAAGACATATTTTAAATGAACCAAATCATATTAAACACCACAAGAGTGTTGTTTTATCACAAAATTTAGGGGTTATAGAAGACTGAACATTTTCTGAAAAGCCCAAGCTGATTTTATCAGTAAGATTGCCACACTGTAACTGTGATTGTTGTTTAATGAATGCAAGCTCTCCATAAAAAAAAAAGTGTGATTGATGTCACTGAAATATTGTACACATAGCGTACAGTAACACCGGCTAAACAGGTTGTGACGAACCCAGTGCACTAAATCATATCTGTTTATTGAACCTCGACATACTCCTGTAAGCATTACAGTAGTGGAAAGACGACTTAAATGACCATGTGCGGATGATTTATGCATACATTCATGCACAGTTATGCGATTACGACAGTTCAAGAGCCGGTCTGAGCATGTATGGATATGTGTGAGTGTGTGTGCATGTGTGCGAGTGTGTTTCTGCGCTGCTGGTGCGTTCTCTCTTGCGGAGTTGACGTTATGAGAGTGGACGGCGCCTGGCTCTGATTTCTGATGTGTTCTGAAGTTCACAATGAGCCTCCGGTGAAGAGGCTGGCTTCAACTAGATGAATCATCCTCACCGACAGAGAGAGAAAGAGAGCGAGAGATAAGCCATACATGAGTAAACCAAATAGATCAGCTGAGAATTAATCAGGAAGGTTAAATGGGCTTACAACAAAGATATTGATAGATCCAGGGGAAAATGTATGTCTTGTTCATAGCTCAGGAGTTCTTATTGAACGGAGGTTTCTCTGTAAATGTATTTTTACACATTTACTAATTTCACTTGCGTCTTTATTCACTAAGCTTCCATACAGTTTAACCATTTAAAAAATATCACTGCATAGTAAAATAATATCATTATTTCGAGATCAAACATTAGGCTCATTATAGATTGCACCTTATTACAAAAATCAGTGTCACATGACACAATTAATGTTGCGCTATTACAGCCTACAGAAAGGGGGCAGTAGTGATCACAACAGCAGTGGTTAATCAAATAATCATCACATGATGAAGACTACCGTTTTTATTGCTGAAAACATGATGGTTGCATCCAAAATCGCATACTCTCTTGAGTAGGTACTTATTTTGAATAAGTAATTTCTTCACGACTGCTAAAAAGTATGTTCTATATAGTATGAATGTGTGTAGTATGAATTTAATTTGGACGTACTACATCTGCCATGTTGTCATTATGTGACCTACCAGCATCAGATGCTTCTCCGCCATTCATAAATCCTCTCCCGTGGCCTCATGGGATTGTAAAGTGTCCATCGTATGCACACTTCAGAATCTCGCCGGAAACAGTAGGTCATCCGGGTACTTTTTGGCTACTGTACAAGGCACTACACAAAAATAAAATGAAAATTAACAAAAAAATTAAGGAAAACATTATATTATTTATCGGGGTCTTTAAAAAAAAAAGTCAATTCCAAAATTAACTCAAATTCTTTTTGAAAAACTGAAATAAACGGCTTTGTTTTAACGCTCTTGCATTTATAAATTTCCCTTAAATAAAAATATGATTCTATAAAAACTGAATGTGTACATCCTCAACTATTATGAGTGTCATTTATAATAAACTCAGATACCAGATTAATTGAATTTAAAGCCAATCACATGCCTGACCAAAAGACACTGCTGAGAAGAGAATTATTAGAAGGCATTTATACAGATTTAAAAAAAACAAATTAGATGTTTGTGTTGCAATGGTGGGCTTGTTTATGCTGTCACTTAATTTGCATAAAACAATGCAAATGCTAAAACAATGCATGCAAGATAAGCATCGGTATCTTTTTTGATTGGCTATGCACATTTTGTGTGATACAGATAACTGATAAATACTCACCATTTGAAGCCAATAATCAATATATTGGCCAATATTAGATATCAATTTACTTAGTGGTTGAATAACACAAATATATAATTTTGTAAATGCATAAATAATCCACCTAAAATATTGAATAATATTAGATGGATAATGGAGATTAATATTAATCTCACTGCTGTCTAAGAGCATCATTTAAGGTTAAATAATTTTTTTGGTAAATTTTTCCTGTTTCCTATTAACACAGAGAGATTGTGAGGCGAGAGTGGCCTAAACAGGAAACCATTGGGTTAAGTACGCGAGTGCCAGCTCAGCAGGTGAATTCTGGGAAGGGCTTCCTGTTGTCCCCTAATAACCTGCAGTGGCCTTCGGCCGGTGCTCTGCATTTTGGCAGCCTTAGCGCATCCGTATCTGCTGCCAACCTCAACTTTTCACATGCGGCTTTTGTGTTTTGACGTCCGGTCTTTGATCTGAACACTGCCACTCTTAGCTGGGCGGCACGACTACAAGTGTGTGTATTTTTAGCTCTGTAGCCCAACATCCGTATGTGTGTAATCGACTGTGTTCGCTCGCTCGCGTGTGTGTTTTTGTATTAGTGTCTTCAGCATCTTGCTTGGGGGAAGGTGATACGCTCGTCCATGCGAGCCTCTTTGTCTCTTTTCGCCTTGGTTGGATGGACGGTTTTAAAACTGAGCAGCTGAGAGGAGAGGGAGAGGGAGAGAGAGAAAGAGGGAGGGAAATGAGGGGAAGAGAGAGTGGGGAAAAAGAAGGGAGGGTGAAAGGGAGAGAGAGAGAGAGAGAGAGAGTGCAAGCAAGTGAACAAGCAATCTTGGCTTTTCTCTTCTGAGCATCCCTTCACACTGAGACACATGTCTCCTTTTCCTGATCCCTCCATCCACTTCTTCTCTCCTTCATTCCTGTCACCTTGACGTCCAGCATCGCCACCCCTGGATCATCTACATCCTTCCCCTAAAATCCATCTTTCCTAGAAGATAAGCCTACAGACCTCATCTCACCATCTGTAATCCATGCATGGAGACATGTGGATGCATGCACACGCGCGCATGTTGCCGCTTTGACTCTCAAGCGCGCAAAATTAGCAGAAGGGACTTTACTATGGGAAACTGTGTTAAATCGCCGCTTAAGAATTTCTCAAAGAAGGTAAGATGCTCTTTCTGATAGCTGAGAGTGTGTGTGTGTGTGTGTGTGTGGGCTACGGACTCGACCCAGACCTGGACTGTGTTGCATGGACTGTCAAAGATGAGTTTAATAGTCATACTCTGAATTCCACTGAGTGTATCTGTATACAGTAATATTATGGTAATTCTCAATGAAACAGAATCTGGACTGACTGAACTTGAAATTGATGAATTTATTGAGTTTATGCATGCTAAAGAGAACTAGAAAACCTAAGAAACCAATCTGGAGTAGCAAAAACATTACTATGAAAGAAACTTGTCCTGCATCAGGATGTTGGATGTTTGGTTGCCGCTTTTGACCTTGGAAGTTGCTGGACATGTTCATGAACTAATATGTTTAATGATATGCTAGATCACGCTGCCTTAAAGGGATAGTTCACCCAAAATGAAAATTCTGTCATTAATTACTCACCCTCATGTTCCAAACCCGTCATTGGTTCTTGCTGAAGCTCAAACGTGCTGCGTAACACGAGAATTAACCTCATTGGTTCTTGCTGAAGCTCAAACATGCTGCGTAACACGAGAATTAACCTCATTGGTTCTTGCAGAAGCTCAAACGTGCTGCGTAACATGAGAATGAACCTCATTGGTTCTTGCTGAAGCTCAAACGTGATGCGTTACACGAGAATGAACCTCATTGGTTCTTGCTGAAGCTCAAACGTGCTGCGTTACACGAGAATGAACCTCATTGGTTCTTGCTGAAGCTCAAACGTGCTGCGTTACACGAGAATGAACCTCATTGGTTCTTGCAGAAGCTCAAACGTGCTGCGTAACACGAGAGTGAACCTCATTGGTTCTTGCAGAAGCTCAAACGTGCTGCATAACACGAGAGTGAACCTCATTGGCTCTTGCTGAAACTCAAACGTGCTGCGTAACAGGGGAATGAACCTCATTGGTTCTTGCTGAAACTCAAACGTGCTGCGTAACACGAGAATGAACCTCATTGGTTCTTGCATAAGCTCAAATGTGCTGCGTAAGATTGCGAGTTGTAAGTTGATGAAAGTTTATATGTGAATAAAAGCTTAAATTCAATCCGTTCATCATATAAAGCGATCGAGTCTCTTCAGAAATATTTGGACTAAACCGCTCGATTCACATGGATTCGTTTCTGAACTTTTTGAAGCGTCAAAGTGTCAGTTGTGAAGCTGTCAATGGAGGGACAGAAAGCTCTCAGATTTCATCAAAAAGATTTTCATTTGTGTTCGGAAGATGAAAGAAAGACTTAAGGGTTTGGAATAACATGAGGGTGAATAATTAATGACAGAATACAAATTTTGGGGGAAACTATCCCTTTAATGTACCAGCAGTATAACTGCGTTTAATGATATTATACCCTAAAGTTCTTGATAATGATGTCTGAAGTTTCTGTTCTGAAAGGTTTCAGAAGTTCTTCTCAATCATCTCTAGATAACTTGGAATGTGCGCAATCAAGGATTAGCATGAGATATCAGGTGCTGGCACCTGCTAAGAGCCCAATGGCACAGGTTTCTTCGGAAGAATATACAAGCTGGCACCTTACAGCCTTGGCAACAGATGGAGTGTGAAGGTCATGTGCAAATAGAGGGGAGATGCAACTATATATATGTGCATGCAACATGCAACCACATTAGAGTGGGAACATTTAAAAAAGCTTGAGAAGCTTCATGGCAAGATCTTTAGTATATGAAGCCAAATGTGCGTGTATACCTCAATCTTGCCCAGCAGTCGCATGCAGATTACTTTAGCCGCATGTGGTAGGACAGGATAGCAGGAAGAGATCTAATGAATAGAAATTAGATCTAAAGGAGAAAAAAACTTTGTTAAAAAATCTGTTTGATGTCAACGTAAAAACCCACTTTACTGTAATCTGTATTTGCAAGTAAAACAGGATATTAAGTGAGAAAAAGGTTCAGCGAAAAGAGGAGGCGTGTTCCGGCGCAAACGTTCCCTGGTGCTATTTTGCAATTCCAGAAAACAATTCCGCCACAGACCAGGAAAAACCTAATCTAAAGTCAGTGGCGCATTATTCAGATACTAATTTAAGGGCGCATGCTTGGCCATAATGTAGCGTGTGCACAACGTGCATACACTTTGCTTCTCTCATCTGCACAGACGCAGGCAGCAGTTCACATTTTTGCAGACCATACATAATTACAAGGAAAAATATTACCACACAAGGGAAATCATTGTGGTGTCCATGAAGATGTGAAAAAATAGGCATAAATCTAGCTTACACATTTACCCAAATTATTATACGCCTGTTTAACCAAAGCTAATTTGGGAGGGTTTCTCCATCCCCAATATCACCTCTCTCCGCTGTTATAATAGCAAGCCGCCATGGAACAAGCGCGCCTGCTTTTAAAGGGAAAGATGACGCTCTGATTGGTTTATTTCACGTTATGCCCAAACCACACCTATGAGTAATGTAGCTACTTCAGACCAACCCATTTTAGATTTGCGTCGGGCGCAAGAGTCATTTATCCCGAGATCCGCCCACAAAGTTACTTGCGTTTCGCGTTTGATACTTGCGCTTCAGATCGTTCAAATAGGGCCCTATAATTGCTGCGCCCCAATTCGCCTATACCTATACTATGTCCTAAAAGTATGTACTCTTACCTTGTGAAGAAAAAGTACATACTTTTGAGTGTGTACCAGAAGAGTAGGCAAGTTTGGGACATGCTACTGTGCCACGTCATACTTTGCATCTTGTCACCATAAACCAGTGTTATTTTAGTATTATTTATATACTATAGTTTTTATTAATATTTTGAATTAGCTTTTATTTGTATATTGTACATTTGAGTAATTTTATTGTTTTTTAAATTTAAATATTACTATTTAGGTTAATTTAATGTTTTTATTTCAGTTTTAGTTTTTCATTTACATTTTAATGCTTTATAAACTTATTTCAGTTAGTTGTCAAGGTAATACTTAAAAGTTTTTTTAGTTTAAGTTTTTCATCTAATATTTATATTTTATTTTAGCTTTAGCTTATAGTTTATTTTATTTCAAATAACAAAAATGTTTTTAATAGTTTTAAGTTAACACTTTCACTTAAGTTAACACTTAAGTTAACACATTTCAGTTAATTTGATTTACACTACTGAACACTTCTTTCTTCTTACCGTACTGGACAGAAAAGTAGTAGCACGTTGATCTGCCAGTCGTGGGTCTGAATACTCTGAATACTCTCCTCATGTTTTTTGCATAATGATGCATTTAATAGTTAATGACCAAACGTATCTTTATAAAAGTTCACAATGTTGTTGTGGATTAATTAAATATTTTTCGTCAGGTAGTATTTATTATTGATCACTCAAACCCCTGTACCTAAACCTCTCTACTCAGCCTCCAACATCCACCACGTTTGTAATTCTGAACCAAATCCTCTTAAAAAAAAAAGCACAATGGGTTGTGGGCAATTTTAGAGCTGTTGATTAGCTAATGATTAGCTCTTAGATGACGTCGGTCTTCTCTTTAATTAACCCGTGGGTCTGTCAGTAATTGGGGAGATGCTCTTTGTGTGTTTGTGAGTTATATTCCGTGTGCTCTTCACCTCTCTTGCCTGTCGGCTAATTGGTCATTATAATGTGCTGGCTGACTGGTTTCATTCTTATCCTGATTAGCCCTCCACTAAACATGAGCAATTATACGTTCTCAAAACATACTTGGTTTTTTGAGAATCTACTCTCATATAATGATGTCGGTTAGTCCACATCTTCACCCATCAATGATCGAAACACTCGTGATCAGTGAGTTTCATTTGGCGAGAACCACTTGGATTTGTTTTTAAAATACCTTAAGCTTAGTGTGATCATTTGTTTTTATGGCAGCAATCAAATGGCATGGCATTCCAGCTGTGTGCCGCGAGTATGAAAGTTGATGAATTATTCAGTTTGACTGATATCTGATCTTAAAGGTTCTGTCAGTTGCTGAAAGGGAAGAGAGAATAGAGGGCAAAGTCTGGCACAATGTGATTTACCCAAATAGGACATGTTCCTGGATAAACAGCCTTTCTCGGTCTTGCATGGAACAATGTTCCCGTCAAACAACCATATCCCTAATGGCACATTTCATGCAAACTCGGATGTGGGATGTTGCTACCCGATATCTCTGGCCTCTGAATATATAGATTCAGTTGTCTGTTCTGTTTGATGCTTGCGATTAGAATAAAAAAGTTGGTTTACCGTATTTGTTTTTTAATGAAATCTTAACATAGTGTTTACATGAATGCTAAATCAAATGATCGTGTTGATGTGCGTGTTTATACATGTTTGACATGCGCACACTGCACAAATATAGAGTTTCCTGCTGTTGGCACATACTAAGCATCATCCTTCCATCGCTTCTTTTCTTTATTTTAAAAAGCAGATTTAATATTTATCTATTTCGGGTCCTAACTAGGAGACGACAAGCACATAAAGCTTTGTGCTGTGCTGCTTATATCAAGCCGTGAAAACGTCTACTTGTGATCCAATCGTATCTTAACCATATCTTAAAGGTAGGGTGGGCAATTTTTATAGAGGCTAGCAATAGCGAGCTAGCTTTAAAGCATAAGATCCCACCCTCTCTTCAGAGCATTTTCAAAGTTACGCCTCCTTCAAAACACATGAACACATACAGCAGGGAGCAAATAAAAGCGTCATTAGAGACGGCGTTAAACTAACTCATGTCTCAAAGCACATAACATTACAATAATAATGAACATAACTTAAAGAGCACTGACCTGTTCCACCTGACTGCCGCAGATTCATTTAGCCGTTGATAGTGTTGACATTGAAATGTATAAATTCGAGTCACAAACCACTCCGAGTATAACATCACAGATTTTCATCTCTTCCATATTACAGTAGTTATGGCGTGAGCGCAGCATAAGCTCATTGTTTTGGTTGAGGAGGAACTGTAAAAGGAACTGTATATGTAGGAACTGATATATACTGCTGTTTCGGTTGTGGCGCTCGGTGACTGACGTCTGTCTAACGCTGCATAGCATGAAACGCTTTGATGACGTGTGATGTCTGCGCGAGCAGGTGCGCAGAAGGAAGAAAATACATGCGTTGACAGGCAGGTAGGACATCAAATCATTGCATTCGGACCTAATGCAATGATTGGACGAACATTTTATTGCCCTACACCTTCCGCAGATGATATATACTGTATATATATATACACATAAATACATTTAGACCACTTAACTTAGTGATTGCTTTCAGGATGCGAAGAGACTTTCAACCAGCATAACAAAAAAAAATTTTGGTAAAATCACCTACCCTGCCTTTAATACCAGGGGTAAACAGGGCCAGAGACGATGCATTTTGGTCGAGCGGATCACAGGTAGACAAGGGAGACACATTCCTGTTTACACCCGGTGTTTTAACTCGTCTCTTTTGTCCACTGTCGACTGCTTCTGTCCTGATTACTTCGAGGGGAGGGTCTATAGGCGGGTCCCTCTGTTTTCGTCAAAACACCAGCGGGAGGGTTAAATGTTTATGTGCGCTAACATTGCGTCAGAGTTCTGCTGCTTGTGTTGTTAAAAAAAAACATAATGTTAAGAGTCGACAAGTTTTCTTTGGACTGCATGTTCGGCCCACACCGAGATGAGGCACCAGGTGCACGTGCCTGATGAAGACCTGGTCGATCTAAACGTTACACTGTTCATAAAATAAATATAGTATGGTGCTGTAACTTCAGAGTGCGTATATTATTTTTTCTTTTTTTCTTAAAATACATTTTCCATCATGCTCTGTTGCAGCACAGGAGTAATACACCGATTAGAGAGAAAGTGAATTATGAAACTGTCAAGAGAATCAATTTTATTCCAACTCTAATCTCGTAAACAAGGACCATGATCTCATAAATAGGAACTTCCCAGGAGACCCTGAAAGCAATATGCTGATCCAGTTGGGTAAATCACATTAAGCGCACAGTCTGAAGATAGAGCTCTGCTCATGGAAAGATACTAAAAAAGTTTCAATTAATTTTCAATCAGTCTCTTGACCTGACGGCTGACTGAATTGAGTGACTGACCCGTCCATCCATTGTGTCAGACAGACAACCTTGTAGTTTCTAATTGTGTCTTTACACCACGTTCCCTCTTTACTTACTTGTCCGGGGCCGTTGGGACATGATGTCTGCCCTCAGGACCGGAAGCGCAGCTACAAAGCAGTGAAGTCATGTGAGGAAGGGGTGACATCTGGAGAGGCCCTCGCGGCCTTGGCTCAGAACTCAACATACATGCACAATGTGCTCGGGCCTGCCTGCATCTTCCTCCGCAAGGGCTTCGCTGAGAGCCGGAAGGCTGTACGTAAGTCTGGACATGCACATCTACACACATGATAATGCAAAACATGTTCTCACTTATCTTCTTACATTTCAGAATTCAGAAAACACACTATATGCATTGAATATTAGGGAGTAAGTGCAGTCATCATCACTAAATAAAGTTGTATTATCCTGAAAGAGTTTAATTTGCAATATCGACTGGCTGACTTTACGCTATAAAATAAATACAAATAATACACGTTAATAGTTTAAATATACAAATTGACAAAGTTTGTATATACAGTTTAGTAGGAACTACCAGAATCAACTATTCCAGAGATCATGCAATAAATGTAAAAAATATTTCAGAAATTTAATCTGTACTCGGAAATAGTATCCATAAAAATGGTCAAAAAATACAGAGATCATCTGTAAATGGGTATTTGACATCCCTTTTTCTGTGATGTGACATGCTATATTATCTAGTTTAAACAGCATTTTGCCAGTTAATGTGTTATTATTTATGTAAACAGCTTTTATGAGCTCACTGAGAGATTATTTGTAGTTAAAGTGGACTAATGAAGGCAAAAGGATGGGGGGAAAGCACATTATAAATGCAGCAGTGCTTCCGCTCTGTTGAATCTTAAGCGATACAGCAAAATAAATCCTATTTTACCCGAGTTGTGAATGTGAGTTCAAAGTATGTATTGAATATGATACAATATCACATAGACTGTATTGAATGTTATGACTGTGTACCACCGAATAATGGCAAGAATTGTATCTACTGACTCTATGAACATTGCAGTCTGATTCACAAATGAATGACTCTTATGACTCAGTTCTTTGAGTCAGAAACATACAGCGTGACCAATGTAGTGTAATTGCCGAATGAATGACTCTGATGAGACGGTTCTTTTAATGAATCAAACATATATAGAGCGACCAATCTGATTCTCAAACTAGTGACTCTCATGAGCCGGTTCTTTTCAGTGAATCAAAAACATATAGCACAACCAAATTAGTCTGATTCCTGAAAGAGTGAATAGGAGCTGGTTCTGAATTGACTAAAACAGTGTCTGATTTCTGAACAAATGATTCTTATGAGCCGGTTCTTTTAATGAATAGCCTAGTTCAATGAGTTACTGGTTTGAATCAATCGGACAATTCCTTCACTGAACTAAACCCATTTAAATTCACACACACACACACACACACACACACACACACACACACACACACACACACACACACACACACACACACACACACACACACACACACACACACACACACACACACAGAGAGAGTTATGAACAATATTCATATAGTTTTTGAATATATACATGTGCAAAATATGGTAAGCACTGATACAATTTTGAGGTACACAAGGCTGTTTCTTTTTTCAAATGAAGACATTTTGCAGACCGCCATAAAGAAGCAGTGCTGCGTGCGTGTTTATGTATGAATCGCAGGGATCTGCGTTTATTGGTCACGTGATTGAGTTCCTCTGCAGGAGGGTGTCAGAGAGTGTTTGGAGGTGAGCCCTGTGTGTGTGCTTGTGTTCGAGGAGATGTGTGGAACAGGGAATGCTGGGATCAAATAAAAACTAACTGCTTAAGCTGATTATGAGAGATCAATCCTGAGTTTATATGTGCTGTTCCAGATTACTTAATCCAAATGGGAAGATCGAATTAAAAATTCAGACATAAATTCCCTTAGAGACTATAAGGGAAACCATGAAAAGGTTGGGTGTATTAGTTTACATGTGCCATTGTGATCCTAATGCTGTAATGAGTTTCTGCTTCTCACTAGCAGGGAATGGTGCATTGAATTAAATGACTGGATTCTTCACAGTGGGAGAAGGATGCAGCTGATGTCATCAATGGAACAAAACTGCGCACATTTGTGTGGATTGTTGTTGATTACTTTGTTTATTTTGTTGCAGAACAGAGAGCTGAGACCAGAGGAAATGGATGGTAAGTTCTAGCTCATTGCTAATAATCAGAAATGTTTCTTGAACACAGCATATTAGAATGATTTCTGCAGGATCATGTGACACTGAAGACTGGAGTAATGATGCTGAAAATCCAGCTTTGACATCACAGGAATAAATTGTGTGTGTGTACTTTCTTTTTACACTAGTAAAAAGGACAGTTGTCTTTCTTGCATCTATAAAACCTGAGATTACTTAAAACACTGTTATTTTGCTGCCTTGAAAACTCTGGACATGCAAATCTAGTTTTTGAGTATTCAACATTCCAACCTTTAATTCCATAAGCATCTTTCATAAAGCATTTTAATAAGACAGAGATTATCTCACCCTCCGTTCCCTGCAAATGCATTATAAATAAGCCATTCATAGTAAACATGCAGTTATTAGATTGATTGTTTGATATTAAACTAAACTGAACTAGAGTGTTTTGATCATGAATTTCTGGCATTCTCACATGAAAATTCTCACAATGAAATTTCACTGGATACAATGTGTCAATCGTTCGATTTAAATTTGAAGAGCTTTTATTTCTTTTCGAGTAGAGAGGGTTTGCAGAGAAGTATTTAGTTACAAGTGTTTTGGTCATTCATAGATACATTGTTGTGCTTTGTAAGTGCTTTGCAATTGTCTTCAAAATTGATTTGCATGAGGGAAGAATGTACAATAAAATATTCTCTTTTCATCATCTCCGACTCCCTCTCAACTGTCTTCTTTTTTTTTCCTGACCTGCTTTCCATCTTCACAGAGCTACGAGAAGCCTTCAAAGAGTTTGATAAAGACAAAGATGGCTTCATTGGCTGCAAAGACCTGGGGAACTGCATGAGAACCATGGGATACATGCCCACTGAGATGGAGCTCATCGAACTGAGCCAGCAGATCAACATGAACCGTAGGTTTTCTTTAACATACATGGCTCTGTTTGATGCTGCCTAGGAAGCTCACTAAGTTCTGTGTCCTCTGTCTTATAGTGGGGGGGCATGTGGATTTTGAGGACTTTGTGGAGTTGATGGGCCCCAAACTTCTGGCTGAGACGGCGGATATGATCGGAGTAAAGGAATTGAGAGACGCTTTCAAAGAGGTGAGTGAGGTAGAGCTACAGGATTTGCAGAAATAATCAAATTGTAATTTTTCTTATAAAAATCGTGACGGTGATTTAAAAAAACATTACAGCTTTGCTGTGCTTGTTTTTAGGGCTGCACAATTTGGCCAGAATTTTGAAATTATATATCGGTATGGCTTTAAAATAATAATTCTTCTTATTATTAATTATATAGAAATATAAAACATACTAAATAAAAATTAAATAAGAAATATAACTAATATAATATTTCACTGCACATAAAATGGAGTATTTAAGAAAAATATGATAATAAATATTTTATTTTACTCTTTTATTTTAAAAATCTAATTGCTTTTTTTCTGATAAAATTCCAGTTTTGCTGTGCTTGTTTGTAGGGCTGCACAACTAACCAACATTTTGTGATTTTATATCAGTATGTCTATAAAATAATAAGTATTATTATTGTTGTTGTAGTTGTTGTTATTATTTTATAGCAATTATGAAACAATAATAATAAATTATGATTATTATTATATTATTATTATATACTATTACTATATTTGATAATATGATAAATAATATGATAATATAATTATTTATTTTACATTACAACTGTAAAAATCTAATTGCGTTTTTTCTGATAAAAATTGCTATTGTGATTTAAAATGCAATTTTAAAAACATCCCAGGTTTTTAAAAAAACACCAAAAACATCCCCCCCCTCCCCTAAAACAAAGGTTTTAAGTCAGTTATTTTATATATTTTGCTGTAGTGTGTCAGTAGGAAATATCAGTTTACATTTCCAAACATTCTTTTTGCCATTCATTGTAATAATCCAGTGAGATTTGTGTATGCACAAGGAGTCTGACAATAGCCGGTATGATCTGATCTCACCATCATCGAGTCCGTCTGTGATTACATGAAGAAACAGAAAAAACTGAGACATTAGCATGCCAAAGACTTTTGCACAGTACTGTATTTCATTAAATCTCAGCCTTTGTGATGAATAGCTCACAAGTGAAATGACAGAAAATTAAAAACAAGTGGAAAATGAAGAAATAACATGAGCAAATAACATGTACCGTTTCTGTGTAGACTTCCTGCTTTCTTTGTAAAACACTATAAAACTGCTTAAAATTGCCATTCAAAGCAGGATGATTTGGATCCAGACATGTTAGAGAACACTCTTGTTTTGTTCTCCTTCTCTCAGTTTGACACTAACGGAGACGGTCAGATCAGTACAGCAGAACTCAGAGAGGCCATGAAGAAACTGCTGGGCCAGCAGGTGCTGTTATTTACTATGCTGAACCATCTGAAAGCTTTTAACTCTCCTCCAATTCTCTTTTCATCGCTTTATTGATCCTCTTTCCTTCAGGTGGGTCACAGAGATCTGGAGGACATTCTGCGGGACATCGATTTAAACGGAGACGGGCACGTCGACTTTGAAGGTGAGCCACCTTGTGTTGATTTTGCGCTGCTAATCAGTAATGCTAATTTCACTGCTGCAGTGTCTATACTGCGCAACAGCTTGATGCGGCCGGGGAGAAAAATGATCCGTCCGCTATAACCCAAAAAATATTAGATTCACTTTCCCTCAGTGTTTCTGCAGTGAAATGTAATTATAATAAATCATAATTCCAGGGTAAATCCCAAATTTAATGATATGTTTGTTCTCTTTTTGTTTTCAAAGTTATTAAAGTAGCAATCAACAGATTGTCCTTGTGCTTTAAGAATAAAAAATACATCGATACTCTTACGTTCACAGCCCAAACTAACCAGACCATGGATCATTCAGAGGGAAGATTGAAGAAACCTTTACTAACTTAAGTGGACTTCAGGGAAAAATGCAATGCAAAAGATAGGACTGAGACAAATGATCCCTATTTTTGGATCTATTATTATTTCTTTTGGCGCCTGTTGCTGTGAGCCGCTGTGTCACACAGTTTAGCTGCTAGTGAATCTCATCATGGTGAAGGCGGTAAAGTGACAGTAGTAGAGCTGTCAACCAGATTATCTCTTAACCACGGGATTATTTCACCTCTCAGATTAACCACGCGCAAAAAGAGCATGAAAACGGGAAGGACAAAAATAGCTAGCGCTGTTACTCCTGTTGATGACTGGAGGTGTGACAGTTCAACGTCCTCTTGCTGTATTTTGAGCTCGGGCTAAATTTGACTCATCCGGGGTCAGTGGTACATTTTATTAGATTTTTGCAGAGGAAATTTGTAAAGCAAGAATTTATAGAGCAGTGGTTCCCAAATGATGGGTTACGACTCAAAACTGGGTCACAGACAGCAAGGGGAAACAATGCCAAATGTAAAAATAACACAAGGCAACATAATAATAATAATAATCCACAGTTTGTACAAAATAAATAGACATGTCAAGTTCAAAGGGGGAGAAATATTATTGTTAACAACAAAACCTTTGTGAGGGTTACAAATTAAACTTGAACTATAACATGAAGAAGAATGAACTATAAAACTGTTTTTTCATTTTAATATAAATTTATGGATATTTGTGTGTGTGGCCTGGTAAACCCTATGTTATGAGGATAAAATGTCCCACAAAGATGGCAATATTCGAAATCCTTGGCCTTGTGGGGACATTTTTAGTCCCCATAAAACATGAAAACACAAAATGATTGTGTGTGTGTGTGTGTGTGTGTGTGTGTGTGTGTGTGTGTGTGTGTGTGTGTGTGTGTGTGTGTGTGTGTGTGTGTGTGTGTGTGTGTGTGTGTGTGTGTGTGTGTGTGTGTGCTAAATTAAACCACTTTCTGGTCTTTCTTCTTCCAGAATTTGTGCGAATGATGTCTCGCTAGAGGAAAGGTGGACAAACCACATCAAAAAAGGGATCTCCTGTGCTCTGACATAGGAAGATGAGGATGGAGGAGAGGAAAGATTAGGAGGAAAAGGGAGCAGCCTCACAAGAGGAACTTCCGGAATATGACCTCTGACCTCAAAGCACAAATGAAAGAACTGCACTGTAACCCTCCATGAAAGCTTTTATGAAGCCCAGAAGCCAACAGGACGCTCTTGTAAAAGAGATTCTTAATCTCAATGTGCTTCTTTTCCTGGTAAAAATAAAGGTTAGAATAACAGTGGCAATGAGAGGATGCCTCACTAATACTGTGATCTCTGATATATATATATATTTGTGAAACGGGTTTTTAACCCCATAAAAAGCCTGCAATGTGTCTGATGCAAAAAACGCCCCGAGAGCAACCTTACAAAAAAAAGCGAGTGATCAAATTGCTGAGTTAATAAGCATCAAAATATCCAGTATACTTTTACTGGCATCTCACACCTACTTTGTGACAGTAGGGTGCAATAACATTGCTGTTTCATATTTAAGCTATTTATTAATATTTGTAAAGTATATAGAGATGAGTGTGTATAGTTTCCCTTTAAAAGACTCTGGCTGTTTTACAGTAGCCTATGATATATTAGATTATCACAAAGATTTTATTTTATATATCAATGTACTGGGAAATGCTGGAAATCTTTGCTATCAATCATTTGCTATTTATTGTACAATACATCGGACCTATGCACTACTGTATGCGTGGACATATTTTTGAAAAAGTTGAGAAAGATTTGCCATAAAGAAAACATTAAACTGCCCTTTTTTGCACATTGTCCTTGCATGAATGCTAGTGCTGATGCAATTATGAGTCAACACAGCAGAGTAGCCTACTGTAAGCATACTTTGTGTAGTTTTGTCCTGTATTTAAATGTTGTGAGTTTAGTTAACAGTCAGATGAGCGTCTTTGATCTTAATTCACTCTTTGAGAATGTGTGTGTGTGTGTGTGTGTGTGTGTGTGTGTGTGTGTGTGTGTGTGTGTGTGTGTGTGTGTGTGTGTGTGTGAGAGAGAGAGAGAGAGAGAGAGTGGATTGGATTTCTTGTATCTTATTTGTGTGATTTCAAGTTTGTCTTAATTGAGTTATTCTATGCATGCCAAAACAACTTTTTGTAGAGTGTAGATTTCATTAAAGAGTTGTGCAATCAAAGAGTCTGTTTTACCTTGTATTCTTCAAACACCAAGACCAAACAATGAAAATAATAAAGCAATTGAATTACTGACCCACATTTAATGTCGCAAACAGACACATTTTATATCAAAGGATAAGTCATATGTACTCAGTGCAATACATTTTTGTTGTTATAATATATTTCATTTCAAATGCAATCACCTACTGTTACCTGCATGACGCATAGAGTTCCAGCTCCAGCATCTGGCCAGAGATGGTTCTGCATGATGGTATCCAACATTTAATTTATGAATGTCAATTTCACAATCACAATGCTCTCTGTAATAGGAATGACACAAACCATTTTTAGAAGGTCAGACTGGAACATAAGAAGCACTCAAATTTTACCGTATAAACATTTGAAATGAATCGGAACTGGTTAACTTTCCAAAAAAAAGAAACTCTTGAACAAAATTTTCACACTTTTACTAGATTAATTTATCTACCAACAGTGGGGAATTCATGAACATTTCCACCGCATTATTTCCATAACATCACATGCACTCTGATAACATTCTCTGGTGAAACTTACATTTTAAACATTTCTATAACAAAATGGCCAACTTATTTGTTTAAGGCTATTCAAATTTGCCTTTTTTATGCATTCTAAATACATCCGATTAAATAAGATTTTCACACATTGCTCCATTTGACAAATTAAAGCTAGTGACACAAAGATATATTTACCTTTTTGGTTTTTCTTTCTTGTCTTTATCACAGATGTCTCATTTCATCTCAGGAATGCTCTTTACAGACACTGTTGTCTCCTAGGCAGTGACCAAGTACGCTAATGTTTATTGGGACAGAATTGTTAGATTTGGTGGAAATTACACCACTAATAGAACCGTTTTATTTCATTTTAAAAAATCTAAATACATACATACAAATCTAAATAAATAAATAAATATGATCGTTTTTCAAGAGTTTTTGATGGATTGACGAGTTTGAACGGTCTTGAACGGTCTGGGCAAGAGTCAATTAATCAAATCTACATAAAATGCATTTTAAAAGTTTCAAATTAAAAGTATGGTAAGTTTACAAGACAATTTTAGTGTGATTTTTGTATAGCCTAACAACATGGAAAGTGGACTATTAGTTTAAAAATATAGGGCCTAAATATTTGTAACAAAATATTATTAATAATGCAGACGCCACAGGTCTAGAATCGGCTATCCCCGCAACTATTTATTCCCGAAACACGAGCGCACCATAGACTGTAAAAGAACAACTGCTCTGAGATCAGTGGTAGGAGGGGCAAACATCCTCAGTCCACCGGAAGCGGAAGTTGTGGATGCTGCTGATCGAGCAACGCGCCGCTACTGATGCTTAAACTTGTTGCATAACAACAACAACAGCAGCGTGTCGCGTTGCTAAAATGTCAAATTAGTATTTAATTGAGAGGACAAATCAGCATTTAAACGCCATCTTCAGGGAACAGGTCAGTATAAACAGCGGGTTTCATACATTTAGACGTTTGGGAGTTTAATTACGTGATTAAAGCTGTTGATAAGCGCTTTAGCATCCAGTCATTTACACCTCTTTATACAAACAATGTTTAATACAACTGCAGTTTTAACCCATTTATGGTTCATTTAAGATCTAATAAACATTTATTTCAGACGTTAAGATGAAGATTATGCTTGAGGTGTTATAATAGTGATATTTAGCTTTTAGAGTGCTGTTGAATTGTCCGTTACAATCCGTTAAATACTCATTGTAGTCGTTTAATAGTGTTCATCAATACATTTCATTACTCTGAATCTATTTCTGCTTTAGATGATTAATCATAAAGGGGGAAAAGCCATTTTATTTATTGAATAATGCCAAAATATTTGATGTGGACAGTTGTGAATGGAAGCATGTGGGTAGCAATATTACATTTGAAATGTAATATGCAAAATGACAATGCAATATGTAAAATGGCAATGCATTTCTGTATTTAAATTTACATTTGCCACTTCATACACTAGTTTTAATATGTACATTGAATACATATTTTAATGCTTTATAAGTTGCTAAATTAAAATTAAAATGTATTACAGAAATTATTAGATGTTTAACATGTCAAACAAGCAAAAACTGCAGCACAATTATCATTTAAATGTTTTTATTTATTTATTGCATTTACACTCACAATTGAGACACTTGCGATTGCATTTTCATTAAATGTACCGCAATGAATGTAGCAAAATTCAGTGTGCAAATTGAAAATACATTCTGAGCCGATCAATCATTGCGTGAAGTTGGCCCCGCCCCCACCGTCAAGCATTGCGTGAAATTGGCCCCGCCCCCACCGTCAATCACTGCGTTAAGTTGGCCCCGCCCCCACCCCACCCTGTCAATCACTGCGTGAAGTTTGCCTGGTTGGCTGGTGACGTCATAGTCTATAATTCAGTGTTTAATATAAAAATAAAAAAAAACAAGCAGCACAAACAAATTTTTTACCAGCACAAAACAGCACAGACAAACAAGACTATTTTGCGTGAATTTGGAGCATGTGGGGGGTTGGGTGACCTCAGAATGACCTATAAATATTACAAACAAATTTTTTTACAGCACAAACGAAGTAAAAACGATTGAGCCTATTTTGCCGACTTTTGCATTGGGTGGGGGCGTGGCCAACTTCATGCAGTGATTGACAGTTTGGGGGCAGGGCCAATTTCACGCAGTGATTGACAGGGTAGGTGGGGGCGGGGCCGGGACCAACTTCACGCAGTGATTGACGGGGTGGAGGCGGGGCCAACACCACGCAGTGATTGACGGGGTGGGGCTCAACTCGTCTCGGAATGTATTTTCAATTTGCACAGTGAATTTTGCTACATTCATTGCGGGACATATAATGAAAATGCAATCGCAAGTGTCTTAACTGTGAGTGTAAATACAATTAAGATTTTTTTTTAATGATTTAATTGATCATTTTGCTACAGTTTTTGCTTGAACATGTTAAACATCCTAATCATTTCTGTAATACATTTTAATTTAGCAACTTTTAAAGCGTTAAAATGTATTCAATTTACATATTAAAACTAGTGTATGAAATGGCAAATGTAAATTATATAATTGAATTATCATTTTCATTTTGCACCAAACGTTGCACAAATGTAATGGAAAATGTAAATTTTAATACAGAAATGCATTGCTATTTTACATATTGCATTGTCATTTTGCATATTACATTTCAAATTGAATATTGCTACCCATATGCATCCATGATGTAGAACTCTTCAAAAACATTTTCCCCTCCTTTTTTCCTAGATATATCAGAAATGGGAGTGGACGATGATGTGAGACAATTTCAAGTAGGTCATTGATGAAGAAATATTCATTCCAAGAGACTGTGAAAGGAGCAAAGATTGAGCATTTATGCACATTTATTTATATTTCCAACACTCTCATTCAGGGTTTTCTTAACCCTGATGTGTCCCGCAGACATGTCTGTAGCATCGTAGGGTGTTCATTTGATGGATATGGATATAAAATGATAATTTTCCCCTAAATGCCCATGAAGGCTGTGTTTCAGCGGAGGCTTCAGAAATTGAGGCACTATAGAGGAATCCATCAGTCTGAGTTTAGGTAATCTCGTCACTTTTAAATCGTTCCTTCCCTGCGTCTTGGTCAAGATGGAGTCCTACCTCTTCCCCTTCGACAGCCTGATCTGTATGCTTCTGGGCATTTCCTTCACGGTGTGGTTCACCCTTCTGCTGGTGTTCATCATCGTACCCGCAATCCTCGGCGTGTCTTTCGGGATCCGCAGACTGTATATGAATTCCCTGATCAAGCTTTTTGAGGTGAGTGAGACCATTTACAGTGATTATCTCATGATTAAATGACTGAACAAGAATATCAGTGGAGCTGTGGAAAGTTAAACCAGGTGAGATGGTCTGTTTGTGGTGTAAACGTCTCATAATATAAGTTGGAAGGTCATCCGGGGAGTCTTTTGCTCTGTGTTTTACTACTTAGTTCAGTAGTCAGCACTCTCTCCCTTCACTAAAGATGCCAGAGGCTAAAAATAGAAAAACACATTCACGTTTGACTGAATTAGTAAGTCTGGAGGGTCTGGCTGTCATTTGACTTTGCCTCAGACTTTAACCTGTGCTGTCACATATTCTTACATGCATTGTTGATGCAGGAATCTGGCAGTTTGCGTTGGTTTAAATGTTGGTTTAAATGTGTGAACTTTACTCCGGAAACGAAAGTATTCGACTACTCGTTTTAGAAAGTGTTTTTTTTTTTTTAACCACATGAGAGAAATAATTAGTTTTGCTTCAGATCATCAGCATGTAGCTCTTTGCTTGAATTTATATGAAAATATAAGCCTAAAAAAAAAAAATCAGTAATTGTGAATCCCACATTGATGGGTCAGGTACATTACCATTCAAAAGTTTGGGGTCAGGATGATTTTTTTTATCTTTTGAAAGAAATAAATACTTTTTTGAAGCAAGAATGCATTAAATTGGCCATTTAGGTGACAATAAAGACATTTATATTTATTCATCAATTGAGCATAATAAGAAATGTTAAATAATTAGGATTATTAGAATAATTTCTGAAGGATCATGTGACCCTGAATACTGGACTAATGGCTTCTGAAATTTCAGCTTCTTCATCATAGGAATAAAATATTAAAATAGAAGGGTTATTGTAATAATATTTCACAATATTACACTGTTTTTTTATCAAATAAATGAAGCCTTGGTGAGTATAAGAGATTTTCACAAATATTAAAACAACTTGAAAATAGTAGCTTGTTGAAAAAACATTTGATTCACAGGTAGGTGAATTCATTTATGAATTAATTTAAATAATTCTGGTAACACTTTATTTTAAGGTGACGTAGTTACACGATACTACATGTACTTACTTACTCTAGTAAATTATGCATAATTACATGTAACCCTAAACCTAACCGTAAGTACATGTAGTTAATTAATATTACTCAGTACTTATTTAAGTTATTACAATGTTACTATGTCACCTTAAAATAAAGTGTAACTGTAATTCTTAATTGTAATACTGCAGTGCACATTTTGGCAATTTAGTAGGTCACCTGTGTGTTATGTGCACACAGATTGAATTGACATACTGTTCATAGTATGCATACCGTATCCTGTAGAAACAGTTAGTGTGTTAGTATACTGTTATAGAAATAACCTATTCCTATTGCGTGTTTCCATTCAGAAATGGAGAAACGATGGTATCAAAGATATCACACACTTTGGATAACATGAAGCAAATCATTAGGTCTAATGCACAATTTAATGCAAAAAGATTTTGCTCGCCTACAATGTAATTTGAAAAATTGAGATGCATTATAATCACTTTCTTGATTCTATCAATTAAATTCAAATCATGATGTGCCTAAATGACTGATGTGATGTAGTCACTCGTTCAGACCGTCTCCAGACTCCCTAAGAACCTCCAGATGGCTGTTTTTCAGTGACTAACTTCCACTTACTCTTTTGTCCGGTGACCCTGAACAGGGGAGCAAAATTTAGTCTGACAAGCAGCTTGACTGTTCACTCTTTCCCCATCCCGACCGTGACATCCACAACTCCCTGAGTCACAGCATCATCAGCAACCACGAGAGAGTCACTGTTTACTTTCACACAGAGAAAGGACATCTTTCCACACTCGGTGCTCAGCTGCCGTCCTTGCTTGACTAATCCACTTTTAATGATCCCTTAGGGAAAATTCAGATGCAGCGACATCAAATGTTGAGTGCACACCGCACACATGTACATGCATGTGCAGGTATACATAAACAAGGCAAAATATGGCAGATTTGTACAGGGATTACGCAAGTGTCTTAAATTGGTTACAGGAAGTAAAGTCTAAGGGCCGATTCACACAGAACATGTTTTTGCTGTTAAAAATGTGAGACCCAGGTCAGTGGAATGAATAAAACAATGGAAAAACACGTTCTGTGTGAACGGCTGCAAAGAACTTCATTTTACACATTCAGTATATAGATTGTATTAGTATTGGCAGAGTTATCTGTATTTTACAGATTATTTTTGTATCAGCAAAATCCAATATCGATCAACTTCAAATTCGTACATATTTCGATACAAGTACATAAACCAATTTCAATACAAGTTTGTTTAACTAAGTAAAATAATCTAAGAGACATGATTTATTTTTGAGATTGTATGAGTTTTTGCATGGACATACAATATTAATTTTTATTTGTGTAGGTCTTATAAAATATGTGAAATTTGATTTTAAAAACTATGCACTACACAGATACTCTGTATTTAGTTCAGTGTGATGTGGCAGGTTTAAGACAAAGCGGTTCTTTTAGCCTGTTCATCTCAATCTGAACTGATTCTTTTAAATCAAGTGCTCTGGTTTCAAATAGGTTTTATAGATTCCAATGTGAGGTTGGTATGAAATCAATCCGATTGATGAATCCGAACAAGGTGTTTACATGAATGATAAATAAAGTAATCGGGTTGATGTGCGCTATTATATGTCACAAGTTTCAAATCGGATCTGATGTTTTGACATGTGCACACTGCACGAATATACAGAGTTTCCCGCTTTTCGCGCATAAATATTCTCCTCTATTGGTTCTTTATTTGTTTTAAAAAGCAGACGTGATATTAATTCGTCTCTGGTCATAATTTAGAGCATATTAACCGTTTTGCCGTGCTGCTTATTGATCACGCAGTAAAAATGCCCCTCCCCGCGGCCAAAACCAGTCGTCTGTGGATGAGAATCCAAAACAAGCACTGGTGGGATGTTGTCCTGCTTTACTTCACAGACGCGCGAGTGAAATGAGAATTTTAGAATGACGGGAAACGTATTAATATGACACTTTATTAAACAGGAAGAACAGCTCGTTCCGCGCGTCATACGTCATTGCACAGGCGCAGTCCTTTCAGTTTCGGTTTTCAATCCGATCAAGTGTTTACATGTTCTCTCGATCGGATTACAAAAGGGATAAACCACCCCTTTCAATCCGATCGAAATTTCATTCAGATCGAGCTCAATCGGATCGATTAAGGTGTTTACATGAAGGTTTTTTAGTCCGATTGAGCCGTCAATCCGATTATAAGTGTCCATGTAAACGCAGCTATTTTTACTGAATCATCATAAAGAACTGGTTCCACAAAACGATTCATTCATTTTTAAAGTTGAACTGTCAGTGGATGGTGTTCATGGGCTCATATGAGGTTTTCAGGGGCTTTGGCTGAACTCCAGGTCTCCACAAGGACACATGGATCAGCCGTTGTGTTCTCCTCCCCGGTGGCTGTATCTCTGTGGAATTGGCGCCCCAAAGGCTGTTTATCGCTTGAATGTTGTTTGTTTCCCCATCCTCATGACAGCTGGGTGAGTTCTTTTGGGGTCGCAGACCAGCCCGCCATTGGGGATACAAAACAAATGTAACAAAAGGAAGATTAAGTGATCCAATTAAGTCTCATGTCATGTAATTCCATAATGAAACACGTCCATAACGAGATGAAATGGTCAAATAAAATAAAATTTTCACCTTTAATTTGGACAAATACCACAGTTTGAAAAAATCACTATTTTGCGGCTTTGTTACTGCGATACTACAATGGACACTGCAGGATACTGTTCTGAACCATTACAGTGTGCAGTTTATTTCATTTGTTCTTTCAGTGGGCGACCTTAAGAATGGAGCGAGGAGCCAGAGAGAAGAATCAGCATCTCTACAAACCCTACAGCAATGGTGAAACACTAAAAAGATCATTCACATGAGTTCCCACCAACGTCATATTTTCGACATTGTCGTAACCCTGCTCTTTTTTCCCCCCACAGGGATCATTGCTAAAGAACCAGCGTCCCTCGAACAGGAGATCCAGGAAATGAGGCGTGGCGGTGCAGAGCCTGAGTTTGACATGTCTGACATCTTCAATTTCTGCCGGCGAGGCGTGGAGAGCATCGTCGATGACGAGGTGACCAAGCGCTTCACAGCGGAGGAGCTGGAGTCCTGGAACCTGCTGACCCGCAGCAACTACAACTTCCACCACATCAGCACCAGGCTCACGGCGCTCTGGGGGGTGGGCGTGCTCATCCGATATGGGTTTCTTCTGCCACTCAGGTGAGAGGGAGATCGATGGATACTGCATGAATGCTTTGTGGACGGATATGGTTGGTAATCGCCAGAGTAGTGGTTTTCAAATGGGACTATTAAATCAATTAGACGTGATGAACTGGCTCTGAAAAGATTTTGTTTCGGTTCCAGCTTGCAGAAATATTAGCAAACTGATGGAGCCTAAGTGAGAAATAGTCGAAGTTCTGTGTGGCCCGATTCCAAACCTTAAAAACAGATTGGACTTTAAGGATTCACCGGTTTTAAACTGTCAGCACTTTTAAGGCATCAGCAGTTTTAAGGCCTTACGGTGCCCAATGCTAAGTGCTCAAGGAGAAACGGACACCTTGTATTTTTATTCAAAAGAACTATGCAGAAAAATGCTGTTCTAATCTCCACTAGCCCGATTACTCTAATGCAGACATAATGTTTGTGTAGTGATTGTTAAGCTGTGTCCTTCTTAGATCTTGCTTTTAACATTTGCCGTGTTGCTCTTACAGGGTCACGCTTGCTTTTACTGGTGTCGGTCTTCTTGTGGTTCAGTCGTCAATCGTTGGCCTGTTTCCGAATGGAAGGTATGTCCGGTACACTTCTGAAGGTCTGAGGGCTGTTGAGTTGGGTTTAAAGGGATGGTTCGGGGGAAAATCAACATAGGGTCCTTTGCACCATGACCTCGAGCCAAACAACCTTTGCCTTTTTTCCCTTGGTTGAACATTATTAAAGTTAGAGCTTATTTAGAGATATCAGCCGAAAGGCTTAGTGCAGGCGCTAATGGATCTAAGATTGTATCTCATAAATTACCACACTAATAATCCCCAGAATGGTACCAAACTTCTACAGTAGTACAAATAGGTTCTGTACTGGTGGCTTATGCTACCGCTAACCCGGACGTCGAGGTCACTTCCGTGATTTGGGAAAAGACCGCAAAAGTCCTTACGTCCTTAAGTGACATTCATTGTGATGCAAATAATAATAAATGCTTTTCTATTGAAAGAATCCTGAAAACTTTATCTCTGTTTCTACCAGTGTTAGCAGCACAAGTGTTTTCAACTGTCATAATAAAAACAAATGTTTCTTGAGCAGCAAATCAGCATATTAGAATGATTTCTGAAGGATCATGTGACACTGAAGACTGGAGTAGGCCTAATGATGCTGAAAATTCAGCTTTGATCACAGGAATAAATTTAATTTTAAAATATATTCAAACAGCAAACAGTTATTTTGGGTTGTAAAAATATTTCAAAGTATTACTGGTTTTACTGTATTTTTTCCATCATTGGAATAAATGAGCATTTTCTATTGTAATATATTATGAAATGTATATCATTTACTGTATTTTGAATCAAATCTTTTTTCTAAAACATATGAAAATCTTTCCGACCCCAAACATTTGAATGGTAGTGTAAAATCAATCAAAATTCAATCAAGAGCTGTATAATAATAATTTAACATATTAGAAAGTGTTTGTCTTAAGTAATAAGATATAAACACATGCATATATTGGCTAGTTGATCTAAACATTCTCAAAAACCCATTAAATCTCTTGTTCCAATGTAAAAGTGGTTTGTTTACAATGTTTTCTGTGCTCTAATGTGCAGAATGAAGAATTATCTCAGCGACAAGGTTCATTTAATGTGTTACCGGATCTGTGTAAGAGCCCTCACGGCCATCATTACCTATCATGACAGGTATTGACACACAAACACTTCCATATTCCAGTATTAAACATTATTATTAAAGTTGTCATGTTGCTTGGTGACTACAGCTACACATCTGTATGCCTGTTGCATTGTTTTATTTTCCATATTTCTTACTATCCACTTACTTTTTTTTTTCCTTCAAGTGAGAATAAACCCAAAAACGGAGGAATCTGTGTGGCCAATCACACCTCGCCTATCGACGTCATCATTCTGGCCAGTGACGGATGCTATGCTATGGTAGTGTGATGTTTGTGTTTATGACTTTGGTTCAGTATTGATGTTTAATGTAATATGAGTCCTCCGGTTCTACTCGCACCGCTCTGAGCTGGCCTCCATTACACTAGCAGTTAATAATTGTGTGTGCATCAGGTGGGTCAGGTCCATGGTGGTCTGATGGGGGTCATTCAGAGGGCGATGGTGAAGGCCTGTCCTCACATCTGGTTTGAGAGGTCTGAAGTGAAGGACCGACACCTAGTGGCCAAACGGTAACAGTGCATTTACTGACATGCATCCATTTTCTTACATTTACAATTTGAGCATTTCTGTTTGACACAAATTCAAACAAATATTTTTTTTATATATATATAGTTTAAGTGACCACGTTGCAGATAAAAGCAAACTACCAATCCTTATATTCCCAGAGGGTGAGTGTTAAAACTTCTGTTTATAAATAACCATTTCATAGACTGAAGTATGTGGAATAAATCAACTTTTTTTTTTTTTTTTTGAAGGAACTTGTATAAACAACACTTCAGTCATGATGTTCAAGAAGGGAAGCTTTGAGATCGGCTGCACAGTTTATCCTGTGGCCATAAAGGTAAGAACAACCTCCTCTTTTATGTTATACGTTGACTTCATCGTTATAAAGCGGCTTTAAATTGCTCTGGCTGTTGTTTTGGCAGTATGATCCTCGCTTTGGTGATGCGTTCTGGAATAGCAGCAAATTTGGGATGGTGAACTATCTGCTGCACATGATGAGCAGTTGGGCCATTGTGTGTAGCGTCTGGTACCTTCCACCAATGAGCCGAATGGTGAGGGGTGAAGCTTCAAAAGAGATGGAAAAACTACCATTCAAAAGTTTGTTTTTAATACTTTTATTTAGCAAGGATGAATTAAATTGATCAAAAGTGACAGTAAAGACATTTATATTAATAAATAATATATTATTATAGACTAAAATAGAAAATAGTTGTTTTGGATTGTAATAATATTTCACAATATTAATATTTGTACTTTATTTATGATCAAATAAATGCAGCCTTGAGGAGAATAATACTCAAAAACATTAAGAAGTCTTTCAGACCCCAAACTTTTGAATGGTATTGTATTTTTATTTTCCCCAAACCTTTTTGCCACCCCTTCATTATATTTAGGTGAGTTTTATTTTTCCAGGAAGGAGAGGACGCTGTGCAGTTTGCCAACAGGGTTAAAGCAGCCATCGCTAGAAAGGGAGGACTGGCAGACTTGTTATGGTTGGTTCCTCTTTAAAAAGTGTCAAACACAAATGTAATATGAGTTGGGACTTGAAGAACACACATGGACATTTTAAAATGGAATAAAGCTTAAACCTTTTGTGCTCTGCATGTTCACAGGGATGGTGGACTGAAACGAGGGAAAGTCAAAGAAGTTTTCAAAGAGGAGCAGCAGAAACTTTACAGCAAGGTTTTAGTGGGCAGCAGCGAAGACCGCAGTCGCTCTTGAAGAGATGCAGCTCTGCTTGACTTCACACGTGCTGCTCGGCCCTAGACTGGCCCCCTCCTGAACCTGCTCGGACACAACTGTAGAACTGAGCCGATGAAGTCATTCGTGAGCCGGTGGGAAAGCTGTGTCGCCAGACCCTCGGCTCACTGCTGCGCCTCAGGAGCTTTTGCATTGTTGCACGATTGTCTCTGTTGCTTTCAATTCCTGGGCTGATAATGATTTCCGTTTGGAGTGAGAGTTACACATGGCATACTTGAGTGAATTATTTTTTTTATATTTATTTATTTTTTCCTTCACAGTCTGTTTCAGTTTTGAATTTTTGTGCTCTGTTAATGTAATGCATGATGTCCCAGGAGAAGAAAGAGTGGAAGAGTTTGAAGTGATTTATTTAAGATTGTGTAAAAAAAGTGAAGGGATGATGTGCGTAGAACTGTAATGTTGGTAGAACCATGAAGAACAATGTCTGTTAAGTGTTTAGCTGCTCAGATCATCTCCTTATGGCAGCCTCTCTAGTGTGCTGTTTGTTCTTTTTTTAATACAGTAGTTTTTTTTTTTTTACATTGTCTTCGTTTACTTTTTAATTTATACAGTCAAACAGTATTCATTCAAACGCTATTGAAAGGTTAATGTCTAACCATTCTGAAAGGACAATGTTTTGTTTTTGTTTCAAGCAGGTCAAGTTTCTAATTTAAATCAAGACCATATAGGGCCTGATTTTCGTCAACAATCTCTTAAGAATTTTCAAAACAGAACACTAACTATCTTTGTTGGGATATATCCATAATGTGTAGGGCAGTGTAATGAAAAGGAAAATCATTTAAGTTAGAATGGCGGGTCAAAGGGTTTCTAGACCTCGTACTTTTTTCATTCCACTGACCTTTGTCTCATGTTTTTATCAGCAAAATACATTCTGTGTGAACTGGCTGTAACGCAGATCTATACAGAAAAACTTTTAAAGGGGTGGTTGATTATGATTTCACTTTTCTAACTTTAGTTAGTGTGTAACAACACATTCTCACCCACAAATCGTCACTTTTTCGTGCTTCAATATCCGACGCACAAAGCACCCTTTAGCGTCCATATGTGACGCCTCGGTTATGGGTAGGTTTAGGTATGTGGTAGGGTTATGCGTCTCATATGGACGCTAAAGGGTGCTTTGTGCGTCGGATATTGAAGTATGGTTGAAAGTGACGAAAAAGTGACGATTTGGGTATGAGAATGGGCTGTGTGTAACGTTGCTGTTTGATCTGCAAAGTTACAACACTTGAAGTTCAAAGCAAAGGGAGATATTTGCTTTTAAGAAATTGCTTTTTAAGGACTACAACAAACGGCTGGTAGGGACTACAGGACATTCCTCCCGGGTTAGTGACATCACCAACCCCAGAATTTACATAAACCCCGCCCCCGGAACACGATTTAATGATTATCAAGACAGAATATGCTAATCAATGACAAGAAGATAACTACTCATAAGCTTCATAAATTCATCAACTAACCATTCAGAAATGTCCTGTTGCTTTTACATGTCACTTCTTGAGTCTCCATCATTATCTGACTCCGGTTTGAACATAAAAGGCTAAAAGTTTTTTAAATTTTCAGTGCATGTCTGTGAGGTAAAGTGACACAAGCTGTTGAAGCTCCGCCCTCTGTGCTGGGAGCAGCAGCTCATTTGCATTTAAAGGAACAGACACAAAACGGTACGTTTTTTTCTCACCCTCAAAAAGTGACAATTTTAACATGCTAGATAAAAATATCTGAGAGATATTTTGAGATGTTCCTGCCGATTCCTAGGCGAACTCAACTTCTTCCCGTCTACATTTTGCGCCATTTACTAACTTGTGTGTTTATAGCCTATTAAAAATAAGCGTACTTTTATGCAAAATGGTTTATCCAAGGGGTTCATTTACAAAACGTTTAATTTCTGAATACTTAAAATAAATATAGGCTTTTTGTCAGCTTGATTATTAGCATTATCAGCAGATGTCGAAATTTGCACAGTACCTTTCATGATCTAAAACCAATAATTTATTCCTATAGCATATTAATAACAAATGGCAAACATGGGATCTATAGCCTAGTTATACTATGAACAAACTCCATGAAATCAGCCCCATGTTGGAAGAAGTTTCTATCAGTTCTCAAACAGATTGTAGAATAGGCCATTCAAGGACGACACGAACGTTTTTAATACTAGAAGATCCATCAACATGTTCTTTCTTTCAAAACTCTTTATCATTGAATCATGTTTTAGTAGATTGTGCTGGTTTTAACCCGGTGCAAAACCTTTTTTCTCGGCTAACTCTTGAAGAATTTATTTTAACAAAGTCAAACATCTCCGGTTACTAAATGTAACCTCGGTTCCCTGTGATGAGAGACATTGCATCGGAATCTAACGCTTTAGGGAAACAAATGAGATTCCGAAACAATGTCGAAGTGACTGAAATCAAAAGGCAACCTAATAGCTAATAGTTTTTAGCAAAATAAATTGTAAAAATATGGTATAGTTTTACCATATTTTTTTCTTGCCATGAAAATAGCCACAGAAGCTGACATGGCATGAAAAAACAATGACATCAGCAAAGAACATCATGTACAGATGTTCATGCGTGGTGTGAATGCACACAGAGCCTCTATATCTCTAAGCTCCAGAAGACCTTTAAAAATACACCATAAACACGGCTGACCCCTTTAGTCTTATTGGCACAGGCCAGAAACACAAACCGATTGTGTTGTTCTTAAAGGGCATTTAGATTCAAAGCTTGTGGCAGACAGATGAGTTTGACAGGTCCACCACCATGGGGGTTTCGTATCTGTGGAGGAAGAGACTTCAAGAGGACACTGACTTTCTCGAAGGTGAGCTGAACACGTGACCCACGTTTTCTTATGAACAAAACATTTTGAAAGTGTTAAGCATAAGCACTGTGGTCACCCTGATCCCAGACTCCCTGTTAATTCGGTTAGTTATTCACACAGTTAACTGACCAGCTCTTTGTGAACATAAAGTTAATGTTAAATGTTGCTACAGTGAAGGCCCTTTTAGATTGTTTGAGTAAAGCTATAGGATTGTGACAAGAATCCAGTTTTCTGTTGTGCAACTTCCTGCTGTTCTTCTTCCACCCAGGAGGCGTCAGTCAGGCCAAAGCAAACCCATGAGTCGAGATAGGGCCAGTCCAAGAGCTTAGTGCACTAGACCCATGCTGTCTAATAACATCACATGTTTCTCATTGTTCATGTGTTCAGCAGTTCTCAAAGCTTCAAAGCCCCACTGGAGAGAAACTGCAGTCCTAACAGCTGAAACAACATGCAAATACTAATATTACACTGGAATCATGTTTGCCTTCAATTCAAGTTTGTACATTTAGTTTAATACCATTACATGGACAACATTTCATGTTGAAGGCTTTTGAAAGCTTTGCTGCCATCTTGTGTTCAAGTCAAATTGAAGATGTCATATCTCATATCGTATTGGCAGTGTTATTTTAGAATCATTGATATACTATTATAGTTTTTGTTAATATTTTGTATTAAACTTTATTTTATATTATCTTTTTTTATTTTCATTTTAAGTTTTAGTAATTTTGTGTGTTTTTGTCATTTTTATTATTGTTTTTTAAATACCTCCGTGGTGTTGTATATATATATATATATATATATATATATATATATATCAATGTATATATCTTTCTCAGATATATATCAATGTAGGCTATATATCTGTCTCATATATATATACAGTGTGTGTGTGTGTGTGTGTGTGTGTGTGTGTGTGTGTGTGTGTGTGTGTGTGTGTGTGTGTGTGTGTGTGTGTGTGTGTGTGTGTGTGTGTGTGTGTGTGTGTGTGTGTGTGTGTGTGTGTGTGTGTGTGTGTGTGTGTGTGTGTGTGTGTGTGTGTGTAATAAAATAAGTATATATACTTTTTTATATATTAGTATATATATAGTATATATTTTCTTTTTTCAGTTGATGTTTATTTTATTTCAAGTAATGAGAATTTTTATGGTTTTTGTTAACAATAATATTTCCGTTCATTAATTTCAGAAGGTTTCCACCACAGGACACAACTTTGCATCTGATTGGATTCCAATATTTAAATCACAGACCACCAAGAAAAAGTAATACCATCATATACAGTCATGACACTCTAGAGGGCGCATGCTGATTTTATTTCAGGTCCTTTACATGCATTCTGCAGGCAATCAGATCATTACCGCATGGCACAAGCTGACTGGCTCTGCTGATCCTGCAGCCAATGAGATTACTTGCTCAACATTTAAATAGTCTGGTTCAGTGTTTGCTGTAAGCTAGTCCTGCAATCAGAGTTCCTCTGAAACCCTCCACCTCCCCCAGCTCCACCTGCCTAGATCTGCTACAGGATTAATGTGTCTGTTTAGTATTTGTGCAGCAGCAGCAGCAGCAGCATATCTTACATGATCACACCAATCAGCTTGTGCCATGTGGTAATGAAGTGTCTGTGTGTCTGTTAGCAGCAGGAAATGTATACTTGCTCTGTAGCAGCAGCAAAAATCAATCATCTTGTAATACATTAACACTGCCATATTCAATAACATGCAATAACTATTCAGAGCGTTGTCATGAGTGATATCTCATTTTCTAGAACATAAAAGAACATTAGGACGTCTTGTTGAACTCATGATCTCTGACTCTTGTCTCAGGGTGAGCTTTAATTATCCAGTCTGGAGATACCTGAAGAGCTCAGGAGAATCAGGAC
Organism: Leuciscus leuciscus; assembly: GCF_965113295.1. Classification (NCBI taxonomy): domain Eukaryota; kingdom Metazoa; phylum Chordata; class Actinopteri; order Cypriniformes; family Leuciscidae; genus Leuciscus; species Leuciscus leuciscus. The sequence continues at coordinate 26,052,781 of NC_138723.1, read as the reverse complement.
GCAAGTTCAACCTCAGCGACACAGACAGTCCAACACTTCCAGAATACAGGAAGGACTAGAACGTGAGTATTTCATTTCACTCTTATCATATGATTCATTCTTGCATTAAAACCTCTCAAAGCCATCTGGAGCGATCCAGCACAATCAAAGGTTCTGCACTTGTGAGAGATGTGGCTACGTCATTGTGTGAGAACCCTAAAACAGACCCTTTGTTTTTGTTTTTTTCTACTTTTTTTTGTGTAATGTTGCTATTTGAGCATGAAAAGGGTCTGTAAATTAAGCTTATATTTTTTCCATCCTGCGAGTGAATGGATGTTCTTGTCTCAACAAGAAGGAAAAGTGATTTTTCTTTCAAATCTTATTTTTTATTATTTTTTATTATACATTTTGTCTAATTTTAAGTTTGTTTTAAGTATCCTGCACCTTTCAGTATGTTCATTTGTATGTGTTATTTTAGTATCATTGAGATGTTATTATAGTTTTTATTTACAATTTGAGTCAGTTAAAATTTTTATATTTGCCATTAAATTTTTATTTTAAAGGTTTTGTCATTGTTTTTTGTCCTTTTTAGATTTTTTTTAAATGTCTTTTAGAATTTTTATTCATTTTTTTGATCATTTTTCATTTTCATTTTAGTCAAATTTATTTATTTTTTTTAGCTATTAGCATTTTGCATTTTAGCTATTATAACCCTGGTTTTTAGCAAGTGTATGTTTTTTTATGATGCTCATCAAAATACAGTTGCTCCAAAACTTTTATAATAGTGGCAAATATATAATCTAAAGTTCACCTAACATTAAAATTCTGTCTTATTCTACATGAAAGTGGATGATAACCATGGCTATCAAGCTCCAAAATGACAACGCACCATTAAAGCATCTTAAACATGTCCTGAAATCTTCAAGTCCCCCTGTAGTGAAAATAAAGCTTTTGTTTATATGTCTATGTGGTGTTTTTAATATTCTACAAGACAAAACATGCAAATTCAAGTCAACATCATTGCTGAGTATTTTCAGTGAAACAAAGACAGTTTTAAAAACACGGTTTCTGATGTCACAAACTACCTGGTAACCAATCAGATCAACGTGTGATCGTCAACGAGTGAATCTCTGAGCTGGTGTAAGTGAATGGAGGCGGGGCTCATTTGCATATTCATAAAACCTTGTATACTAAATGAGACAAGGAGCCTCATTCAAGCTATTTAAATATTTCATTTTGGTGATCAAAGATGAATTTTAAGGGATAAAGTTATCCCTATACAGACTATAGAGGGACTTTAAACCATACAGTAGCTTTGTGTTTTTTATTGTATGAGTTTTCTTTATGGTTCCACATTATAAAGAAAGTTATATGGTTTCAAAAATCCACGAGTAAATTATGACAATTCGGATTTTTGGCTGAATTTTTCCTTTATTGCATTGGTTCTTGGTCCTCTCTAGAGGGCAGTATTTTCTCATGATTCACAATTGCATTATAGTAATTCAATCCATGCAGTCTGTGACTGAATGATCAAATTATGCTTTCAATTAGTCTCTGGCATCTTTGTGGAAGAGATGACATCATTGGAACGCATCCCACGGCCATAACAGAGAAAAAAAGAGTGCCATGTCATAGATGCTTTTTTACAGTGTGAATGTATTTTTACTGCTGTAGCAAACCATAGCCTGCAGTCTGACCTCATTTTAGTAAAATAATACAAAGATAAAGAGTTAGACGGCCGTGCCCTGTTGACTTCCACTCCCCATGCAGAACTATGAAGGCCTTGAACGACAGGTTTCAGGAACAATGCAAGCACGCATTATCCTCACGAAGGAACTGGTGTTTGTCCTCCTCATGTTTACTAACCCTGAATGACAATGAAGGTTCATCAGTAATGTATGATGGTGACTTTGTGTTAATACCTGGTGTTTTGTAGAACAACAACAGATTCATATACAATTATAAATTATGAAACAAGTAAAGTCACATATAGCGCTTTATACAATGCAGATTGCTTCAAAAGCAGTTTCACAGTAATAAACAGGAATAGACATGTTGTAAAACTTCAATTTCAGCTGTAAAGCAGCTGTACGGTACACAATGGTATAACTCCCACAAACAATTCCTTGTTTTGGTTGAATCTATCTCTATATTAGGTCATTATAAAACTTTATTTGAAGTAATCAGGGTGGAAGTGTTTGTTTTAGTATCTTAAATGGCTTATCTCTGTTGGTTTGCTCTATATATCAGAATGTGGACTGTGTTCTTAGCAGAAAAGTCTTTCTTTTAAGTTTTAAATCTCTTTTGCAATAAGAACAGAATAGATCATGTTCATTTGTGTTCCTTTTTTCATGAACAATAGAACTGGTCACTGCCAGCATGACAATTTAGTATAATTGTTGCTTTGTGACACTGTGCAGTTCTCCAATGTCTAAATTTAGACAATTTAATTATACATCTCTATTAAAGAGTCATAATTGAAAGAAGCATCAATTATTTTAGTGTGTGCAATGACACAAGTTGTTGCTAAAAACAAGTTGCAAGAAGCATTAGTCATGGTTTAATTTAGGCATTGTCATGTAAATAAAATCTTAGAGATAGTCCATAAACCTTCCTTAGAAATCAAAATGATAGTGTATATATATATATATATATATATATATATATATATATATATATATATATAGAGAGAGAGAGAGAGAGAGAGAGAGAGAGAGAAGCACACAAATTAAGCCTTTTTCAGAGAGTTTCCAGCTTTTGTGTGTGTGTGTGTGTGTGTGTGTGTGTGTGTAGAAATATCAAAACAAACAATACAAATTCAATACATTTCAAATGCTAGGGGGAGGTATAAACAGTATTATGGGAATACTTAAAGAATGTAGCCTACATGTTTGTAAAATTCGAATAGCTTTTTGTTTCTTCGAGGGCAATATTGACTCAATATAATGCTTCACTTCATTTTAAATGCACATTTATGAATGTGAAATTTACACTTATCAAAATAATTTTTTTTATAAAATAAGTGCGGGGTAGATTGTTTCCAGCTCTGCCCAATGAAACAATTATTCGTTGCGTCACAACAGGCCACGCCCACACGCAGTTGCTCCACATGAACAGGCGTGTGGGCGTGGCCTCAGAATGACGCTCACTTGTTGCTTCACAGGATAAGTGAAACTTTTCCAACGAAACATTAACGGACCTTTGACACAACTTCTCTTCTGGCAGGACGGCTCGCGCGTCCTTGTTGCTTTGTCAGTTCCAACAGACACGGGTTAGGTTTTCACAGAAATGTCTCTGGCAGAGCAAAGCCAGCAGTGGTATCCCACCAGCGTCCAGGTAACGGTGCTCCAGGCGCGGGGGTTGCGGATCAAAGGGAAGAATGGCACCAACGACGCGTACGCCATCATGCAGGTGGCTAAGGATAAGTTCTCCACGGCGGTGGCCGAGAAGAGCGTCGCGCCGGTGTGGAAAGAGGAGGCCGCGTTCGACCTGCCGCTCTTTCACCCCAGTAACGCGGAGCGCTGCACCCTACAGGTGTGTGTGATGCACCGGGCTCTGATGGGACCCGATAAAACACTCGGTCAGGCGACCGTCAACCTCCTGGAGCTCCAGGACGATAAATCCCGTAATAAACCAGAGTGAGTGAACGTGACTCTATATGTATCCTGATGACATGTGCATTCTTGAGTTCTGTTGCGTCACATGAAATCCATTACACTGAAACATTTTATATTTTTATATATATATACACACACATATACATAAATAAATAAATAAATAAATACATATACATACATAGGCCTACATACACACACCGCACATTTGGCAGAGGATATCTGATATCCTTCTGACAAACTAAGGCATTTCTCAAGTGCATGTAACTTTTCTCTGCTTCTTATTAGTGTTTGAATGGTATTTCACAAGCATACTTCTGTGCTGAGGGATGCCATCAAATCTTCCTTATGTGGAAATAATGAGCTGAGCTTGGCATTCTCTCATGCACTTGGTCATGGTACACTAGACCGAAGGAAACAGGATTTCTCCCCCCTCAACCAGAACTCTCACAGACCTCCATGTTTTCTTTTAAGGATCAGAAAACCCTAAATGAACGCTAATCGAATGTGGAAACTCATAATAAGATCAAACCGATAATAACTTGTTGGATAGAAATTCCTATTTTGGGTTAATTTGTTCAGAATTTCAGTTTATCCAGTGGGATAATATGTGATTCTTGTTTGAGCTTATTAGGATTGTTTGATGGAAATTCCACTGGCCTTCCACTGGAATGTTTGTTAAAGGTCTGGTGAAACCAACAAAAGATCTGGTGATCGTTCCATCTCGCTGTAATCCAGAGCCACACGGTGTACATTATGCACAGACTTCATGAATAAATTAGTTTAGCTCTAGACATCATTGTAACATAAGTCACGGCAAAGGTCAGAACTGAAATTTAAAAAGTGGCACACAAATCCGTCACGGCATTCTGACCTTCTGGATTTGAAGAGATTGCTTTAAAGAGCTTGTTTTCTTCACCTGCTCTCTGAATGACTTTCATTGTTTGCTTGTAAATGCATAAAGCTTATGAGGCTACTCCTCGTCTGGTCATTTTCATTACGAGAACTAATTCAATCTCATGCTCAAAGGCAGCCAGCGCACGTCTGGCCTTCTGCCGAATAATTGTTTTTCTCTATAAGTTCATCTCACTGTTGAGTCAGAATGAAAGCTGTTTTCTAATGAACTGGCTTCTATGCCGTCAGGTTCTTTTGAGTCTGACTGAGACGTTTCCTGTTGTGATGTGATAGAGTTTATTATGCTAAGTAAGTGATATCTTGTCCTGTTCCAGCGTGGGCTGCTGTTCCCCTCAGGTCAGAGGAACCGGAAACACAGTCAGGTGTCTCGAAGTAAGCGGACTCGTGCGATACTGGACCTCTGTGTTTCTTGTGAACTGATCTGCCGTTCTTATGGTGATTTAAAGGATTAGATGCCAATCTTGTGGCTGACTGACATCAACAGGGTGTTATCGCTGGAAAAGCTCATTTGAATATTCAAGATTCAATTCAGTTGAGCTCAAATGACAGCATTTGCGGCAGTGTCGATTACCACAAAATTAACTGATTTGACATCACATGTCCTTCCTTTTCTTAAAAAAGAAAAAAAAAAAAAGAAAAAAAAAAGGTTGAATGGGGCCAATTTTTGGAGGACCTAAAAGTAAAAATGTGAATCTTTAATACATTGTTATTTGATATATGTTTTTTTTTTTGTATTATTTTGTGTGTGTGTGTGGTAATCAGCATTATGCTACATCAATTAAGCATAACTTGTATTGAAACCAGTATATTGCTTAATTTTCAAGAAGCTGATTCATTCTTTCTGCCAACACTTTAAATTATTTCCTGTACTTCTCTTTGCTGTACTTCTCTACGAATTTCACTGATATCAGTATTTTCTTATCTACTGTTCTTAACTAGGCTAGTTCCTGGTTTTTCTTTTATCATAATATTAGAAAATAAATGTCATTACTTATAAAACGTTTATTTATTTTTTTGGCATTAGTTAACATTTATTAATTTTTGGTATTAAGGCTAACAGTCAGTTACACTGCCGTTCAAATGTTCGGAGTCAGTTGAGATGATTATAATAATCTTTTTTCTTTTTTTTTTTAAAGAAATGAATTATTTTATTCAGCAAGAATGTGTTAAATTGATCAAAATTGACTGTAAAGACATTGATCAAGTTATAAAAGATTTCTATATCAAATAAATGCTGTTCTTTTGAATATTTATAAAAATAATAAATGTTTCTTGAGCAGCAAATCAGCATATTACTTCTGAAGAATCATGTGACTGAATGGCGTAATGATGCTGAAAATTCAGCTTTGCATCACAAGAATAAATTACATTTTAAAATATTTTAATATTAGAAAATGGTTATTTTAAATTGTAATATTTCACAATATTGCTGTTTTACTGTATTTCTGATTAAATAAATGCAGCGTTGAGCATAAGAGCCTTCTTTCAAAACATTAAAATACCTTACCAACCCTAAACTTTTAAACATCAGTGTATGTGTTTTAACACCCATCAGAGCCTTGGTGTGTAACTCACACCCCTTCTGTGCACATTTAAGCTTGCACTCAGATTCCCCTGTTATATTGTACAGTTCTTTAAATAAAACAGTATTTTGGAGAAGGTCAAATATCTAACATCCCTTTTTCTGGTTTCTGATTGTTCTGTTTGTGCCCCAGTTCTCTCTCCGGCTTTGACACACATGTTGCCTGATAACTCCAGTTCTGTTAGCGTGGCTTGTCAACTGCTTCAGACTTCAAAGTCAAGAAAGCATTTAGTTTTCTCTCTGTCATACATATAGAGGACGCTTCAGAGGATATGCCTAAAATATGCTAAATGCCTCATGCTAATACAGAAGCTCCCGAAAGTCATCAGCCGTTTCTTTCTGCGTGACCTTATTCATCCACAGTAACTCAGGCAGAATGGGAGCACGTCTTCTCCGACTGCTAACAAAGTTTTCGTTGTTGGCAGCCTGTTGTCGTCTTGTCTCCTTTGAATATTACAGGTTCTGTCAGGATCACTATAGTCATATACGATTGACAGTTAGCATACAGTTTGGATTGGCGGTATAGTTCTGTTCTGGGTGAGAACTCCCTGTGCATCTAATCCGCCTAGCATGGATAAGAGCAGGAGAGCAGCGATAACCCCCCTTAGGGTAAACAGAACAGAACCAACATGAATGTATTGCAGATATTATTAATTCAAGACTTTAATGTACAACATAATTCGAGAATTTAGTCTAATTCAAGTGTTTAGTCTAATTCAAGGGGAATTAAAATACCAAATCCTGACAGACGAGAGGAGGAGCTGGGGAGGGAGGAGGGTAATTCACTCCTGAGAAACACGATAGCAGCTGATAATACTGAAGAGCTTATATATATATATTAAGGGTGTCACGATTTCGATTTTAAATCAAAATCAATAGAAATTAATGCTCAATCTCGATTATCGAATCAAAAAATGGAATCGTCAATGCTGCCACGCCCCATATGTCACGTCAGCTCGGCTTGCCTGTAATAGGTAAAACTCCTTTTCTCGAGAATATTGAAGCCTTTATTTTAAAACGCATTGCAGCTGCACAGCGAGAGCATCATAGCTCGTCTGAGTGAGCTGATTGGCTGTGCTGCGGCAACTGCACGAACCTATGGCGAGTAGGAGCGCTTGGCACCCTGCCAACCTCGAGCGCGCCAATTTGGACGCGGCTGAAGTGTATAAATTCAGAGAAAATTCGCCAAAGGACTTTAGGTTTAAATCGACTGAAGCGAAGTACCTGATATGAGCGAAAAAGCACGGCAGGGCAACGCAGTACTCGTTCCCTTATCTCTAAGGGAACCGAGGTTACGTAAGTAACCAAGTACGTTCCCTTACGAGAACGTTCTCTCGTACTGCGTTGCAAACGCTGTGGGAACCCAATTTAAAACGCCGTGCCATTCGCCTGTGACTGCTCTGAGGAGTCCAGGGAGCCCCAGGACTGTAATAGGTTATATTGTTTAAGTTTCCAATTGACTGAAGATATAAGTTATTGTTACATTGTTGTTAATAAACGTTTTAAATTTGACAATCTAGTGTGTGTGGTACATTGCGAACAAAGGTCAGATATTATTATATTGCATAAAAGTCTAAAAATGGCTTAGCATGTGCTTTCAAAAAAAACTTTTTTTTAAATCGAGAATCGAATCGAATCGTGACTTTAGAAATCGAAAATGTAATCGAATCGAGGATTTGGAGAATCGTGACACCCTTAATATGGATGCTGTGATAGGCGTCGTATTCCTATAGGTAGACGTGGATCAGCTGAGAGTCAGCTGATGCGAGCTTGACTAACGTGACCTGCCAGAACTGACGCTACGCTTGATTTTTGCAATAAGTTAAATTTAATGTCTTTTATCTCAGCAGAAATAATTCAAGATTATGAAGACTTAAATAGGAAAACTGGGCATTCCAAGGCCGCTTCCACCAGTCTGCCATGGATAGGCTTACCAGAGTAAAAAATCGCCTTGCTTTAGTAGGAAATACCTCGAAACGTTTAGTCATAATGGTGTCGACTTGTACTGTTAATGTGTGCAGGAATTCAAATAGTAAACGTTTAGCGGGAGTGAGTTACTTGCGGTTTCCAGTGAAGGATCCAGAGCGTTGTATAGGCAGTGATTAAAGGCTGCAAAGACTCGTAAATATGGAGAGAATTCTGCCATGGAAAATCAGCAACATTTCAAACTGGTGTGTTTTGCTTCATCTGGCAGACTTTTTCAGACAAATTTCTCGGCCCAGGTAACATGGAGAACGAGTAAACATTGTTAATTTACATATACCACCAACATTGTTTATTTTCAACCCACTTTGTATTGTTACACAAAGTTACTGGTTTGGAAATATCAATAAGTTCCTATAAAGCATCATGTTTTTGTCACATGACAAAATATGTCTGAGCAACATAGATAGTTTGTTGAATATCAGCAACTAAGTGAAGCAAGGTCCCTGCGCTGCTGTGTGTGATAAAACAGTCCTGTCAGTCCGCGGTCTTATCAGCGCACTGGCACATACAGGAAGTCAAGCTGTTGAGAGACACACTGGAACAATGAGACATCCAGTGCTGATTCATCTGATGCTGCGAGTGCTTCCTGTCAGGGCACTGCTGTTATTGAGGATCTTTCAGGGCAGAACATGAGCTTATCAAGAACTTTACTTATTTTGTTTTTTTTATTCTCTTACCTGACACTTTCCATAAGGAGGGCACAAAATTGTCACTTCAACAAATGGTCAATGAACACTTATATATGAGCATGTTTTAATGTGTTAAATTAGTGAAATAATAATTGTTTTACAACTTTATTACCACATGTTGGTTTGACAAGTGTACACTTCACATAAATTAATAAAAAATATATTTTGATCACTTTGTCCTATGCTGTATGGTTGATTTGATATCTTTATTTCGAACATGAAGAAAAAATTATATTAAAATAAAACAGTTTAAGTTGAAGTACTGTAATAACTAAATTTATAATAACTAAACTAAAACTAAAAAAACAACTAAAGAAACATGTTTAAAAATAAAAACCTAATTCAAAGTATTAACAAAAACTATAATAGTATATCGATAATACTAAAATCTGAAGACACTTGTTTCCAAAGAGAATTTTAAGTGAATTTTATGAGGAACATTTTAAGAATATATTTTTGTAATGGAGAAATCATGATGTAACATCAAAAGTAAATATCACTTTAATATATTATTTTAAAGTAATGACATTGCATGATTTTAACATTTGTGTTTTTTTTTTTTATTAAAAATAGCTCGTTTTCATGTTAAGTTAATTCTTGACTAGCTTATCTAAAAGGTCTCACAAAAAAAAAAAAAAACTCTCAAACAAGACAACACCCTGTTGTAACTTCCCTTCTGTGAACAGAACTGTAATGCAACTTGTGTGCAGTTGACCGCGGTCTGAATGACATCACAGTTTGCATCAGTGCATTTCTATGGGTGTGAGGTGTTGTCCGAACATGTCGTGTGAAATGAGCACCTCCCAGATGCTTGTGCAAAGCCGTTTCTCTTGTCATTGTGTAGTTAGTTGGTTTGAACATGTATTGTTTAAAGGCATAATTGTGATTGCTTATGGTTCAGTCTCTCCAGGACTTGATTCAGCAACTTTCTGGTTACCAGCCCCCTAACCACTTCTTTTTAATGCCTTGAAATTCCTGTTTTACACCATGATTTCAGTTATTCAGGCTCTTAGTTTTATGTCTAGTAAAGCCAAAACTCTGCCATATCAAATATTAGATTATTTCCGTGTAGTAAACATTAAAACATCCATGCTGTGATTCAGAAATGTAGTCAAGCGACATTAAAAGCCTTGTGATAAAATCTTGATTGCATATTCAATATTGCTTTGTTGTCAGAACAAAATTAACCAACATTGTGATGATTTGAATGATAACCTAGTGAAATGGTCTTGAAATTTTACATGCTTTTAAAATGTTTTAGTTAATATATAGGTGAATATTGCTGTTTAGATATATTATGTTGCATAAAAATCATTCAAGTTAATTTAATGCAAATCAGTGTGGAAAACAAGATTTGAGTATTTTATAAAACTAAATTGGTGTACTTCTTCTTGTTTTACTTCTGCTTGGCAACAACAATCTATATTTTGATTATGATCTCTCTGATAAAAGAACCCCCAGCTTTTTGAGCCATTTCAGAGCAAATATATAAATATCATGGCCGAAATGGAGTTGTTTTTAGCAATATTGTCCATTATTACTAGCCAGTATGTTATTCTCTGACGTAGATGTGCTGTGTAATGGTGCTAAATGTTGTTGAGGCGTAGGAGAGCGGCAGAGATCATTTACTAATAATCCCAGGGTTATATTTAGCTCCAGAGTCATCACAGTATTATTCATCAGATAGACACAGAGTATTTAAACACACGCCCAACATGTTATTTTCTCCACAGCATTATCATCACTGTATTACTCACTGTGTCCAGTGCATGTTCTGTCGTCATGAACACAAACCCCTGGTTTCACAGACTAAAATGAGCTGTTAACTGAAAAATATCTTCAAATATGTCAGCCCTTGTTTTGTCTCAAGATGCACACCAGTAATATTTTTTTTTTTTCTAAGGCACGATTAAAAAGCTACTTAATGTCTAATCCTGGCTTAATCTAAGCCTTGTCTGTGAAACAAGACCTTAAAGTAGCAGCTGCTGTTTAAGTGGCTTGTTGAGAGGCATAAAGACTCAATTCAATAGTGATCATCACCAGTTCTCCATTTTTTTCCCCTCTGGACCTCTTAGAAGAAAACAAGACAATTATCCAAGCATTTCATTGCCAAACCCTGAAGTCAGGCACTCGTATTTTAGCCTATATATGGCTTTTTCCTATTTTGTCTAAAATGCAGATTTTAATTTCAAAATGCACTTTCATTTGAGACAATTATCCCTCTATGCATGCAGTAGACTTTTCAAGTCATTGTCCTCCGCTAGTGTCCTTGAGTTACGATAAGACAGTCACTTGGTCATTGAACTGTAATGTGCTATTCTGGTTTATTGGTGTTGAGGAATGTCAACAATCACGTGAATCTATTTACACAGACTTAGGGATTTATTTTATTTTATCACAAACCTTATGCCAGGCACTATCTGGCATATTTTATATTGGGTTTTCCTGCAATGATTAAAGTTGTTTAAAGAAACCTGTTTGGCTCTTATAAGGTTTTAGTGAACTGCCATTTTTTTTCCTCGTAAACTCCTCATCTGACCCTAATATGCCAAAGTGTGTTTTCTGCCCTGAGTGTCAGTAATGTGTCATTCACAGAGCTTTCTCTAAATTGCTTTTCTAAGCCACCCACTCAATTCTCACAGCCATACGCCACTGCTTTTCCATAAAATGAGGTTTGTGTGCCGTTACAGCAACCTTGTGTCCTCATCTTATTCCTCGGTTTTTCATGGATCTAAGTTTGTTGTTTCTTACAGTCGTGTTAGCTCAGTCATTAATTTCCTACAACTTGATATGTCTCTTATTGTTGCTCAGAAACCGCTTGCTCAAGGTTGTACGTTGTTTTTTGGGCATTTTAGATTGATGGACCTATTTTATTGATGCCCAAAAGGAAAATGCAGGGTTTTAAATTCAAACTGTCCAATGCAGTCGATTTTTGTTTGTTTTTGTTTTGGACCCTGAAATCATTCTCCGCCAGTGTCCTTGAGTTATAACAAGACAATGTCTAGGTCATTGAACCGTAATATGCCACTCTGGTTTAGTCGCTGAGGAATGTCAACAATCACATAAAACTATTTACTTGGACTTTGGAATCCCATAGCTTTGAGTGCACAATAACCTTGTCATTTTTGCAATTCTGACCAGTTTTGCAAAGTGTAACTACATGGCACGACACAATCTTATTCTAAAATCTCATATTTTATCTCAATCTTGCCTCTGGCTTTCTTTTTTCTTTGATGACGGGGGTTCTCTGGGAAATGAAAAATGCTTGAAACTAAACATCCTGTGCTATTTGTTTCCAACAGATGGTTTAAATTGATGGGCAAGACGGGGAAAGCTGACAAAGACCGGGGTGAGGTGCTCCTAGATATTCAGTTCATGAGGAACAACATGACAGCCAGCATGTATGACCTGTCCGGGCCGGACAAGTCACGCTCACGGCTTGGCAAGCTTAAGGATAAGCTTAAAGGGAAAAAGAAAGATGGGATGTCAGATTCTGCTTCCGCCATTGTGCCTTCATTTGGACAGGTACTGACTGATAGCGAGGGTGAGGAAGAACCTGACGTCACACCTGGAGCCAAAAAGAAGAATAAACTGAAGTCTCTCTTTGCACCCAAGCCGGGTTTGCACCGTAACATGTCCCAGTCCATGTCCACGCTCGCCACCCTGCCTGAAAAAGACTCGGCCATCAGTCTGAGCAGATCGTCTGGCCTAAATGTAGAGTCTCCTGAAGGTATCACCACACAATGCATTGCTGCAATATTGATATATCTGCTACCATATTGTTCTTGTAGGTTAGTACAGTTTAATGGCAGCAATGCCAAGGTTATGGATTCGATCATGAGAGTAATCATGAACTGATTAATTTATGCTCTTGTATCTGCCAAATGTAAATATTGATATTATCCATTATTAATTATACTGGTTTAGTCTGCTTTAGCTGAAGTTGGAATCAAATCATATTTATTTATTTATTTATTCTAAAATTAAAACTATAAAGTATTTCCCAATGACATAAGGAATCAAGTCATATTCATTTAAAATTCTGACCTATATTAATAGAGATGCACCAGTCGACCGGCCATACATTTTGTTTTATTTTGGCCGATCTCTATTCTGGACTTGCGCACAAACTCTATTGCAATCATTTACCAAAATCTCATTTGTGTGGAAATATTTCGAAGTCTGTAAACAGTGCGTTAGCACAGGACAGATACAGACGTGCCAGCAGAGTAAATACTGTACCAGGCACAAACAAGCTCTGTTCACAATGTTTAAAAAAATAAGAAAAATATAAAAATTGGACTGATTGCATTTTCTTTTCCTCTTACCTCCGTATAAAATAGTGTTTACAAGCGCAGCGCTGCGGTGTACAAGCGTTACCTTAAGAAACCGCTGCTGTTCCATAAGCGCCACCTACTGTCAGAGAGTGAATTTGCATTTTCATTCAGTCCGTCTGCTGTTTTTGTTCTGTGCAGGTGTCTGCCAAAATCTTTAAATTAGTGAGAAATTTCAGTGGTGTTATATTATTGATATCTCTTTTTATCTTCAAAGGCAAAAAGAAATTTAAATTTCTGAAGCACAAGCGGACTGAAAGCTCCGACAGCAAGGTTTCCCAAGGTACCGGCTCTCTTGGAACGGGCATGGTGCAGGGCAATGTGTGCATCAATGGCAGTCATGTCTACACGAAAGAGCAAGAGAACAGAGCTGGTTCCACCTTCAGCCTGAACAGCTCAGGCCATGGGTCCATGGAGGACCTGCGCAGAGGTCATGACCAGAAAACCTCAGTGAACTCTCTTAAAACCTCTGACCTGCAAACTCAAGATAATTCAGTGGAAGAGATGCACAGAAAACAAGAGGAACAGAGGAAACAGGAAGCGAAAGTCAGGGAAAGACTAGAGGAGGAAAGGAGACAGGCTGAAGAGGAGAAATGGATTGAGAGAGAACAGGAAAAAAAGAGATTAGAGGAGGAGAGGAAACGGTTGGAAAGAGAGGAAGAGAAGAGGAAGCTAGAGAAACAGGTAGAGGAGAGGAAAAAGATTGAGAGAGAGGAAGAGAGAAAGAGGATAGAGAGGGAAGAGGAGCGGAAACGGATGGAGAGAGAGGAAGAGAAGAGGAAGCTAGAGAAACAGGAAGAGGAGAGAAAAAGGATTGAAAGGGAGGAAGAGAGAAAGAGGATAGAGAGGGAAGAGGAGCGGAAATGGATGGTGAAGGAGGAAGAGAAGAGGAAGCTAGAGAAACAGGAAGAGGAGAGAAAAAAGATTGAGAGAGAGGAAGAGAGAAAGAGGATAGAGAGGGAAGAGGAGCAGAAACGGATGGAGAAGGAGGAAGAGAAGAGGAAGCTAGAGAAAAAGGAAGTGGAAAGAAGAAGGATTGAGAAAGAGGAGACAGAAAGGAAAAGGATTGAGCAGGATGAAATTATCAGAATAAAGAAGGAACAGGAAAGAATTAGACAGGAAGAGGAAAAAAGAGGGGTTGAGGAGGAGAGGATCAAAGAGGAGAAAAGGAAGAGAATGGAGGAAGAGGAAAAGGAAAAGGCAAGGAAGGAACAAGATAAACTGAGAAAAATGGAGGAAGAGGAGAGAACAAGACTTGAGAATGAAAAGCTGCGAAAAAAAGGAGAGACGGGAAAGATTGAGATGGGAAGACGCGCTGAAGAAGAGGAAAGACGACGGAAGGAAAAAGAAAAGGTGGAAGCAGAGGAAAAGAGGAAAAGGGAAGAGGAGAGAAGAATGACTGAGGAGAAAGAAACGAAAGAGCAAGAAAGGTTACGGCTGGAAAAAGAGAAGGTGGAGTTCGAGAAAAAGAAAATGGAAGAAAGGATGAGAGAGGAGCAGGTGAGAAAAATGGCTGAGGAAGAGGAGAAGAGGAAGCTGAAAGAGAAAGCAGACCAGGAGAGAATCAGGCAAGAGAAAGAAGAAATGGAGAGACAGAGGAAAGAGAAAGAACAGCGGCCCGAGGTGAAACCCAGGAGTGCTCGACTGAATACAAGTAAAGCACCTGACAAGATCAACTCAGACTTCACCCCATCCACCAATCCCTTTGAAGACCTTCTCTCAGTAGATGAGAGCTCCACCAATCCCTTCGAGCAAGCCACCGTTCCTCAACCTGAAGCCCTCAGTCGCTCAACCAAAGTGTCTGCGGTCAAGCCAAGGTCAGTTTCTTACCTGAAACCACAGAAGCTTGTGTATTTAAACTACACCCTTCGGCATTATTCATGAAACATGAACAGATTTTTCATGTAAATCCTTAATGAATTCAATCTTATATTAATTGTTGCCTAAGAATGTTTTTTTTATTTATTTTATGATTTACACAGAATATCTGTTTGTGTTACATGAATCAGGCCCTAAACCACAACATGACATCTTAGTAATTTATGAAAGCAGTGAAAGCAAAATGCTGTGGTAAGTGTTAAAATCAGCCAATCAGAACACTTTTTATGTTTAATATGCAGCTACTGTATTTGGGGTAGATTTTGGACAAATGGTATCTTGCTTAAACCGTTCTAAAATATAAATAAGCAAACTACTACATTTTAAAAATAAAAATTTATTTGACAGCAAATTGACCAGTCAGTTGAACGTATTTAGCTTGTCAAGTCACATTTTATTTATATAGCGCTTTTTACAATACAGATTGTTTCAAAGCAGCTTTACAGAGAAAACAGGAAAATAATGCAAAAAAGTTTGTTTCCAGAAGAAAAAAGCGTCACAGTCCAACTAAAGTTCAGTGATGTTTTATTTTTGTTTTAAAAAAAAGTTATTAATTTAGTTCATTTATATATAAACCATGATGTCATCGTCCAGCTCAGTTCTTGTATAATAGTGTCAATGCAGGCAGATCAATATTATTGTTGAATATTATATTAAATGTTAAATTTAATGTCCCCATCCCTCCAAGTTTGTTTACCAATCAGAACCAAAAGGAAGCACTCCTTTTTCATGAAGTTTGTGGCTTGACAGACATCCGGCAGACTCTAACAACTCAACGTCTTTGGAGCTTACTGACAGTCCATGTTCTTCATAACTCATTCATGTATCATTTCACAGAACTGTTTCAAATCATTCTCCAAACGTCTCCTTTTTACCAATTCTGCTGGAAGGCAAATCCATGACCTGTGATCACAGCTTTAATATTAAAGACATGGAAGTGTCTCTCAGTGTTTCTGTGGTATGCTTAGACTCAATTTCAGTGTGGTAGGGTCCATAACACCATGCTGCCATGATTAACACCGGCCTCTAAGAGCTTTTAGCACCATAATGAAATATGCAGTACTCTGTGTGTGTGTGTGTGTGTGTGTGTGTGGTTGTGAGCGTGTCTGTTCATGTCCTAAAAACGTCTTGCATGAGAAGCAGTTGTTTTGAAACTTTTTCAAGGACTCCCAATATAATAGAGACATGTACAACTTCTATTAGTCTTTCTCTATCATATTTTCTGAAGATGATTGCCATACCGACTAAGTTGAATAACCCTTAACCAAATGAAATACAAAAACCTGAATAAACGAAATCTTTCTTACTGTCGTATCTGTTTATCTATTTATTTTCTGCTGAGATGCATTAATGCTGACAGATATTTATAAGGTCTCTAACCCTCTTTGTGTTAACTCTTGTGTGGTACTTGATTGAGGTCTAACCCAGAGGAAACTGGATAAATCCAGAGGAAACTGTTTTCCCTGGAAAACAGCTGATCAAGCAGTTCCTTTTCTCTGACTCATGTGTTTAGACTTGAGGGCTTCATAATGGTTCTGGAATGTGTAGGAGACTGGAAGTAGACAACACGATTTGTGGGTGGCTCTTTAAATCTAAACCAGTTATCTCTAGCAGTTAAAGAAAGAACGTTCTGTCCTCAAATTTTCCTTCTGAATTTGTCTCAGAAAGCTTTGTTGCTCAAATGTAATAAATGTCCATAGACTTATTCCAAACAAGTTTAGAATGACATGAGATTGAGTAAATTATGGCATAATTTTAATCCTGGTTTTTAATGAAAGTAAATAGGGTCAGTTTTAATGTGTTTAATGCTTTCAGTGGTTTTGATTGTTATTGAGCAAAGCAAAGTGGCTTTATCTTGCAACGTATTTAGACTTTTAGCAGATGTGTTTGATCGAGTTTAATCTTCCCTCTCATTAATCCTGCTCCTTCAGTTCTTCTGTTTCTGGAAACTTCTTTTCACAAGCATCTGTGCCAAACACCAACCCATTCTTAGATGATTCTGATGTTATTAGCGGAAACACAGAGAGCGTTGTCAGTCTCAGAAACATCGCAGAAAGATCAGAGAAGAAACGACGTGCCCCGGTGCCTCCCCAGAACAAGGCGCAGATGGAAAAACCAGACATCCCTCCAAGAGCACCAGCAATTCCTCAAGCCACACAAAGTTTTCAATCTAGAGCATCTGAGGAAGGTGGAGACTCTGATTCCTGCAGTTTACGACAAGACAAACGTCCCGCACCTTTACTACCAGATGTCTCAAAGAACAGGCAAGAAATGCAAAATGAACACGCAGACCAATCTACGATGACTCCTCATATTGGAGAATGGAGAACTACTAGATTCCAGGAAAAAGACCAGATGAACCAAGGGCGCCCAGTCTCGCAGGATGAGTCAAGGACTTTTGACGCAGACAATTTTAGGAACACCAGTTTATCACATCTTAGCCAGAGTCTTCCCAGTAACAGACAAGAAACCAACCCTTTTATATCTACCGAGGTCAAAGTAAATAAACACAACAAAGGTCCAGCTCCAAAGCCTGTAATACAGTCAACATCATGCAAGAATTCTGCATCTGCACCTAAACCCGAACCCAACAACCTAGCCATTCGTAATGTCTGCTTGACTGAACATGCTGTATCCCTTGTTGAAGACAGAGCTACCTCAAACTCTTGCATTGATCAACTAGATGAGTCTTCAAACCAGTTTACTGGAAAGCTTGTATCTGAAGAGCCTTCCACCAAACCTGAGTCTGTGCACTCTGATGACCTTTCCTCAAGAGACAGTAGACAAGCGGATTTGCCAGCAAAGTGTAAACTAGACTTTCTTGAAAACGACATTTCTTTAAGGTCTGAACCAATCCCTGGAACAGTTCTTTGCCATATTGAAAATGTCCTGCCTGATATTGGTGTTTCCAAAAAGAGTCGGGCCCCGTTGCCTCCTGCCAATTCAGCAGCAACTGGCAACCAGAACTCAAGCCAGCAACCAGAAGCTGTACTGAAGTCAACCAGTCAACCCACCAGACCAGATCAAGACGAGTCATTAACTATTAATAGTAGCATGTCAACCTCATGTTTATCCCTATCCCATGGAAACCCTTCTCTAATCTTGAATCAAGCTCTCAAGAAAAATGAAGTGCAAACTAAGACTGAACATTCTCCTCTGAGAGTGGAAGCAGGCCAAGGGTCAGGGCACCGGTCTCTGCCACAGGCCAGAGTTTCACCGATTGATGTTAAGTCCATCACTGTGCAGAATAATGGAAGTGAACATGAGAGAACAGGTGATACTGCTGCCTTCAAACTCTGCAGGTGAGGCCTCTCGTAGAACTTTTAGAGACCTTTAGAAGTAGTAGCAGATGTCGACGGTAGGTTCCTGTTAGCCATTAGTTAAAATTCTTGAGAATTGAAAAGTTTGAAGTAATGTTCGACACAGAATTACTCTCAAGAGAAGTAGGTTTTTTTTTTTGTCCTTTTCAATTACTCAATTTCAATGGAGAGCCGACAGTAGTATTAGAATGATCTTGGCTCATGAATATTTTGTGAGATGATGCACACCTAGTTTCTGGAGGGCCACTGTACTGCAAAGCATAGCTCTAACCTGCCGCAACATACTGGCATGGACTGCGTTTCCCAAAAGCATAAGTAGATCGTAGAAACCATTGGCACTAGTGGTCTATGATCTACTTGTTTTTAGGTAATGCAGCCCTAGAAGTTTCTAACAATATTGGAGACCTTGATTATCTTGTCCAGGTGTGTTTATTTGGGCTTAGAGCTAAAACCTGCAGGAAGTTGGCCCTCCTGAAGCAGGATCTAGTACCCCTGTCTTGCCCGAATTGTTGCTTACTGCTTGTGTGTTTGATAACCAACAGAACCCTTTGCTTGGTGTTGAAGTTGTCATTTGATGTGGCCAACTGTGTTTGTTCTTTAGACAAGTAACATCAAAAACTCTTATAATTGGCTCTTATAATGTTTGTGTAACTTCCCAAAAAGTAGTCTGTTGAAGACAACAACAAAAGTTCATGTAACTTATTGCCTGACTGCAAGATTTGCATATTGGTCTACATCAGATCACACTCTGGACCCTAGATTACTCATTGTTGGGACTTCCATGTGATGTTCCACATTGCTAGTCTTTCTTAAAAACACAATGGTATAAACTTTTGTCTTTTCAGAGTCTCTGGTGAAATGGATGGGGTGTTTAATATCCCAGTGTGAACCTTCTCCTTTTACATTAACTCTAAAATGGTTATCCAATCAGTGAAAACCACAGATATGAACACTTTCATCTTTGGAAATAAAGGCTTCAATTTTCAGTTGTACATTTTAAAGCAATGTTTCCCAAACCTGCTCGTGGAGGCACACCAAACAGTGCACATTTTGGATGTCTCCCTTATCTGACCCATATATTTCTGGTCTAGAAGTCTCTACTAACGAGCTGATGAGTTGATTAAGGTGTGATTGATTAGGAAGTGTTGGAAAATGTGTAGTGTTTGTGTGCCTCCAGGAACAGGGTTGCGAAACACAGCATTAAAGCCAACAAATTCAGGGCTCAATGTATTTGTTCTTTTTATTTTATTTTTTTATAATTATCTTCTTGCAGATTCCTCCGATTGACTGCTTTGTATTCCACCCCTGTGATCTTAGATCTGCCTGTAAGACTTACAGCTCTCCTTCTCTTGTCAGGCCACATGCAGTAAAACCCTTGAGCACCACTGACAATCATCCAGACCTCAGAGAGACCCAAGACAATTCCAGATGTGCTACAATTACAGATGACATGCAAGTCAAGATGAAGGTAGTGTAAGCTTTTTTTCTTTTTGTTTCTCATCTACTATTGAGCAACCGTTTACCATGCATTGAACAGAAATTTGATATGGTGTTTAAGATGTTGTTCCTCTCACTTGACTTTTTTTTTTAAAGATGATATTTCTGTGTTCCAACTATCTTTTAGGTCCCAGAGGCTAAAGCGACAGGGCCGTACTCCCAGTTAACCAATGAAGAACTCATAAACTTGTTGGAAAAGCAGAAGGTGCAGCTTTCACAAAAGGACTCTAAGATAGGGGAATTGGAGCAGTATATAGACAATCTTCTAGTCCGTGTCATGGAGGAGAACCCCAGCATCTTAATGTCCTTGACCTCGATGAAGAAATCCGTTTGAGGGACAGTATTTTTCTAGTAGAGGGTTTTGTATCTAATGTGCACTATCACAAATATGGGATGAACAACAATACAAGGTTGTGGGCAAATTACAGAGGCCTTTCACTAAACCACACTACTGAGCTGAAGATCAGGTTGATGTATACCTGATTTGACATCTCACACTAAATGGTGACAACATGAATGTTTATTATTTGGCTTGCCGCAGATCCACCTAACCATGTAACTGATAACATGATTTATTTCAAGAATTTAAGTATTTTCCCCAAAGGTTTTTACTGTCCACTTTTTCCATTTGAATTGCTAATATTCTTTGATTGGTTTTCTGTTTTCATGGTATCATCTATTAAATGTTTTGGTCAAAGCATTCAATGGAAGTGATCCCCACATTTTCACTAAGTAAACAAAATTGTGCTGTATATCATTCTTTATGCAAAATATTTTATATTGTGTATGTAGCTGTATAATGTTTTGTAGACCGAGCACTGTATTTAATACATATTGAAGCACTTTAAAAGAATCAGGTCATCTGTAAATAATGAATATGTGATCATTTGTATGTTATGCCTTTTGTCAGGTAACTTTACAGCATTATTATTCTCTTATTCTCAGAATGTATTATTCTGCTTTTGAAATAAAGAATGTCATAGGTGTGGCCTGCCTCACAACATTGTGTCTATGTGCATTTTTAAGAAGGCATTTTTAATTATAATGAAAAGCATTGAGTGAATGTCAGATGACTGTCTACACACAGCACTCTTGGTAATGTTTACATACTGCTGTTCCTCTGAGAGGAAGACTAACCACATTCATTTTAGTGTTACATTCGCAACGATAACTGGTTAATATAATATTACCATAGTTCACACTTAGTATATTAATTTACTGATTGCATTTTATCAGAGGTGTCAAGTAACGAAGTACAAATACTTCGTTACATTACTTAAGTAGAAATTTTGGGTATCTATACTTTACTGGAGTAATTATTTTTCAGATGACTTTTTACTTCTACTCCTTACATTTTCACGCAATTATCTGTACTTTCTACTCCTTACATTTTAAAAATAGCCTCGTTACTCCTAGTTCATTTCGGCTTGTTTTCATTCCGTCTTGTCGTCGTTAAAAAAAAAAAAATTCCCGCCACTGGAGTCCCGCCTCCTGAGCACACATCGCTAAACTGATTGGCTTTGTGTTTTCTTTCTAACTTGTGAGAGGCTGTAGTCACATTTGGTTGTGCGAAGCGCCAAAACTCCTCCGAGTCCTAAGGAAACCTAGATGCGGTAAGCGAGGGAGAAATCAACAGTTCTGTGCTCAAGAATACGGGGCAAATCGCGTCAAATATTGATTTGGGGACAGACGTTTTTACAATATAATGACAATCGTAACATAACACTAACATAATCGTTAGTGTGTGTGTGTGTGTGAGCGAGTGAGCGAGAGAGAGAGTGTGAGTGTTGTGTGTGTGTGTGTGTGAGCGAGTGAGCGAGAGAGAGAGTGTGTGTGTGTGTGTGTGTGTGTGTGTGTGTGTGTGTGTGTGCGAGAGAGAGAGAGAGAGAGAGAGAGAGAGAGAGTGTGTGTGTGTGTGTGTGTGTGTGTGTGTGTGCGCGCAACTCTACATTATAGGGTCAAAATATCCCCACAAAGATGTCAATATTCGAAATCCTTGTCCTTTTTTTGTTCTTTCTTTTTTTTCCGAAAACAGCTTATAAATCAGACTTTTGTTTTTTGAAAATGTAAAAATGCAGACAGTTTTCTGTAATAGGTAAGGTTAGTCTATAGGGGGGTAGAATACACAGTTTGTTTGTACAGTATAAAAATCATTCTATGGAAAGTCCCCATAAAACATGAAAAAATAACATTGCTTGGTCTGTTGAAGACTGGTCTTGTTGAAATGAGAGGCCTGTTGATCAAATCATCCCAGTCTCATCAGCTGGACTGAAAGAAGTGTCAGTGCTCTTAGGAAACTGAAAACATGGCTCAGAGGTCACAAGTGACACGACAGTATTGCTGTGTGTCGTGTCCAACAGGACAAACTGGACAGTATTGATGTGAAACATATGCCAACAGTTCATTTCTGTTAAATGATTAGTTCACTTAGTTAAAAATGAAAATTATGTCATCATTTACTCACTCTCGAGTTGTTTCAAACCAGTTTCTTTCTTCTGCTGAACACATAAGAAGATATTTTGAAGAATGTCGATAACCAGACAGTTGATGGTAGCCACTGACTTCCATAGTATTTTTTTTTTCCTACTATGGAAGTCAATGGGGTCCATCCACTGTCTGGTTATCGAAATTCTTCAAAATATATTCTTTTGTGTTCATCAGAAGAAAGAAATTCATACAGGATTGAAACAGTTTGAGGGTGAGTAAATGATTTTCATTTTTGGGTGAACTATATCCCTTTAATGAAAGATGCAGACATCTGTTTGGCTTCTTCAAAAAGCAAGGAACAAGACAGTATTGCACTATTGCATTGCACTATGAGTGGAGTAAAGTTAAGTCTCTGTTAAACTGCCACCATGTCTTTATTAGTTATTTGTAACATTACAGAATTAATTAATTTACGTATTGTTAAGGTCAATATAGACTAAAAACCTTAATACATTATCCTATTAGTTTCCTGATTCCTCCGCTTATTTAGCTTATTTATTTCGAAAATTAATTTTCTATGGGCATATATACGGCTGAAACAGGTAGCCTAGTGCATCATCCCAAATTTTTCAACATCAACATTTTAATATAATTATAGTCAAATATGGCCTTTAGAGAAATGTGTTTTTTTGAGGAGGGGGGTAGTGCACTATAGGCCCCTGTGGCGCGGCCTAAGCTTTTGTCCTTAATGGCATTTTTTTCCTTACATTACTTTTACTTTTATACTTTAAGTAGTTTTGAAACCAGAACTTTTATACTTTTACTTGAGTAAAAAGCTTGAGTTGATACTTCAACTTCTACAGAAGTCTTTTTAAACCCTAGTATCTATACTTCTACTTGAGTAATGAATGTGAATACTTTTGACACCTCTGCATTTTATATTAGTTTTATTGTAATCTCAGTTATTTTATTAAACTGATATTTTGTCGGACACTAATTTCCCATGATGGTAACTTGTTAACTAACAATAAAATCTTTCCAACTACAAAATAAATAAAATAACCTTCATTACGTCAGAAATGCATAGAAGAGAATATTATTTGCTGGTGTGTTAAGTTTTTTCATGTAAGAGACCTGTGTTAATAAATTATGATGACAGTTTTCTTTTTTATATTTTATTATTATTATTATTTATCGAACATATGTACATAATAAAGGAACTTTTATTGACAACAGTCTTTTTTTCCGCCCGGACCAATAACGTCATCAAGAAGCGCGGCGGCGTCCCGTTCAAAACAAACGTACATATGTCGCAAGGAAGGATGATAGAAGCCGCTTTCAGAAGTTTGTAATGTGCATAACAGGAGCGACGCATTTTGATTGTCTGCCATAGTAATACTCCGCCGACCATTTGAAGAGCAACTGCCACCAGTAAGATCTTTAAAATACCCAAATATAAATATAATATATATTTTTTCTGTCTGTATTGATACGTGCGGAACAGTGTGATTCTCTTTCGTTTGTCTCATATTGCATAACATTGCGTGTTTGTCATTTGCTGATCAGAAACTAAGCGCTGCTAAATGCCTTTTAATATGAATGTAGAGATTTTCTGTTTTCTCATATGCAATGCTTGCATTAAGAGTGTGATGGTGGACTATAGCTGATATACTCCTCATGCAGGAATGCCGAGCACTTGCCCTGAGTGTGGCTCGTCCAGTGTGGTGGAGGATGATCTGTACTCTCAGAGGCAGTGGGTGTGTGAGGACTGTGGCTCAGTGGTCGAGGAGGGACTTTTGACTACCTTACTGAGCGATGAGACCCAGGGCAGCGGTAACCCAGCACGGGACATTTTGCTTTGAACTGATCATAATTCACTCTGCTTGAAAGCTTCTGCTTTAACACCTGTTTCATTTTATCCAGATGTGCCCTATCATGCTTCCACGGAGGAGATCAAGAAACCGTGCAGAAATCTAATTGCTGGTAAGATCAATGGCTCACGTTTAATCATCATTGGGTAACACTTAACAATAAGGTCCCGCTAGTTAATGCATTAACTAACAATGAGCATTAAATTTAGTGTGCGTCTCTCTGGCTCATCTGTGACCAGGACAGCAGGTCTTTGTGGTCTGTGGTGTATCCAAAGCTATGGTATTCAGGTTAATGTCTGCATTTCACCACATTGGACGAGTGAAAGTGAAGTTGAACATCTCTCATGGGCTGCACAGTCACCACATCTGAATATTTTTTGAGTCACTTTGGGGTATTTTGGAGGAGCAAGTTAGAGAACGTTTTCCTCCACCAGCACATCGTGACCTGGCCTGTTCTGAAGAGGAACGGCTCAGAATCCCTCTGGCCGCTGTGAAGGACTTGTATCTGTCATTCCCAAGGCGAATTGATGTTGTATTGGCCGCAAAAGTACACCGTACTAATGAATGATTGTGGTCTAAAACCAGGTGTTTCAGTTTCATTCTCCAGCCCCTGTACTTTTCATTGTTAGTTCATGTGAACTAATGTGGACAAATGGAACCTTGTTGTAAAGTGTTACCAATTTTTGTTATGCAAACGGTCCCTTTCTAGTGTCTTGGTGTATGCCACTTTTGTATTATTTACTTATAAATATTTTAATTCGTTTTTTTATGTTTTCAGTTTTCTTAATAGTTCTTACAAGCACTATTTTATTTCTGTTATAGTTTTAGTAATATTAGTACTTCAACCTTTCTCATTTAGTTGCTAAGGCAGCATTTCTAAAACATTTTTTTCTAATATATTACAATTTTCATCTAATATTGATTTATTTTCAGCTTTATTTGTTGCCTACAATTAATTGTAATAGTTTTAGTACAAAAGTTAAAGGGTTTGCTGGCTTTTCATGGTTTTCGGTAACACTTTATTTTACAGTGTCCTTGTTACATATGTTACATGTACTTACCATAGTAATAACAGTAAATTATGCATAATTACATGAAACTAACCCTCAACCAAACCCTAATCCTACCCTAACCCTATAGTAAGTACGTGTAGTTAATTAATATTACTCAGTACTTAAATATAGAATTATGACACCTTAAAATAAAGTGTAACCAATTTTTCTCTTCTTTTTTTCTGTCTCTCCAGGCTTCATTCGTGTGCGTGCGATGTGCCGTATCCTCAGGTTCTCCAACGACATGGAGTCGGAAGTAGTGAGTCTGTTTGAGCGCGCTTACAATCTCCCGAACTTCCTCCATGTGACCATAACCAAGAAAGAAGTGTTGGGAGGCTGTTGCATACTCTGCGTCTGTCGCCAGAGAAACTGGCCTGTTTCCATGGGAACCGTTTCTTACCTGTTGGGGGCGGACAGTTCGGTGATAGGCACGGTATATCAGGAGCTCATAAAGAGTCTGAATATTAAGGCCACCACTACAGGCATCACAGACCTGATGGAGAGCTTCTGCTACGAGTAAGTCTGACGCTGTCACGACTTCCACAATATTTTAGTCAATGTAAAAGTTTGTTTGTTTACTTGCAGTGTTTTTGTAGTTTTAAGCTGGGTCCTCAACATGTGGAGGAGGTGCTCTCTGAAACCCCCCAGCGGCTGCTGGACCGGATGTCTGCTTTGATTGAACTGGCTTCTGACACCTGGATCGTGACGGGACGCCAGCCTTTGCCTCTCCTCATGGGATCAGTGTATGTGGCCTGGCAGTCGCTGAATCCTTCGGTGAGTGACGTAATATTCTGATGAGTGTGTGTTTCTGAAACGAGACATTTGTGTTCAAAGAAAACGATGCAGTTTGTAAGATGATGAAATCGGGCAACATCAAACAAATGTGCACTACCATTCAGAATTTTTTTTTGTTTAAAGGGGTGGTATAATGCCCTTTCACAAGATGTAAAATAAGTATCTGATGTCCCCAGAGTGTGTATGTGAAGTTTTAGCTCAAAATTCCCTACAGATATTTTTATATCATGTTAAAATTGTCACTTTTTGAGGGTGAGCAAAAACGCACCGTTTTTATGTGTGTCCCTTTAAATGCAAATGAGCTTCTGCTCTCAGCACAGAGGACGGAGCTTCAAGAGCTCGTGTCCTTTTACCTCACCCAGACATGCACTGAAAATGTCAATGTTTATGTTCAAACTGGATGGAGAGACTCAAGAAGTGACAACATGTAGAATGCAACAGGACATTTCTGAATGGTTAGTTGATGAATTTATGTAGCTTATGCGTGTTATCTTCTAGTCATTGATTATCATATTCTGTCATGATAACCTATAAATTGCAGTGGGGTTTATGCAAATCATAGGATTAGTGATGTCACGTTTGCTGTAGTCCTTAAATCGATTTCTTTCAAAGAAATGAATGCTTTTATTCAGTAAAGACACTTTAAATTGATCAAAAGTGACAGTAAAGACATAATGTTACAAAAGATTAGGGTTGCAAAGGGGCGGAACATTTCCGGTAAATTTCCATGGGAAGTTAAGCTGGGGAATTTTGGAAATACTCATTACCACGGCAACCGCTTGTGCGTCCACTCTGAAAGTAACTGTACACATAAGAGACGGATAGATACATTATTTAAGGTTATTTCTATTCGTTAGAATATTGATATATGAACTTGTCAAGTAAGCCCCGTTGTGAGCATGTGCGTCTTTCTAAACTTTCAGTGTGCTGCACTGCTCTAGTTGACTTCTGCGCCTTCCCCCCCCCCCCGAAAATATCACGGTCATTTTGAAAACGTAATTCCTTTTGTGGATCCTCTTGGTCTTTCTTCATGTTTCTTTGAAAAATATCAGTGTCTCAGTCTCGCCCACGCTGCACGTGAGTTAACCACGCCTACTTATTTACATGTCGCGGTATACACGGAATCAAAATCTGTTACGGTTGACATTTTCTTCCACGGTAACGATATATACCGTCATACCGCCCAGCCCTACTTATGTGGTAAATAAAGTTATGCTAGCTTATTTAGCATCTAACTTATCAGCTTGCTATCTAGATTAATACATTTGTATGTGATATTTGCAATTTAAACATTTAATAAATATATTTCCCCATAATATCATCAAAACTTACTTTACTTTTAGTCCACAGGCTCAAATGTGTTTCTTCAATAGTCTTGTGCTTTGGGCTTCTGTACATGTGATGGAGGCATGCACAGTGCCAGTAGGGGGTGTGGTCTCAATAGCCATGCAGTAAGCAGTGTGCTATGTGCATGTGATTGAGGAATGGCATGGATATTCAAGTGTATTTGAATGGCATCTGTTTGTTTTAGTCAAGATTATGCTAAAATATACTTTCCTCAACTATATTTAAGTTCCCTATGAAGAGCCAACCTTCAACTTTGAAAATTCCCAGTTTATTCCCATAAATTCCTGTTAATTCCCTTACATTCCCGTTAATTCCCATGGAAAGTTTCCATCTTTGAAAATTCCCAGCATTTTGCAACCCTACAAAAGATATCAAATAAATGTGGAAGTTCTTTGTTGAAAGTATATAACGTGATATTAAAGGTATAGTGGAGGATTTTCTTTTTGCGGGTGGATCATCAAGACTATTGGTCCTCCTAATTGTCAATCATTCTGGTGATATGTTTACGTAAGGCCGTCGTACGTGCTCGTCCCTAGGTAGTTTTCGCTTTCTGCACATGCGCACTTTCAGGTGTATATGTGTGGTGAGCTGCGGTTTCAGCCATTCATTGAAGCTCGCCGTTCTCACCGGGTTTTTTCAAAATGTCTGAGGGTCGCAAGAGAAAAAGTGTCTACAAATTGTATGACAAGAAGAGAAGGGCCTCTGAAGAAAGAAACAAGACCGGAGTGTTTTTGGGAGAATATTTCACACACTGGCGTGCGCTATAAGCACTGGTTGGGCTTCCCACTGATGCCTCAGTCGCGAAGTTTCTACTCGACAGGTAACGTTTGGCATGCTATTTGGAGAAATCCATTTAAAATCGGTGCTAGTAAAAGTTAATGTAAGCTATGATCAGCAATGCTAGCCCTGGTACAAGTCACGCACCGCGCAGACATGGTAAACATCTCAATTTGTTTAATAGGTGTCATATTATTTGTTTAATCAGCACATTAGAATGATTTCTGAAGGATCATGTGACACTGATATTGGAAGCCCATTTCTGTCACATAAGGGGAAAAAATCATGCTTTGGTAAATTATAATTATGACTTACTAAGTTTGAAATTGTCAATTTTGTCTCACAATTTTGACTTTTTAGTCTCATAATTTCAATGTCATAAATTTGACTTCGTATGTCATTTCAATTTAGTTAGACATTTTAGAATTTGTATTTATCTCAGACCTTTTAAGTCACAATTTTGACTTTAAACTCATATTTTAATGTCATAATTTTAACTTTTAGTCATATCATAAATGACTTTTTAGTCTCATAGTTTCGATTTAGTATGTCATAATTGACATGCCAATTTCACCTTTTTATGTCATAATTTTGATTCGTTTCATAATTTCGATGTCATAATTTTTATTTGTCATAAATTTGACTGTGATAATTTAAATTTAATATGTCATCATTTTGACTATCTCATTATTTCAGTTTAGTGTTCAAATTTTGACTTTTTAAATGCTAGTTTTTGACCTTTTGATCTCAATTTTGATTTGTCAATAGTGATGTTACGTTCATGAACGAATCGTTCTTTTTGAATGAATCTTTTAGGTGAACGAATCGTTCTCTTTCATGTAATCCATTCATTGACTCATATTTCTCGTTCACTGAAATCCCTCCCTCCACAGCAGCGCGGCGCTATTAGCAGCGCATGCACAGCTCAGTGAACCGGGTAGCTCTGTGGACTTTTTCAACCTGTCTGACTAAAGAATGACTAAACCTCGAGCCAATAGCCTTCGAGTATGAGATGTGACGAAGCATGTGATTTGTTGAATGTAGTGAACGAATACGCCCTTCACTGACCGTGACCGAGTTGCTTTTTGAGTCTGAACGAGAGAGAGAGGAGCTGTTGAACGAACTGGAACATGTCATGTTCGTGAACGAAAAGAACAATAATTGTTTGTTAAACAGTTGTTTGAACAATAATGATGGCAAACAGATAGAGCTAGGCTTGTGTAGTTGGAATATCATTTACTTGATATGGCACTTGACAGTTACTTGATTTAAATTTACACTACTCTTTACCTGCTTTTCTTATGTTTTATTTGTGTGTTTTAGACTTAGCTTTGTGGTATTTTGCACTTTGAACAATTTACTTGACTACTGTACAGTACTGGAAGCAGTGTTTTGTGTTCATGTTTTATTATTTATCAAAAAATTTATTCATTACATTTTATTAATGTCATGCACTTCTCTAAAAACTGTAAAAAATAAATAAAATAAAATGTCAGTATTGGTTAGGTCTCATTTGTGTAACGTCAGCAAATAGCATTTCAGTTTGAGCTGTGAAGGGGTAAACGAGATCGCTGTTTTGAGTCTGAACGAGAGAGAGATCTCGTTCGTGAACGAATTGAACGAACTTTAGGTTACTTGCGTAACCCCGGTTCTCTGATAACATGAGTGAGGTATCTCACTATGGGAAACGCCTCTGGGCGTGACAGATCTGGAAGAACCAATTACACCACGTCTGTCAGTTGACAGACCAATCACGACAGTGATGCGGGAGTCCCCTTCCCACATATATACCACAAAAATGTATTCATTACATTTTATTAATGTCATGCACTTCTCTAAAAACTGTAAAAAATAAATAAAATAAAATGTCAGTATTGGTTAGGTCTCATTTGCGTAACGTCAGCAAATAGCATTTCAGTTTGAGCTGTGAAGGGGTAAACGAGATCGCTGTTTTGAGTCTGAACGAGAGAGAGATCTCGTTCGTGAACGAATTGAACGAACTTTAGGTTACTTGCGTAACCCCGGTTCTCTGATAACATGAGTGAGGTATCTCACTATGGGAAACGCCTCTGGGCGTGACAGATCTGGAAGTACCAATTACACCACGTCTGTCAGTTGACAGACCAATCACGACAGTGATGCGGGAGTCCCCTTCCCACATATATACCACTGCCAGTGGTCCCTACTTCATTCTCTGCATATCTCTTCTCCGTGCGGTGAGATACCTCACTCATGTTATCAGAGAACCGGGGTTACGTAAGTAACCTAAAGTTCTCTTTCAAACATTCGCTCGGTATCTCACTATGGGATATAGACAACTCCCGTATTGCAGATATGCTGTCTGAAGCAGGCCTGTCAACCAACTCAGTGATGCATGTAACTTAACAATCCCCAATGAGAGATTTTTTTTTTAAAATTTTTTTATTTTTTTATACACTTAAGACGGAATGAGCCAGTGATGGCTCAGTGACATCCAGTCTATAAAATCGGACAAATGTGTGAGGCGAAGCCCAACTTGCTGCAGCACATATGTCCTGAACTGAAATGCCCTTAAACAGTGCCCATGATGTAGCCAAACCTATGGTAGAATGAGCCCTCAGCCCTTCCGGAGGACAGAGACCACTGCTATTATAACCTAATATAATAGCTTCCACTACCCAGTGGGACAGGTGCTGATTCGAAATAGGTTTCCCTTTATGAGAATCAACCCATGAAACAAACAACTGATTACTCTTCCTTAGCGCTCTTGTTCTGTCCACATAGTGACGCAACGCACGGACAGGGCACAAGCAATGAAGCCGCGCATCCTCTGACGAGAGAAAAGGCTGCGGATGGAAAGCCAGTAAATCCACCTGTTTACAGGAGAGAGCTGACTCGCTAACTTTAGGGACAAACGCTGGATTAGTTTTGAGAGTTACTCTCGAGTAGTCCATAGCGAACTGCATACAGGAGTTATGCACCGATAATGCGTGAAGTTCACTCACCCGCTTAGCGGTCGAAAGAGCCAATAATAAAGCAGCCTTTAGCGAAAGGAGCTTTAATTCAACACTCTCTATAGGCTCAAAAGGGGGCTGAGATAGAGCGTTAAGGACCACCGACAGATCCCACGGCGGAATCAGTGGCTTTGAAACCCTGTTCAAACGCCGTGCACCTCTCATAAACCTGTATACAAGCGGGTGTTGACCTACAGTGTTTCTGTCAACCCCCACATGACACGCAGAAATTGCGGCAAGATAAACCTTAACAGTTGAAAAGGCTCTGCCCTTATCCAAAAGTTCCTGCAGAAAACACAACATATCTGCGA
This sequence comes from Leuciscus leuciscus, assembly GCF_965113295.1. Taxonomy (NCBI): domain Eukaryota; kingdom Metazoa; phylum Chordata; class Actinopteri; order Cypriniformes; family Leuciscidae; genus Leuciscus; species Leuciscus leuciscus. The sequence goes on along the minus strand of NC_138723.1, from coordinate 26,021,414 downwards.
CAGAACAGAGAAAAGGAACAATATGTTTGTGTGAGCACCATCGCTCAAACACAGCCCATTTCCGATCATATGCCGAGCACGTTGAAGCAGCTCGCGCGTTCTGAATTGTTTCAATCACCCTCGGAGGCAAACCTGTCACACTCAAGTTTAACCTCTCACGGGCCAGGCTCAAAGAGCCACTTTGTCTGGGGCCGGGTGAAATATCTCCCCGCGCGCTTGCGAGAGAAGGTCCCTGCGCAACGGGAGGGGCCAGGGCTGTGCGTAAAGGAGCTGAATTATCTCCGTCAACCACAACTTCCCTGGCCAGTTCGGGGCAATCATTATGACCGAGTGACCGTACTCTCTTACCCTTCTTAAAGTTGGAAAGATCAGACTCAGTGGAGGAAACGCGTACAGTAGTGCGTTTGGCCACGGGTGCGCCAGAGCATCCACACCCATAGGCGCACCGCTTCTCGCCAGAGAGAAGAACAGAGGACACTGAGTGTTTTCGTGCGAAGGCGAAGAGATCTACGGCAGCCCGGCCGAACCTCTCCCACAACTGGCTCACTACCTGAGGGTGGAGAGTCTATTCTCCATACAGAGGATTCCCCCTGGACAAGAGATCCGCCCCCACATTCATTATTCCCGGGACGTGGGTTGCCCGTAGTGAATGAAAATGCTTCACGCCCCACAAGATTATTTTCTGTGCTAGACTGTGAAGCAGATGGGAACGTGTGCCTCCCTGGCGGTTTATGTATGCCACCGTCGTTGTGTTGTCCGACCTGATCAAAATGTGGTGGTTCCTTAGGAACTGCACAAAATGATTTAGAGCCAGAAAAACTGTTAACAGTTCCAGGAAATTTATGTGTGCGTTTTGTAGCGAGACGGGCCATTTCCCCTTCGCTATCCTGCCCTCGCTCACTGCACCCCAACCTGTGAGCGACGCATCCGTCGTAACCACCTTTCTCAGAGAAACTGTTCCCAGCGGAGTCCCTGACTCGAGAAAGGACCGATCTCTCCATTGACGGAGCGTGCAGCGTGACGTCACTATCACTTTGCGGTTGAGGTGGCGTTTTGGACACAAGCCCTGCGCCGCCGTCCAGTTCTGAAACTCTCTCATTCGCAACAGTCCCAGGGGAATGACAGAAACTGTCGAGGCCATCAGACCTAGAAGACGTAAACACAGTCTGAATGACACTGTGTTTCCTTTCTGAAAAAGGGATAGACAGCCACGAATTGACCTGATGCGCTCCTCGGACAGAAAAGCTCGATATAGGTCTGTGTTTAGTCTGAGACCCAGGTAAATTATCTCTTGTGTAGGCACTAGGGCTGTCCCCGACAATGGATTTTCATAGTCGAATCAGAATCGTCATGTCTTGCCTATAGTCGACTAATAGTCGAATCATGTGTGTGGGGGCGGGGCTTTAACGTTTCAAAGCCGCGATGTACAGAAAATCACACAAAGATATAGAAGAAAATGTATAAACATTTTTGATCAATAAAACTAAGAAATAACATAAATAACTCCAGAAAGACCACACTGCAGATTTGCATTTCACATGCAAATCAAATTAAATCGGCTAAATTACCTGTGCGAGCAGGCCAGCCTACAGCACAACATCGATGCACCGAAAAAATAAACAATTTTTTTTACTAAATTAAATTAGAACAGAATATACCTTTCTAATAAATAAAAATACAAAACGAAATAAATCAGAATCAAGTCACCGGATGAGGAGCAAATGTGTGCAAAATGCCTAAAGTGCAGGGGAACATATATTCAAAACACAAAGCCACAAATAGTTAGATTAGATAACCCTGACAGATTAATAAATAAAATAAAAATAAGGAAATTATTAAAATAACGATAGTAGCCAGAATTTTCAACTTTGTCTTTTTAACTGCAGAAACAACAATAAATGCTAAACTGGAGTGGCAGTCTTTTTAGCTAAAAATGTTCACAGCATCCAAAAATAAAATTAGAACCGGCTGAAAAGTTTTGAAATCACTTGTACCCTACCTGATCGAGAGAACAAATCCAGTCGTTCACTCTGTCTGTCCGTTGGAGTCTTTTCAAATTGTGCGCGCGGATAAAATACATTCTAAAGGCTGGTTCACACGGCAGGATAATTAGGCCGATTTTAGCCCCGATTCACCCCTTCCGACAATCTTAAGGATGCTCCGATTATCGTAAAATAATCTGATCAGATATTCCTGCCGTGTGTGGTGTGTTAAGGCTGCTCTCGTCTGCTCGGAAGGACGTCGAGACCGCTCCGATCTCAAATCGGGGATATCCAACATGTTGGATTTATTTGGCCCGATTTCTTATCGTGTGTGGTGTCCCCCGAGCACGCAGCCTGTGGACTGTGGAGTGTAGCCAATCAGAAAGCGAGGTGACAAGGCGGCGAGGAAACACCGGGAAATATAATCAAAACAGCCAGCGGCATGGCGCACTAGAAAGTCCGGTGGACGTCAGAGATCATCGCCTTTTCTTTTGATAACGTTTTTTTTTGGTTAAAAACAAACTACAAACTATTGCCACTGCATCCTCTTCGTCCGCCATGATTGTTTACTCTGAAGTCACGTTTGATCTCGAGGTATTTTGCGCGATTTCCCGTATGATCTGGGAATGCTCGGGAGTCAAATCGGTTCGTGTGTGATGTGTTGATTTTGCCGTGTGGCTGCGCACCACACACTGTACGACCAAAACTGTTAGACCCGTGATTTTTTATCCCCGTGTGTGGGGTCTCTCAGGTTTGGAAAATCGGCCGACAATTTTAAAATCGTCCCGTGTGAACCAGCCTTAACGTGAAACCCAGTCTATCATGGTTTTCCTGATGCTAAATCCAGCCTTGGAGAATATCCTTTCTGATGGTGTACATGATCCACACTTTAGATTTTCTTATCCCAGACATTGTTAAAGATTTAAATCCTTGCCGCGAAGACGCTCCTCTGTCGGTCACGGATTGAAAGTGAAACTTAAATCTGTCACGGGGTGTTTGGATTTATTCACGCACGTTAAAAAATATTTATTAAAAGCTTCTTTCTTTGCACATTTTTATGTAGGCCTACAGCATTATCATAATAGGCTGAATATTAACGTATTGACATAAAAGCTAGTTCTATGTGAAATCAGACATTGAGCGCCCTCGCATAGCCAATTTAGCCAAAGTGGCATGATCCTCGTTTCATAACACCTCTGCGAAGATTCGACCGTGAGATCGGTAGTCGAATCAGGCTCCTCCTATCGAAGCATCGAATCTTCGACTATTTGGGGTCACCCCTAGTAGGCACCAAGCAACTTTTCGTTTCGTTTATCTTGAAACCTAAGCTCTGCAAATGAGACACGAGCATTGTTGTCTCTCTCTCTGCCTGTTGCCATGACGGCGCGCACAGCAGCAGATGCTGACACTCTTAGACCCATTATTCTCAGCGGTGTGAGCGCTGCTTCCACACATTTGCTGAAAACCCTGGGCGCTAAAGACAAGCCGAAGGGGACTGTCAAAAACTCGTAGGCTGTGTCTCGATAGGCAAACCTGAGGAATTTTCTGTGTGCTGGGTAGATGCTTATGTGAAAATATGCATCTTTCAGATCGACTGACGTAAGCCAGTCCTTGGGACGAATAGTTTGAGATAACGTCTTTAAGGTCAACATTTTGAACTTGTATTTCCTGAGGTGTTTGTTGAGGTTCCGTAAATCCAGAATAGGACGGAGACCCCCCCTCTCTTGGGAATAACGAAGTACCGGGAGTAAAAACCCTGATGGCTGTCCTCCGGTGGCACAACTCGAATAGCTCTTTTGCTCAATAAAGAGGCTATTTCTTCCTCCACAACCTGAGCTGACTCCCCCTCTGCTGCTGACATTAACACACTGTTGAAAAGTGGAGGTTTTACAGCAAATTGCAGACGATAACCCCGGCTTATTGTGGATAAAACCCAGGGGTGTACTGCGCATGCGCGCCAGCTCTCCGCCTGAGCAGCGAGTGGACCACAGCAGCTCTCGTCCACTAGTGACGCGGCGGCGCCCTCTAGTGGTGGAGCTGGGGACTGTAGCTCTGATTTTGACAATTTAGTTTTTGTGTGTTTTTATTTTCAAACATAGCTGTGCCCTCGGCCCACTGCCTGGATGCACAGGGAACGTGTTTATTATTTCCATAGCACACATGTCTTTTGGAAAACAGCCCTCTGCCCTCTGTTGTAACCCCGTGGGTGGAGGGAAGGAAACTTTTCTGTGAGGCACTGGGGGAACTGGTGCAAACTTCACATCTGAACTGGTCATTATAGAACTTGTGAACAATTTCCCTGTCCGACGCCTTCTCTTGGCTGGAGGGGGAGAAAATGACCGTTCTCTTTGAGGGAGGATAGCAACAGATAGTCCGTGAGTGCTGTTGCTCATCCCATCGTCCTGAACCTGACGAAATTCTAGGTTGCCCGCCGTTTCTTCCCTCCCTGAGGGTTTGCTGGACGGTGTCTGGCTGCAGCCGCTGCGAAGGAAGGTTTACCCCTCGGCTGAGCTGGCTTAGACTGTGGCTCAGAACGCTGAGGAGGTCTGGGGCTTCTAAAATCTGACCGACCACCCCCTTGTGGGGCTTCAAACCTGGGCCGTGGTGGTTGAGAAGCCCTAACGGTGGATCTGCAAGGGAGGCAAGTCTGGAAAGCCTCACCCTCCTGCTTCTTTTGATCGCACCGTTCCCTCATAGCAGTGACCAATGCCCCGAAAAGGGCTTTGGGCTCAACTGGAGCATCCAAGAAGTCTGCTTTCTCTCTGTCTGACAGCCCTGACAGCCCCAGCCAGAGAGCTCGCTCGCCGACCACTGCCAAGCCCATGCTGCGGCCGCAGCTCTGGACCGCACCTCTGGAAGTTCTCAGGTTGAGATCTGCAATAACACAAATTTCTTCCCAGAGGGCTGGGTTTGGTGACCCAGCATCCATTTGCCTCCCCATCTCTTCCATAAGCTCTGCCTGATAAGCAGTGAGGAGAGAGGTGGCATTAAGAGCTCTCACTGCCAGTGCAGAAGAGCGATACATTTTCTGAAACACTGAGGCCGTTAGGCGATCAGTGCGTCCTGGCAGTGAAGCTGAAGCCGAGGAAAAAACTGTCCTGCGGTTAGGGTGGAGATGATGTGCAACCGACAGCTCGACAGGAGGGGAATTTGACATCCCTAACTCCTCCATTTTATCCACATCCAGCCTAGAAAATCCCTTTACGGGAACTCTGTGAGAAAATGGCTTATCCCAGAAACGTTTCATCTCCGAAACGCACGCGGGGACCGCTGGAATGAGCTGCTTAGCTGGTGGGGCACGTGACGGCAGTCTTTTACCGTCATAGAGATCTCTCTCTGCCCCCTGGCCCGTCTGCTGTGATGGCCAGTCTATGGAGAGTTTTGCCGCTGCCCTCCGGCACATTTCCAGCAGGTCAAGCTCCGCCTGAGCTGGGGAGGGTAAACCCTCGCTTAAAGGAACACTCCACCGTTTTTTGAAATAGGGCTTATTCACTTTCTTTCCTACATTTAGATAGGTGGGCAAATGTATTTTTGTCTCAGTGCATGCATTGTTTTAGTTTGACAGGGTCGGCGCTAGCTCAACTTAGCACAATGAATGGAATCCTTTGTTGCCAGCTAGCATGTCCTGAGTAAAAGTGATATAAAATTTTTTAAAAACCCACCTAATTACTTCTTGTGGCCTACGTATTCACAACAAGTACAAATAGTGATGCAGATTAACACTAGGCGATTTCCTAGGCAGATATTGACTATATATTAAGGACTATATTAGGGGGAAGCACAGGCGAAGCACTGCTACTTGGGCGTGATATCTCTGCGCCCAAGTAGCAGTGCTTCACCTGTGCTTCCCCCTAATATAGTCCCAAGTCAATATCTGCATAGGAAATCGTCTAGTGTTAATCTGCATCGCTATTTGTACTTGTTGTGAATACGCAGGCCACAAGAAGTAATTAGGTGGGTTTTTTTATTTTTTTTATATCACTTTTACTCAGGACATGCTAGCTGGCAACAAAGGATTCCATTCATTATGCTAAGCTAAGCTAGCGCCGACCCTGTCAAACTAAAACAATGCATGCACTGAGACAAAAATGCATTTGCCCACCTATCTAAATGTAGGAAAGAAGGTGAATAAGCCCTATTTCAAAAAACGGTGAAGTGTTCCTTTAACGCGCTGTCTGGCCGGGGTGGGTTTGGCGGGAGGATCGCATCTTCGTCATCATCCTCACCATCGTCCTCTAACAAACGAGCGATGGCCTCGTCATCCTCCTCTCTCACATCCGTAAGTCCTACGGATCCACAGAGGGGAGGTAGTTGCGGGGAGAATTCGTCAATGTATTCGCCCCAGCTGCAGGACGCCGGACGCTGTTTAGCCTCCTCCGCGGGTGGCGGAGAAAAGCAGGGATCTCCCTTGTTAGTGGCCGCGACACGCACTCTTCTCTCTAACACCCTCAACGGGAAGAGAGAACAGTGAGGACAGCCCTCGGGGTTAGCGAGGGCTGCCTGTGCGTGTCTCACCCCCAGGCATGCGATGCATAAAGGATGAGAATCCTTGCCCGATATCATCGAGCCGCACGCACACGGGCGAGAAGTTTCTGCTTTTGGTCCGCCGTTTGCAGAACTTGAAGTTGCCATAATAATGGTGTCTAAGCTCACCACAACGTGCAACTCAGAATAAGGGAATATCTAAGAGAATTCGCCGTAACGCGTTAATTCTCTTAAAGTATACCAGAATCGATAACACTGTTACAGTGGAAAAGAAAACCCGCTAACAAAAAGCTGCGTTCAGCGACGTACCTTGACGGCTCGTCTCAGAACCGTTAAACAACTATTTCAAGACAGGTCCTACTGAAGGATAGCTTCCAATTTGATCTTCACGGGGAAGAGATCAAAAAATGAAGTAGGGACCACTGGCAGTGGTATATATGTGGGAAGGGGACTCCCGCATCACTGTCGTGATTGGTCTGTCAACTGACAGACGTGGTGTAATTGGTACTTCCAGATCTGTCACGCCCAGAGGCGTTTCCCATAGTGAGATACCGAGCGAATGTTTGAAAGAGAACTGGTACATTTAGTTTGTGAATGAAATGAATGAGAGTACCGGGTACATTTAGTCATTTACAGATCGGTCATTTAGCATGTGATTCAATCTCATCCAGCAATCAGCAGAAAGTGGATGCTATGGCGTTATTTTTATGTCAAAAGTTATGAGCGTGTAAGACATGCTCACGAGCACATTATGTTATTTCACATGTTATTATGTTATATGTTATATGTTATTAGAAAACTGAAATTTAACAAAAAGAGACTGGGTTGAGTTTTGTCATTTTAAATTGTAATAATTGTATGTAAAATTTTTTAAAACTGTAATGTTGTTTACTGCAAAATCTGTTGTTTGGTACAAATGCACATATTGCCTGGACCATATTAAAATGTTTAATGGTTTTATATTATATTTAAAACGAAAAGAGGCAGGTTTGTGTTTTATATTTTGTTTTGTTTTATAAATAGGCAAACGTTATGTGCAGTGAATATAATCAATACGTGTTGCCTGAACCACATTTGTGTGGCTATCATGTTTAAGATTTCTTAAATGAAAACGAAAATAGTTAGTATGGTGTTTTATCACATATTTCGTTGTCTAAAATATACACCGAGATAGCTGGAGTAGCAGAGCGAGCTGAGTGACGCGCGCTGCGTCAGAAGGTGGGCGGGGTTAGGATTTCCCAAGATTTTCCATGATGAAAGTGACCAATCATAAGAGGGTCAGTGCCCTCCTTGGTTTCCGCCCCCAAATTGTCAAAAGTCATGTAGACTCGAGCGAGCAGAAATCAGCTGAGCGAGCAGAAATCCACTGCGCGAGCAAAACAGCACTCCGCGAGCAGAAGCCCGCTGCGCGCGAGCAGGATTCCACTGTACAAGCAGAGTTAACCTATGAGAGTATGCCAGGCGCTCGCTTGCAGCTACCTGTACACCTCTCGGTTGTTGAATTTGTGCGCGAGTACTTTTATCATGCCAGCTGAAGGTTCATTTTTGCGCGTGTGAAATAACATAATGTGCTCGTGAGCATGTCTTACACGCTCATAACTTTTGACATAAAAATAACGCCATAGCATCCACTTTCTGCTGATTGCTGGATGAGATTGAATCACATGCTAAATGACCGATCTACCTTTTGACATAAAAATAACGCCATAGGATGCAAAGCAAATCATTTTGGTGAACGAACTGAAAATGAACGATTCTCTGGAAAGAATAAAAAATTTCCACCACTATTAATTTCAGTTTATTATTTCCATTTCAAATTTTTAAATGGTAATTGACTTTTTATTCTCATAATTTTGATTAGTCAATTTCAATTTGTCATAATTCAGATTTTTTTAAAGTCATAATTTCAATTTTTAATCTCAAAATTGCGTCTTTTTTTCTTATGTGGTGGAAATGGGCTTCCTTACACTGAAGACTGGACTAATGATGCTGAAAATTACAGAATAAATTATAATTTAAAATACGTTGAAATACAAAACCGCTATTTTAAATTCAGTTTTTGATCAAATAAATGCAGCCTTGGTGAGCATAAGAGACTTTTAAAAAAACAAACACAAAAAACATACCAACCCCACACTTTGAATGATAGTGTAAACATGCATTTATTCTATTTGAGTGACTGACGAATAGAAAGTGAATTTTATCTTTTGCAAAAAAAGCATACATTACACAGTTTTTTCCTGCAGGGAAATGTTGATCGAATTATTCACGATTGTTTAATCTTTTGCAGGCCCGCATGAAATACTCCTTCACTAAGTTCTGCAAGATTGGAAAAGCACCGGAGCAGTCGTGGCGCAGAAGCCGAGATACGGCCCTGAAGCGTGTGAGCGAGCTGCTGGAGGTGTTGTGCAAACTGGGCCGAGAGCTGCCGTGGCTGAGGGGCGTCTCGGTGGAGCCCAAAACCGTGACCACGCTGGTGGAGGACATCCTGAAGCACCGCAGGGCTTTGCTCTCGAGGGCCGTTCAAAAATACCAACAACAGCTGCAAAATCAACTCTCAGAGACCCAAACGACAGAATGTGACGACGACCCATCAGAGTCGAACCGCTGCGACCCGCCTTCCTCAGAGAACTCTGACCAGGCCGAAGGCGAGAACCCTGCTGATGAACAAGCTACGGATTGTCAACTACCACCGAGCCACTGGAGTAAAAGGCACTTGTTTTTACCCCCCTGCGTGAAGAGTCGCAAGCGGCAGAGGGTGGACGTTCCACAGCTGGAAGTGACCGGAGACGAAGACATATCGGACAGTGAAATTGAATCATACATTCGCTCTCCGGGTGAGATTAAACTGTATCTAAAGGCTCAGAAGGAGCTAAAGCAAGAGTAATTGTCACATCGTTTACACATAATTACTGCTGATTTGTTTTTTGTTACGTTGATATTTATTTTTTGTTACATGGATTTAGTTGTTTTGTAAATCTTACAAATTTGATTAATAAAAATATTTTTTTCTGAACTGATATATTTCTCTATTATTTGATTTATTTTTGTACTGTTTTTAGATTGCAAAGCAATGCCCTTTCATCCTGGTTTGAATCATTGAATAAGTGCTGTTATGAATAGCTGCTTGTGCAGGAAGTAGCTTATAATCTTGCCGGAGCCTGTGATTTCATATTATTTGATTGGCGCTGGATTCCTTTGACGTAAATAACAGCCTCTAACGCCCCGGTGTCCAAAACAAATTGATTTTCCTTTGCCATCGTCCATCGAATGTATTATTCTAGGATAGTTCATTTCCGAGACCTTGATATTACTAGCGTCCAAGTCACAGCTGTTCCTGCTCACGTCGTGTGTGTGTGTGTGATGGAATCATTAATATCAGCCGTTCTCATTCTTTCATTTGCTTGAGGCTGTGATACAGACCATTTAAATTGTCCGGCAGGTGTGTGATCTTGACTACTTGACTATGGCAATGATTTTAAGTGCTTGTTCTCATTATGTTGTCGTATTTGTGTGCTCCTTCAGGATATATTTTCGTTTAAGATCAATAGCTGCTTTGAATAAAAGGCTTTGGCAATTGGAGCTCATTCAAGGACTTGTATTCTGATGTCTGATGCATGAGCCCCATTTCTAAAGCGTGCGTACGCACAGATTTGATTTTAGATTGTGCAAACACTGAAATCCACGCCAATATTCATATTTATTAAAACGGTCTTTGATGTGGAAAAGTGCTTAGCGTCAAGTCAGGTTCGTGTTATAATGGCAGTGTACACTGAACATCCAAAAATCACCAAAACACCAATTGATTAAAAGGAAATCTTTATTTATTCTTTAATGGATTGCATGCAGTAATTTAAACGGCTTGTTGCAGAAGCTTTGTCTTCGAAGCACAGATGAATCAGTTTCCTTTTTTTTTGGTTTCCATCATGATGCATCACATTGTTGATGTTGCACTGCACATTCACAGAGCTCTAGTGCATTGAATGATTACAATTCCTTAAGCAGGAAATTGCTAATGGAAAAGTGAATGGCAAAAAAGTAGTCAGTGCTGGACTCACAAAGACAACATGAAAGGTTTCTGGTTTTATTGTGCATTATTTCAAAGAAAGAGCAGTGAAATGTAATAGCTGAAGTCACCAGAGACACTTTCCCTGATGAATATCCATTGAATTTCCTGTTCCACTCAAAAACATAACATTGCAGAAGAAAAATTGGTTGTGAATGCCATTTCATGTTGATGTCACCCTTGTGGATCCTTTGAAAACGGCCTAACAATGCTAGAATCATTTGTTACAATGTCAATAAATAGCAGTAATGAATCAGTCGAGTTAACACAGCCGTCCTAATGGAGCATCCTTCAATTACATTAAGGCTATGTCCACACTAATCAAGTCCATCCGTTTGAAAATGCCGTTTTCACGTTGTAGTGTGAGATGTGAAAACGGAGGTATTTGAACACGATGGCGCATGTTTAGTCATGTGACTCATATTGTACAAATACAGTAGATATCTGGGAGTTGTACGTTTACACGATGTAAAAAACGGAAAAGTTTGTCCTTTGAGTTTTTTTGCGTTAAGGATAACAATGCTCTCAAAACTATAACCATTCACATGGATCCACGAGAACGACTAAAAACGAGCATGAAGTCAGTTTTCACAAATGCACATTTTTGTAGTTTATACAGAGATGATAATGGTATGGTTTTCAAAAACTTGCATTTTGGGGCCGTTTACTCAACACCATTTTCAACAAAAAAGGAAAACTTTTTATGCTTTTTGGTCGTTCATTTACACGACAACAGCGTTTTGGGGGCCTAAAAAAACGAACTTTTGGAAACAAGATTCAAATGCAAGTTTTTGAAAGCGATACCGTTATCATCTCCGTGTAAACTACAAAAACACGAATTTGTGAACTGTGACATCATGCTTATTATGTGTTCAGTCTATAGGCACCTAGTGTTTCTTTACAAAGTGACATCACCAACTACTGGCCTGGAATGAATAATACAGCCTTTTAAATAGTTTTCGTGGATCTGTGTGACTGGGGATCGTTTTGACAACGTTGAAAAAACGCGAAGGAAAAACGTTTCCATTTTTAGTACATCGTTGTCGTATAAACGTACTTCAGACATCCGTTTTCAGAAGTTCGGGTTTTCAGGCCACCAAAACGCTGTCGTCATGTAAATGAATGGCCAAAACGCATTAAAAGTTTTCAGCTTTTAGTTGAAATTGGTTTTGTGTAAACAGCCCCTTAGTAAGCAGCAAGAAAGCACACAAGACATGAGTAGCGAACCTCACACAAGTTAGTGAACATTACACAACACTTCAAAATAGTAGTCAATAATACAATTCACGCATGAACACAAAACTATGGTTATACCGGCATTGTTGTGCCTGCTGTTTCATTTTCATAGTATTGTTAAAATAAATGTTTTACTTTGTACAATCTTCATATTACATTCCTGCAAAGATGACAAAAGATTGCCGTCCTGTAGCAAAACATGAGGCTAACTGCGTTTTAGACCATTCATGGAATAGTGACATATTTTTTTAGCTAGTTATTTTACTTTATAAAGTTTTAAATATGGATATTTTTCTTACACAAACGCATGGCTTCGCTTCAGAAGGCCTTTATTAACCCCCGGAGCCGTGTGGATTACTTTTATGATGGATGGATGCACTTTTATGGACTTCAAAACAGAAACGGCCATTCACTGCCATTATAAAGCTTGGAAGAGCCAGGACGTTTTTTAATATAACTCCGACTGTATTCGTCTGAAAGAAGGATGTCATATACACCTAGGATGACTTGAAGGTGAGTAAATCAAGGGCTAATTTTCATTTTTGGGTGAACTATTCCTTTAAGACCACAAGCAAAATTGAAGAACGAACTGGTGTGACATTATTGCGAACAAACGCTAAAACAAAGTTAGTTTTGGGAGTTCGGAACAGCAAACTTTCCAGAAAAGTTTGTTCCGGCTAGTAAACACCTTTGAACTTCCATTGGTCCGTGGTGACATCATAATAAGTAGGTGTGGCTCTGCAGCTCCACCGTCTTTGATGTGGAAATACTCTCCAGTTCATTTGGGATGTTCACTAACTGAATACCGCTGCACTTTTTTTTTACCCCTAAGTGAAGAATGCTGTGAGGGGCCTCAAGTGTTTCCATCCATCATGTCTTTTCTTGTATTTACATTTTGTTGGCCTTTATTAAATGGCACTTCACGAGTTTTCATCTTTTCTGAAGCCCACAGTGACGTCATAGTACGACGCTCGCCGTCGCGCAGTGGTTGGCGGGAATGCCAATGCGACGGTGGCAGGTGAACATCTTGCGCAGTTCTGCGCGGAAACGGTCGTGCAGCCACGCGTACAGGAATGGGTTGCAGCAGGACGAGCTCATGGCGCACAGATGACACAACAACTGGATCAACAGGAAATGGCGCTTGTTGATGAGGCGGATGTCGATGTCGCGCAGGACGTTGAACACGTGGATGGGCAGCCAGCAGACAGCGAACGCCGCCACCACTAGAGACACCAGCCTGAAGATCTTCCGTTTGCGTGCCCGCTGGGCTTCGGCCTGGTCCCGCGTGCGGTGTCCGGGGGCCACGCAGTTCCGGAGTTTGACGGAGATGCAGAAGTAAGAGACGCAGACTGCGGATAAAGGAAGGATGTAGGTCAGCAGCAGTGTGCTATAGGCGTACACCAACCGCTGGGTCTCCTGGCCCAACCAGAACTCCTCACAGATGGTCAGACCCTCTTCTCTGAACTCCACGTGATACGTGTGGGCCACAGCGGGAGCGACTAGCACACACGACAGCAGCCAGATCCCAGACAGAACGTAACCGCAAGCCGCCATTGAGATTCGCTTCTTCAAAGGGTGAACTGTAGCGTAGTACCTGTTACAACACACAGAGATTTTATATTATATTATAAAATATATTTCATTCTTTTATTAAGTCTTTTTCTTTCAAAAATTACCCCCAAATAAAAAAATTAAAAAAATGTTTTGCATAAAGAAAATGAAGTCTGTTTTTAGAACATATTAATATTTTTTGTACCATTAAGCACCTTTAAACTCAATATCTTATTACTGTAATTCCTCTGGACATTTTATGTTTAATTCCTGTTAATCTCATTAAAAGAATAATGCATAAATAATTCTTATAATTATAATTGATATTAAAATATTGAATTCTCAAAATAATCAATATAGTTATTTTTTACTACAGTAAAAAATGCAGCAATGTTTTTATTATTATTTTTCTTTGAGATATTGCCCCAAAATTTTATTAAATAATAAAAAAGACATGTTTATAAAGACAATGAACCCTGTCTTCAGAACCATTAATATGTTTGTTTATATATATATACACACAAAGCTTTTTAACCCTCAAGTACTTATAATTGTATATATTTTTAGTTATATATAACTATATATTATAGTTATATTTTTACTATAGTGAAAAAGCAGTAATAGATTGTTTTTTATGTATTTAAATCAACCTAAATTAATTCACTACAACATTTTAAAATGAAATATAAAAACAGTATTTTACAATTAATATTATTATAATTTTTACTATTTTTTTAGATTATAGTACAAATATTTTTTTAATTATGGTAGTGAGAAAAAGTGAAATAATGTCACAATGCAAAGATCTTAAAATAGGTTTCATTTTTCTACAATAAAATATTATTATTTCTTTCTGTATTCGATTTATCGAGTGAAATATGACATTTTGTGAGTTAAGAAAGCAAGAAACAATTCAATTTGGTCAACAAACATCAAAGCAGTAGTGGGGAAACAGCACGGACAGTGACCTTCTCTCAAACTGCAGACTTCACTTTAGAGACCTCTAATGGTCTCCAAAGACGCAAAACCCTTTTCAAAAGAACCATCATTCAGTGCACATCCTTTGGACATCCTTTCATCTCAAGTGATCTGACCCACTTTAACCCCACTCAGCTTTGATATCTAGCGTCTGAGCCATTACTGAGATCATTAGAAGGTCCGGTGGCCTCACTCACCTGTCGACGGCAATAGCCGTGAGAGTGAAGACGGACACGTATACAGTGACGGGCTGGATCAAGAACACCAGGTAGCACATGAAGCGTCCGAACGTCCACCCGTGAGCGCTGAAGGCGTAGGCCAGCGTGAAGGGGACGCAGGTCACGCACATCAACATGTCCGAGAAGGCCAGGTTACCGATGAAGAAGTTGGTGACGTTGTGCATCTTCCTCGTGCGGCAGATGACGTAGATCAGAAGGTAGTTGCCAAAGACGCCGACCAGCAGCACAAGAACGTAACAGGGGATGATAAGCGGCTTGAAGGTCCGCAGCAGGGCTACGTCTGCGAAGGGAAAGTTGTGAGGGGCCGTGGCGTTTTGGACCACCGTCACCTCGTACACGTGGCTTCCAGGAGGCTCTTCTCCACCTTGCCAACCAGAACCCTCCATCCTTCAGTCAAAACACTTCTGTCTCCACCTGCTGGATGAATACACATGGGTTTTTCAAAGGTCTCACTCAGTCTTGAATATTTTGTTACATAACTGCTCATTTATGAATCAAAGTGCTTTAATGTACCAGTTTGAAAGCGACTACAGAAAATGAAGGTCGTAAAAAAGCTTCTCGTTCACTTTGTTCCAGCATCCCAGCATTTTAAAACACAACAGTGTGCCTGCAGTGATGTATTTTTCAAAAGGGTTTTTGTAATCTTCCTACATTAATCTACTTTCACAGTCAGACAAACAAGAATGATGAATGTCAAAACGTAGCAGGTAAACGCTGCTTAAATCCAAATGTTGCGCTCACGTCATCTGTGTAAATGCTACATTTGTTTAGTTGAAACTCAAATGCCAGTCATTTTGATGATTTGGCATTGTGTTCTCTGTTCTTGCTGAGTTCAGTTTTGCAAAAATGAAACATTTGCAGTTTCATAAAATAGCCCCTTTCAAACATCCATGGTGGATATGTGAAGAATTATGATATATGTCTATTAAGTTGACATCAAATTCTTTTAGAAAGTTGAGATCTCTTGCAGTGCAACAGGCTAAACTGTTTTAAACTGAATTTTACTATTCTTCTATCATTCATTTGCATGCAGGCAGTGTGATCATGTTAATTGAGAGGTTGCATGGAATATTTGTACTTTTCAAAATTCATACATTTGGAGTTCATTAACATCTCTAAAGACATTTTGAATCACAGAATTTCATCATATTCATCAGGACAGCATCTTATCACATGCAATCATCTAATGAGGACAGCAGATAAAGAGCTATTTTAATAAATATAGACTATACATGAGAATAAAGGTCATGTCATATGGATCTATATGGTCTGAGAAGGAATTAGTACCAGACAGGGTAATTATGTTATTTATGGGTGATAATCTGCAATACCATAATTATCTTACTGTCAGTGTAATAATGCTGATAATAGAACTTTCTTCACCAGTCAGAAATAAAGTCTTCTGTTCTCGGTTACATCCATAGAGTGTTTTTTTATTTACGGTATTTTATTTTTTACATTACATCCTAGCACACATAAACTGATAAATTAAACAGATGCGTAGCTTTGATCCACCCTTGATACCTGTAGCCAAAATGTAGATTTGATGGTGAAAAATAAATCTATCAATCCATCAATCAATAATACAGCTATCAAAACTACATATCTATTGTTAAGTTTTGCAGGGTTGTTTTTTTTATGCTTTATTATTTATTTATTTCAGGGCTGAACTAAAAAGATATTCTCGTGTCCACATGCTTGAAACGAACATGCAGAGCCAATGCTGCTTTTTAAATTTTTTTTATCAAAACCTTAGTTACTGAGATATAGCCCTTGTGTTGTGTGACGGGGAGAGTGACAACTAGCCCCGGGATCTTCTAAATATATAGCCTATGCATACTTTAAATATAATTTGACTAAAATGTATAATAAAATTCGACGTAGAGTCAAATTAGCAGTAGCCTAGATCAACGAGACTTAAGGATATTTGCGTTACAATAAAAAAACAATACATTACCTGAGACACAATACTGTTTCTGAGAAGTGTGTGAAAGCAGCGTTTCTCCGGTGTGGTTCTCCGAGTGTCTCTCAACATCTGATGCGCAGCTTCTGCTCCGAGAAACAAGCCATACAAACCAGAGACCGAATGTGCTGCAGGAACAAGTGCTCCACAACTGCCACTCGTTTACTCAAGCAAACCTGAAGCCCAGCAACTTCTGTCACCCTGTCAGTGAAGACCGTTGCGGGTGCGAATGGAAGGGTTGGGAGGGGTCTAATTAAAGCTCGAACTTCGTCAAAGGAGGTAAAAAAAGAGAAGGTTTTGGTTACATTTTTTAATAAGAATATATAGGATACTCGACAACGTTTTTAAACAACGTTGTATCCACAAAAGGGGTATAATTATAATGCGCGAAACTCATCGAAGGAGTTCAAGGAAACGGTTTTGGCTACAATTATTTGATCAATTATAATATATAGGCCTACTTAAACGTTTTTTAAAGGCCACTGTGAGTCCCCCCCAAGTAAACAACATTTAAATAATGAGTCAATACATCATCCTTCTTCCAATATCGTGATGTTTTTCGAGAAATTGCATACTTACGTCATTCACCCGTGCGTGTCTCCTTGTATCAGTAAACAGAAAAGTTGAGGGGATACTGACAGAGAAAGGTCGACATGGAGCAGCTAATGAGCAGATAACTTCCAGGGAATCACCCGTTAAAAAAAAAAAAAAAAAAAGTCTGCTGGCAAGTGACTGAACACTAATAAAACGAGAATCAACATCGGCTTGGCTTTTCGGAGATGGCGAGAACTGGGATTTGAAACGTTGAAAAAGGACATGGAGATGGCGTTTTTATTACTAAACAGGTGAGTAAGGTATTTTATTTAACAGATAAATTGACACATGGCTCTCTAACAGAGATCATCGTAAGTTTTTCTATTAAGGGTAGGCTAATATTTATCTACAGTCACAACACAGTTCTTCCACAGAATACATGCACTTTTTTTAGGGTTTTTAAGGTAGGTCTATCCACTGAGGAGGCAACAACAGCTCGCTCCTTGACAAAATTGATTATTACATTATAAATGTATACACATCACAAACGTGGAAAGTTTTTGTTTTGTTTTAAGGACGTTATTGTTTTGTTTAAAACATCTAAAAACAGTTAAGTAGCTACCTCCGCTTGTGGTGCCAATTCGCCAAAAGACAATTCGGTTGCGCGAGACGATCCTCAAACACCATGAACAGAAATTTATTGACAGACATATAAAAAGTCGCCGAAATGAAAGTCATTGAATACTTAGTACACTGCCCTTCTGTCTGCTGTTAATCAAAAAAATGGTCTTTGCTATTTATCTCTTCTGCATAGCTTTTGTGGATCTGCAAGTTTTACATCTGACGTCATGTGTCAGTAAGCCATGGAGCTGCAGTCGATTAACACATATAAAAGAGCTTTCACATGAAACTGTCTAACACTGATTGATAGTGATCAATATGGATAGAGCACCATGACTAACCTCTTCGTCTCCTTTCGTGTAAGAAAACAGTTTTGGAACGACATTAGGGTGAGTAAATGCTGTCAGAATTTTAATTTTGGGGTAAAGTTGAACTTCTTTCAGGCAGAGAAGCATTAAACAGTAACCACTGACACAAAACACCACCAATCCAAAAAATAAAGTAAAATTGGAAAAATCATAATTTGATACAAGCCCAGAGGTCAAAATAACAAGCAAACTAATGAGCTTTTATTCATTTTCTCACACTTATGTGGTTAGTTTTAAATGATGAGCTCTACGGCCTAAAGGCTAGAAATCTGCTATTTTGTGCTGCCAGTAACAAGCACCTGTTAGGCAAACAACTGCTCTGATGAATAATAATGACATATAAAAACACTAAAACTAAATTAAACCACCATTTAGCAGCACCGTTTCTTTTTTATTTGCTCAACTTCTGATACTTTATTTGTTGCAAGTGCTTTTATCACACATTTTGTCATTTGGTGTGATTGTTTTCAGCCGTCTATGTTTTAATCAGTTTAAAGCCGCAGTCCGTAACTTTTGGTGATCTAGCGGTTAATAAACAGAACTGTGTGTATCTACTTCTCTCTGTGTATGACGACACAGGTACTGGGCTACTCCGCGTTACCAGTCTAAAATAGTCAGAATATAAACACTTTTATTGATTCAGGATAAGACAAAAACACAGTTTGGAAAATGGATTCATGATGTACTCGCTTATTATATAAATGTTGTAAATTTTGAACACAAAGTTACAGACTACAGCTTTATTTAGTGCATCTTAAATTATGGATGTTCACACTCCATGCAAAGTCAGCATGGAAGTTGTGGTAGTCTCTTTTTTGTACTATAGTGATTGGAAACTGCTTCTCGAACAAGAAAAAAATGTAGGGTGGGATGTGATTTTGGCCTCGGAAATTGATTGGATTGTTGTGGTTTGCTATTGCTGTGAAGTCAAGTCAAGTCAAGTCAAGTATATTTGTATAGCGCTTTTCACAATACAGATTGTATCAAAGCAGCTTCACAGTATTAAATTAAAATAATACAACAAAGTTTGTTTCAAGAGGAATTTATTGATTGATAAAATTAAATTATATATACCCCAAAATATCCCCAACTGAGCAAGCCAAAGGCAACAGTGGCAAGGAACCGAAAAACTCCATCAAGTGTCCTAATGGTGTCCTAAAACTCCATCAGGTGACCTAATGGAGAAAAAAAAACCTTGGGAGAACCCAGGCTCAGTCGGGGGCCAGTTCTCCTCTGGCATTTATGAGCTAGAGGCCGGATTGTAGTTTGAACATTAAGATTATATGAATGCCTGGCTGAAGAGATGCGACATTAATCTAGTTTTAAACTGGGAGAGCGAGTCTGAGCAACGAACAGCATCATCAAAGTTTTGGAGCCAAATGTGAAAATGCTCTCCCTCCTTTGGTGGATCTGGATATCCTAGGTATGACCAAAAGCCTTGAATTTAGTGATCTTAAAGAGCGCGATGGATTATAGGGCGATAGAAGATCCGTTAAATAGACTGGAGCTAAGGCGTTTAGGGCTTTATAAGTCAGTAGCAATACCTTGTAATTAATACGGAACTTTATAGGTAACCAATGCAGTGATGATAAAATTGGTGTTATATGATCATATTTTCTTGATCTCGTAAGAACTCTAGCGGCGGCATTTTGGACTAACTGTAGCTTGTTTATTGAGGATGCAGGACAACCAGCTAATAAAGCATTACAGTAATCCAGTCTCGAGGTCATGAATGCATGAACTAACTTTTCTGCATCAGAAACTGATAGCATATTACGTAGCTTAGCAATGTTTCTAAGGTGGAAAAAGGCTGTTTTTGTAACATATGAAATATGATTTTCAAAAGACAGGTTGCAATCGAGTATAACATCGAGT
Source organism: Leuciscus leuciscus (assembly GCF_965113295.1). Classification (NCBI taxonomy): domain Eukaryota; kingdom Metazoa; phylum Chordata; class Actinopteri; order Cypriniformes; family Leuciscidae; genus Leuciscus; species Leuciscus leuciscus. Next base: position 26,001,516 of record NC_138723.1, on the reverse strand, counting down.
ATGATGTCATGTGAGTGAGAGGTTGCCCCGCCCTTGCGTCAGTAAACGCATCATCAGAGAAGAGATGTAGTTGCTAGAGGGAGGGGGAAGTAATTTTGATTAAAGATTATGCAGGTGTTGTGCCGAATTTCGACCCCCGCCAAATTATTACCCTCCTAGTATTGGTAGGTTTAGGATTAGTTGTGGGGGAGGGGTTAGGATTATGGGTGGGGTTAGGATTAGGCAATCAGGTACTGACTTCAACGAGGGGGGTAATAATTTGGCAGGGGGTCGAAATTCGGCACAACACCTGTATATGAATTTAAAAACAAAAACAAATGATTTGTATGGAGTAGGGCTGGGCGATAAATCGATTTTATCGATTAACTCGAATGTGTAGTTTACGTCGACTTGTTTGAATGAAAATCGTTTTTCTCTTTAACATCCGCCGACACTCCCCTCTGGGCTCCTGTAGTTCCGAACGGGCTCAGCGTTTGAGAACACAAACAACATGGCAAATGAACAAGACCGCGGCAGCACAAGCACACCCGCACCTGAATCCGCAGGGCTGCCAAATCTCATGAATTCCCTGTGAGACTGAGGCAATTGTCACTTTTTACACGCCACACATCCATTTTCTCACGCAGAGAAAAATCGCGAAGCAAAGAGGACACTGACACAGACCGACAAGATAGAGCAGGTTCCTTTTGATATGAAACAATTCATATCTGTCACATTCTGTCAATTTAATTACAAAATTCAAACAATAAACACCGTTTCTGTGCTTGTAAATGTGACGTGACAGATCGCTGACAGATCTCAGTTCAAGCGGTACGTGAACCGATCACCTGTTACTCTTTACTACTAGTTAATAGTAAATAAACATGAATATAGGTAATTTGAAAGATACAGTTCAACTTACCGAGATGTAATAAAATCGATCGATCAGTGTTTTTCAATCGTGGAAAGAGGTCCATAAAACAGCTGGAGAACAATTGTCACATAACATTACATTTACCTCAGGAAAGCCATTTAATGACCATAGCATGTTAGTTGGACATAAAAAAATGGCTAAATATTTTGTAATAAGTTTTTTGCAAAATATGATAACTATATTACTTTTTTTTATTTTTTTTATTAACATAACACATTAATGTATCTACTGCACCTAATATTTATCCAAAGGAATTGATATTGAATCAAGATCAGAATCAAATCACAAGAATTGAATTGAATTGAAATTGTGAAATTTGTGTCAAGCAATAATAAAAACAGTAGCATACCAGTCATTGTACCATGTAAACATTGTGTAGTCACTAAACTTAAAATTCTGTTTAGTTACCAAATGTTTTGACAATCACAATACACTTATTGTGATGCAAGGTTTTTTTTTTTTTCCCAATCCCAATCCACCCATTCTATGTTATGTTACGTTATGTTATGTTACATTTTCACTGTTTACAAAGGCAGGGCCTGCCATCTTGTCTATTTGGCTTGTTGTTACTGATTGCACTTTAACCCTGAGGGGGAAATCCAGATCAAATACTAAGCCATATCTTGGTCATATCGCCTAGCCCTAGTATAGAGGAATCATTTATAATACATACTCCAATATTCCTTTAAAACATTATTTTTTCAATTTGAATTCATGGTGACTTTAATGTTCTACATCTTCGCTGAACAGGTTTCCGACTCGTCCTTATTAACAGTAAACGACCCACTGCTGTATAGCATGCTTGTAATGAAGAGATAATCAAAACACTTGAAAAGGAGCCACACAGGCCTGACATTCAGGGAAATATTATTATTTTTATTTTTTTTGTGTCTGGACATTCTGTATATCACAACTTAGCTTGAGGGGAAAACATATATGGCATGACGTCATTAGCGAGTGGCGTTAGCACAAGCTGAATTAAAATCAGATTGGTCTGTTGCACTTTATCATAGGACGAGCTTCTGCTCGCACAAGATCATTTTAAATTAATAGCATTCCATTTATGGCCTCCATCATATTCAGAACAGATTCCCTAATTTATACGAGGCTGCATTATTACATTATATGATAGTCATCTAAATGGCTTATAATCTTCTGGTATGTTTTTGTGTCATATTGCACATATTATTTCCCATTTGACGTTACTATAATATGTTTTAGTCTACTAAGATTAGTCTATTAAGATGTCGGGCTAAACAATCTTCTACAACATGTTCTCCACGCGAATGAGATTTGTTTAAAAGGCAATACTTGTACAGCTTTCAAACATGTTCCTAGAAGAAGACAGGCAGATGTGAGTATTGTATGTATGCAGATATATTTATAGTAGTTGTAAGTTGAAAGCAGGATGCTGATCACAGAGTCCGAGTGGACTCATGATTATTCCTGCCATTTAAATGAAATATTCGGAGTATAAATCAGTTGACATTTATCATCGTTATTGAATAATTGTGACTTTGGCCTTTAATTTAGATTTATTTGTTCAGGTTTCAGTGGCCTCCACATGTTCAAGCCAATTACCATCCTGCTGTCTGGCTGTTTGCCTGCATGGCATCAGCAGATGTGTGTCTTTTCTGGTTGTTAATGGCTTTTATTTGTCTTGTTATTGTATAGAAGAACATTATTTTTTACCTTTTCTTTAGAAGGCATCAAAGGATAAATTTGATATATAAAAAACATGGCATCAGTTCTGTTGTAAGAAAGTGTTTAAAGTGCACTTTTTATCTTTCCTCACAAAACACACATCCATTTTGCTTTTAGTGACCACAGCTCCCAGCTGTCCTCACTCCCTCACAACATAATTCCCTTTCTCATTACCGCCTCTATTTGTTACTTCACTTCATTCCCACGTTCCTCTTCTTTTCTTCCCTCTCTTCGGTGTTCGCCAGCTCGTTGCGTCACAGTTGAGATTCCGATTAAAGGTCTCTAAAAAGCATCGAAAACATTTCTGTGGATGCTGAAATCTTAATGATATTTAATGATCAGCCTTTTTCTTGTTGCTATGGGAAATGATCACATTCTAGTATGAGCGGAGAATATGCATGTCTTTATATTTGCTCTGAATGCCACATGGGTTTTATTATGTTTCATTTGCTGCAGCTTGACCATCAAAACAGATTATTTGTGAAATTGTACAGAGCATTTGTTTTCTCTGTGGAAGTATAGATCTGTCATCATTTATTCACCTTCATGCCGTTCCAAACCCCCATAACCTGCAAGTCTTTTGTTTAGGTTTGGAACAGCATGAAGATGAATAGGCCTAAATGATGCCAGCATTTGCATCTTTGAGCGAACTATGCCTTTAAGGGCAGATTTCCCTTTACGGTCACTCCGTCTAATGAGCGTGAGTGAAACTCTTCACCCTGTAAGGCATGATGCTCTTCCTCTAGTCAACAATGAGCAGTATAGCATAGGGTGTACGTGCTGTCATGCACATTTTCAGATGCTGTTTTGTTGAAAAGACATTTTGACCAGCTGTAGACTTTGACATGCTGAAAGGGTTAGTCTGTTTTTTTCAGTATGAATCCCCATTTCTGCCTGTTGCATTAAACACAAGGCTATTCGGATGTATTAGTGGCAAAATGTTCTATCTTGGCTCACTCTAAGCTATTTTAAGCTGTTTCTAAGAGGAAATTTAAATAGAGGGGAACATGTTGAAATTGGCTATAAGTACTTTTTAAATGCATGTTCCTGATGTTTTATGACCAGTTCATCCGTGTGTGTTGTCTTAAATCATAAATGGGCTCTCATATAGAGTCCACTTATAGTGATTCAATCAATTCCTAATGGATAAAATCAAGTCCAGCTTTCTTTCTTTCTTTCTTTCTTTCTTTCTTTCTTTCTTTCTTTCTTTCTTTCTTTCTTTCTTTCTTTCTTTCTTTCTTTCTTTCTTTCTTTCTTTCTTTCTTTCTTTCTTTCTTTTTACACATTTACAAGCACATTTAAAAAAAAAAAAAACATGGGTTGACCAAAGTGCTGTACATACAAATTTACAAAGGAATAAAATACAACTACATAACATATTCTAGAGACCGACAACATCTGTTCAAGAAAATAGGATCTAAGCATAGATGTAAAAACAAAAAGAGATGGTGCTGTTCAGATGGCTATAGGGAGCTTGTCCCAGAGTGTTGGTCAAGCATAGAAAAAGCTGGATCACCACGGTGTTTCAGTCTGGACCCAGGGATGGACAACATTCCTAAATGTCCCGATCTGAGTGGTCGCGAAGAGTTGTGTGAATGCACCAACTCAGCTAAATAGACTGGTGCAAGATTATGTAAGGATTTAAAAACCAGGGTTAATATTTTGAATTCTACTCTAAATTTTACCGGCAACCATTTCAAGGATATCAAAATAGGAGTGATGACAGATTAATCCCATAATAGAGCGAATTGCAATAGTCTAAGTGGGAAGTGATGAATGCATGAATTACTTTTTCAAGATTTTTTTTTTGATAAAAACGATTTGACTTTAGCTGTAGGCAACAAAGATGGAAAAAACACAACTTAACTACCACATTGATCTGCTTATCAAACTTAAGACCAGAATCAAATCGAAAGCCTACATTTTTTTGCACACGGGGTGACCCATTGGGTTAGATAACCAAGGTCATAAATACTAGGATTAAAAGCATCACCAGGCCCAAACAGAATCACTTTAGTTTTGTCTTCATGTAATGTCAAGAAATTATTTGTTAACCATAATTTAGGTTCCTGAATACAATCAATCAGAGCTCCCATTGCATGTTTATAATTAGATTGTAAAGGGAGATACAACTGGGCATCATCAGCATATAAATGAAAATAAATCCCATATTTATGAAAGATTGAACCCAGGGGCTGCAAATATATCATGAATAGAATCGGAGCAAGAATGGAACCCTGAGGGACACCACAAGTCAGAGAAGCAGTGGAGGATGTATGTTGTCCAATACTAACAGAAATCTTACGGTCACTTAAGAAGGCCCGGAACCATTCAAGAGTGATATCCCGTTACAGTTCAGTAGTAATGATTTCATGAACTTCTTCACTGAGAAAATAGAAAGCATCAGAACCACAATTGTAAACGTTCAATCTTCAATCGCGCATTATAATTCAGCTTCAATTATCACCCCGCAAGAACAATTACAGTGCTTTACAACTATAGAACAAAAAGAGTTAAATAAACTTATCACTTCATCTAAAACAACAACATGTTTATTAGATCCTATACCAACTAAACTACTGAAAGAAGTGTTACCTGTAGTGGAAGAGCCTCTCCTCAATATTATTAACTCGTCTTTATCTTTAGGTCATGTTCCAAGAACATTTAAACTGGCAGTTATAAAACCTCTCATTAAGAAACCACAATTAGATCATAATAATCTAGCAAATTATAGACCCATTTCAAATCTTCCATTTATGTCTAAAATATTAGAAAAAGTGGTGTCCGCTCAACTGGGCTCTTTCTTGCAACAAAATGATATCTATGAAAAGTTTCAGTCTGGATTCAGACCGCATCATAGCACTGAAACTGCGCTCGTTAAAATCACAAATGATTTACTTTTAGCTTCTGACCAAGGCTGTATCTCAATACTAGTTTTACTTGATCTTAGTGCTGCGTTCGATACTATAGATCATACATTACTCTTAGATCGACTACAAAATTATACTGGTGTTCAAGGACAAGCACTAAGCTGGTTCAAATCATACCTATCTGACCGCTACCATTTTGTCTATTTAAATGGAGAAAAATCGATCATAACTCCAGTAAACTATGGAGTGCCGCAGCCAGGGATCTGTATTAGGCCCTCTGTTATTTTCAATATATATGATGCCACTTGGAAATATTATAAGGAAACATGGAATTAGTTTCCATTGTTATGCTGATGACACTCAAATATATATTTCATCACGGCCGGATGAAAACGCTAAATTTTCCAAATTGACAGAGTGTGTTAAAGATATAAAAGATTGGATGACGCGTAATTTTCTTTTATTAAATCCAGACAAGACAGAGGTAATACTTATCGGTTCAAAAAACCGCCCACAAACATCGCACAATACAACTTTAACATCATAGGATGTCCTGTTACTTTATCCTCTACAGTAAAAGACCTGGGTGTTATACTCGATTGCAACCTGTCTTTTGAAAATCATATTTCATATGTTACAAAAACAGCCTTTTTCCACCTTAGAAACATTGCTAAGCTACGTAATATGCTATCAGTTTCTGATGCAGAAAAGTTAGTTCATGCATTCATGACCTCGAGACTGGATTACTGTAATGCTTTATTAGCTGGTTGTCCTGCATCCTCAATAAACAAGCTACAGTTAGTCCAAAATGCCGCCGCTAGAGTTCTTACGAGATCAAGAAAATATGATCATATAACACCGATTTTATCATCACTGCATTGGTTACCTATAAAGCTCCGTATTAATTATAAGGTATTGCTACTGACTTATAAAGCCCTAAACGGCTTAGCTCCAGTCTATTTAACGGATCTTCTATCGCCCTATAATCCATCGCGCTCTTTAAGATCACTAAATTCAAGGCTTTTGGTCATACCTAGGATATCCAGAACCACCAAAGGAGGGAGAGCATTTTCACATTTGGCTCCAAAACTCTGGAATAGTCTTCCTGATACTGTTCGTTGCTCAGACTCGCTCTCCCAGTTTAAAACTAGATTAAAGTCGCATCTCTTCAGCCAGGCATTCTTATAATCCTACAGTTCAAACTACAATCCGGCCTCTAGCTCATAAATGCCAGAGGAGAACTGGCCCCCGACTGAGCCTGGGTTCTCCCAAGGTTTTTTTTTCTCCATTAGGTCACCTGATGGAGTTTTAGGACACCATTAGGTCACTTGATGGAGTTTTTCGGTTCCTTGCCACTGTTGCCTTTGGCTTGCTCAGTTGGGGATATTTTGGGGATATTTAATTTAATTTTATCAATCAATAAATTCCTCTTGAAAAAACTTTGTTGTATTATTTTAATTTAATACTGTGAAGCTGCTTTGATACAATCTGTATTGTGAAAAGCGCTATACAAATAAACTTGACTTGACTTGATACCTCTAAGGCCAATGCAATTTTTTAAACGAGAGATAAGTTTATTATGGTCTACCATATCAAAGGCAGAGCTGAGATCTAGTAAGACCAAAGCAACAGCATTTCCGGCATCCGTAGCCGATAGGATGTCATTTGAGACTTTTAGTAGAGCAGATTCAGTACTATGTAATTTTCTGAAACCAGATTGAAAAGTTTTATAAAGATGGTTTGTACTAAGAAAGGCCTGTAATTGAAATAACACCACTTTCTCCAAAAGTTTGGCCATAAATGGTAGGTTAGAGATTGGTCTAAAATGTGCTAAGACAGATGTGTCTGAATTTGGGGCCTTTAACATTGGAGTAATTGTTGCATGTTTAGGACTATCAGGGACCATTCCAGTGCTCAAACTCAAGTTTACAAAAAAAGCACATCTGCACCAACAATATTTACTACTTGCTTTAAAAAGTGAGAAAGCATGACATCAAGAGGACAGACAGTGGGTCTTAAATGTTCGATGATATTTTTGCAAGTAGGAAGAGTAATAGGATCGAAGGAGGACCAAGGAGCAGGGCTCAATGGTGTGTCATAGATGTACGAATTGGAATGGAAATTTTGTAGTCTCAGCCTAATCGCTTTCTCAACAAAGAATGTTAAAAACAATTCACATGTAGTTTCAGACGCATCTATAAAAACATTTACCAGCAGATTTAAGACAGAATCAACAATAGAATATAGTATTCTAGGATTATGGCAATTGTTATTATGACAAATATTTAGCTTTTGCAACCTTGACCGCTTTCTGAAATACTGAGAGAGATGACCTCATAAGTTCATAGGAAACCTGCAACCTATCCTTATGCCATTTGCGTTCATACCTCCTACAAGTTTTTCTGAGTGAGCGAATCGAGTCATTTAACCATGGTTGAGGGTTTTTTTCTCGGCCGCTTGGCCTTCATGGGAGCAATGAAATTCAAGATGTTCAGACAGGTATTGTTAAAAGAACAGAGGTACTCATCAGCATTTTGTATTCTGGGCGGTGAATCCGTTAAGCCGGGGAAGTGAGCTGCTGCATAAGATGAAGCAAACTCCTCATTGGACTGGTGGGGCAGTAATATCAGATCGTCCAGGAAAGGTTGCATTAAATAAAACAGATTTGTGGTCAGAAAAGCCATTTTCACAAATTTCTGTAAAAACCAGATCCAGAGTGTGACCTTTGATGTGCGTGGATCCATGCACCCACTGCGTAAAATTTAATCAGTCAGTAAGGTTACAGAAATAGCTGGAGAGTGACTTTGTGGGGCAACAAATATGAATATTAAAATCACCCAGTAACAAAATCTTTTCAAACTTTGTTACTATACCCCCCAGAAAATCTGCAAACTCATTAAAAACACATTGTTTGACTGTGGCAGTCTGTAAATGATCACAAACATAGGATCAGCAGCTATTTTCATTTGAAGCTCAAAACTATCATATGCCTCAGGTGGAATGATTCGGCCATGGAAGTTGTCCTTGAAAACTGCCGCTAGACCCCCTCCGCGACCAGACATCCGAGGGGTGCTAATAAAAGTACAATTTAAGCCTAGTTCACACGGCAGGATAATTAAGCCGATTTTAGCCCCGATTCACCCCTTCCGACAATCTTAAGGATGCTCCGATTATCGTAAAATAATCTGATCAAATATTCCTGCCGTGTGTGGTGTCTTAAGACTGCTCTCGTCTGCTCGGAAGGACGTCGAGACCGCTCCGATCTCAAATCGGGGATATCCAACATGTTGGATTTATTTGGCCCGATTTCTTCTCGTGTGTGGTGTCCCCCGAGCACGCAGCCTGTGGACTGTGGAGTGTAGCCAATCAGAAAGCGAGGTGACGAGGCGGCGAGGAAACACCGGGAAATATAATCAAAACAGCCGGCGGCATCGCGCACCAGAAAGTCCGGTGGACGTCAGAGATCATCGCCTTTTCTTTTGATAACGTTTTTTTTTCGGTTAAAAACAAACTACAAACTATTGCCACTGCATCCTCTTCGTCCGCCATGATTGTTTACTCTGAAGTCACGTTTGATCTCGAGGTATTTTGCGCGATTTCCCGTCTGATCTGGGAATGCTCGGGAGTCAAATCGGTTCGTGTGTGATGTGTTTATTTTGCCGTGTGGCTGTGCACCACACACTGTACGACCAAAACTGTTAGACCTGTGATTTTTTATCCCCGTGTGTGGGGTCTCTCAGGTTTGGAAAATCGGCCGACAATTTTAAAATCGTCCCGTGTGAACCAGCCTTTAGATGGACGAGGTCGGTAAACGGACTTAGGATGCCATCTTTTGTCCAAGTTTCGGTCGTGAAGAGAAAGTCCAGATTATGTGAAATAAAATAGTCATGTAAAATAAAAGTCTTATTAAGCAACGATCGAACATTTAGCAATGCCATCATCAGACGCAAAGATCCACAAACAGGTTCTATTCCACGGTTGAGCGAGCGAAGAAGTTGCGCATTCACTCCATCGCGCCGTGTCCGGGAAAAAGAGTACTGCAAAGTCCTATCGAAAATCCCGGGAACAATAGGACGAGTTAACCCATCGATAAGAGACCTCCTGAATGCGCCAAACAGCATGGTTGCCACGATACCCCAAAGTAGCTTTCAGTCTAATTGCAAGACTGCTCCGCTTGCCACGGCGCCTACGGCGTTTCCTCCATGTAACAAGAGGAATATATCCAACAGGAGAGAGACAGTATATACCTAAATGCTGACTTTAATGCACACTCTCTATCTTTCTCTTCCCCTCTCACAAACACAGATTTGCCTCACCTGCATTCATGTGTGCATTGCATAGTTCTGGTGTGATTATGAAACATTGAAAAGGTGAAATATTGATGGCATGAACTATCCCCTTTGGCCCTTTCATTAAATCTCAAATCAGGTGCGTGCAGGAATATGCTTGAAGGTTAGAGCACTGTCCCCTGGGTAATATGTTCACACTCCAGCCTTATAAATGACGTTTTATCTAACAAAGTTCGGGATGAGCACGTTCAGGTAATCAACCAATCAGCACAAGAGGAAGCTGGTGGTTTTCTATCCCAGTCAAAATGGGGAGTACTCTGGGTTCGGGCCAAATTCCGAGCTCGGAGCCCTCTCCCAGACAGCACGCCAAATACGCATAAATTACTACATCTGATTTCATGTACGTGTGAATGTGCTATTATTAGGGCTAAGATGGAGTCTAGAATATCAGCAGCCCTTTAAATCAACTGTGATTGAAGATAAAAACATAACTTTTTACTTTAAAGGGATAGTTCACCCAAAAATTAAAATTGTGTCATTACTTACTCACCCTCATGTTGTTCCAAACCTGTATGAGTTTCTCACTTCTGTTGAACACACAGAGAGAGAGAGAAGAGAGGAGAGAGAGAGAGAGAGAGAGAGAGGAGAGAGAGAGAGAGAGGAGAGAGAGGAGAGAGAGAGAGAGAGAGAGAGAGAGAGAGAGCTAACAGTTGGGGTCTGGTGCTTTGCTGCTTGTGCATCATAACAATAGATGTTCCCTGGGGGCAAGAAATGCCTTCTTCCATCATTCCACACACATCATTCAACTCAGCTCCTGCTTATTCCTTTACTCCTGAGTATATGGAAGTCTGGATGGATGATCAGAAGGTTTGTGCATTGAAGGGACAGTGAGAGAAGTCTTTTACTGTGAGCGCTCTTCACTTGAACTCTTCTTACCTGTTTTCCTGATGAACCTGCACACCTAGAGCTTCATCTGTTCTTGTTACCCTGCGTCTTTGTTGTGCAGGCATGTGCTTTATTCAAAGAACACCGCATCAGTGAAATAAGCACATGCATGCAAAAATAGCAGGTGAAATGATATTATTTTGACAGACTGAATTCAGGCAGTTATAGAGGAGAAGGTACCACCTGTGCCCTATATCAGTCTCTGCTGAAGATTCAGAAGTATTGAAGGTTTTTTTATTCTGTTGTTGTTGTTGGTTATCAATTTACTGGAATATATCACCAATATGTCATTGTATATATTATATTATACAATTATTTATTATATATTATATTATACATACGTATACAGTTGTGGTCCGAATTATTGGCACCCCTGGTAAATATGATCAAAGATAGCTGTAAAAATAAATCTGCATTGTTTATCCTTTTGATCTTTCATTCCTTTCATTTGATTTCATGGACCTTTCATTAAAGTAAAATAATTGAAAGTGGGGGGAAACTCACATTATGAAATAAATGATTTTCTCCATAACACGTTGGCCACAATTATTGGCACCCCTAGAATTTTTTATGAGTAAAATATCTCTGAAATATAAATTCCCATTAATATAAAAAAAAGAAAAATTGCACACCAGGGTGACTCTCCTAGGATCACAGATGGAGAATTGCAGAGAGTCTTGGGGTCAGAAAGCCTAAAAATATATATAATCAAACATCATCACATGTTGTTTGGGAGAGTTTCAAGAAAAATCCTCCTCGCTCATCCAAAAATAAACTCCAGCATATATTCAGTTGTCAGACACGACTGGATCTTCAAAAGGGACCTGGTTATATGGTCAGATGAAACTAAAGAAAGAGCTTTTTGGCAGCAAACCCACCAGATGGGTTTAGTGCAAACAGGGATAAAAAGTACCCCATACCCAGGGTTAAATACACCGCTGGACCTTTAATGTTGTGGGCCTATTTTTTTGGACATTTTGTTCAGATACATGGTAACATGGATTCAAGCAAATACCAACAGATAAAAATGTTACATCTGACGGCATCTGCTAGAAATCTCATAATGGACCGTGGTTGAATCTTTCATCAGGACAACGATCCATAACACACATCAAAATCAACACAAAAATGTGTCCCTGAGCACAAAATGAAGCTTCTGCCATGACCGTCCCAGTCCCCTGACCTGAACCCTATAGAAAATGAGTGGGGTGAACAGAAGAGAAGAAGCGCCAACATGGATCTGGGAAACTGAAGGATCTGGAGAGATTCTGTATGGAGGAATGGTCTCTGATCTCTTGTCAGTTATTTTGCAAACTCACCAGGCGTTATGGGAGAAAACTCAGAGCTGTTATCTTGGCAGAAGGAGGTTGCAAAAAGTATTTAATAAAAGGGTGCCAATAATTATGGCCAACGTTAGGAGAAAACCATTTATTTCACAATGTGATTTACTTTCAATTCTTTTACTGCAGTGAAAGGTTGGATATTTTCGAATGAAAGATCAAAAGGATAAACAATGCAGATTTATTTTTACAGCCATCTTTGATCATATTTACCAGGGGTGCCAATAATTCTGACCACAACTGTACACGGCTCACTGAATGTAATAAAATCAGAATCATTCTTGCATTTCGATGCTTCCCTATATATAGTTGTCTGATGACTTGCCTCTTTAAAAACTTGTCCCAGACATGTGTTAATGTCGAGCCCTGATATATATCATAAGGCTATACTATTTTAATATTTATATATTTCCTCCTTATTATGTTTGTATGTATGTATATACAAATGCATTATGAAACAACACCATGTTTTCATGAGAACTGCATAAAACACTATTTTTTCATGTTATTTTGAAGAGAGGCATATGGTGTAATTATCCAAAGATTAAGGCAAGGACAAATTTACGAATATTAATAACCACTGAGACAGCTGATGAGAATTATTACAACCTGAAGGGGGCATTAATGAACCATAAATGCATTTAATTTGACATATTTTGGAAAAATCGGTCAACTACATAGCCAATCTTTACTCTTTGGATTTGTTCTAGACAGAGAGACAGACTGTTGACAACTTTGATGAGCTGACTGAGTGCAGTGTATTGTGCGAGTGCAGTGCTGGTGCATCAGGAGTATGAATCAGAGATGACGAGAGCTGGGCTCTACTGTGATGAGGAAGCATTGTGCTGGAACCACTAGGCTGCTTCTCATGAGCAATCACACCTGTGGTTTGTACAGGCTTTTATGCCTGGGCTATGCATTTTCCAGAAAGCGAGAGTAATTTTCAAGAAGCTTTTTCCTCTCTAAAGCAAACATTAGGCTATACATAGGCCTAACTAAAGTGATGAGAGAGAGAGAGAGGCTTCTCTTTCAATATTTTATTTAACATCATGTCAGCTCAGACTAAATGTGTCTGTGAAATAGCCTAACTTATAGGAAATTAACACTCTAAAAGGGTACCATGCCTTTTACATGTTGTGTATCTATAATCATAATGAAATAAATGGGAAAGCTGCTTTAGAATTGTAGTTTGAAGGTGAAGTTTTTTAGTGGCATTGGTGTCTTTTTACGTATTTTTACGTATTTTATAAATCTCATTTGGTCCATTTGTACAATTTCACCTTGTCCATAATGTCACGTTGGGCAAAAATCAGTTTTGTCCTCCCTTGCCTGTGCTTAGTGTTGTGGTTAACTGCAAACCTGAATCTAACTGAGGTAGTTTTTTGTTGTTGTTGTTGTTGTTTTTATGCGTGTAGTTTTCTTTGGTCCTGTCCTGTGATTGTACTGTTTATTTGTCTGTAAAACTGAAAATACTATAATTAAAAAAGAAAAAGAATTACGACTTTTTAAAGGATGCTCTTCTTGATCAATCGCCCGATAATCACTTCCTATGCAACGATTGATTGTTCTCTACATGTTTATCACATAAACCGATCACATTGTGATGACGCAAAAAAACAATAGCCTGCATGGCTTTCATGTCATCATCGGTGTGATTTTAGAGGTGTTGAACAATTCTCTAAAATAGTAAATACATTTGTACATTTCAAAACCGGAGGTCGCATTGGTCAGACACATACAGAATGTCATTGAGATTGTCCAATGGTGTGTCTATAATCTGAATGAATATTAATTAATAAGATCTGGTTAGTTAAAATTATTTGAAATGAAATTAATATTCAGGGATTGACTTGAAAGATACTGTAGAACCTACTGTATGTATTGGACCCTAATATAGGCTACATTACAAACAATAATATAAATGGGGTTTTTTTAATCACCCTCATCTGAGCCCCCCTAATATTGAAATCCTAGAATCGCCCCTGAATCTCACATTAAGTCTAAATTAATTTATCGACATCACATTTCATGTTTATTAAACCTCATATTTCATCATAGCTATATGCACTGAAAAAAACAATAAGCAAATACAATAAAGTAAGTACTTAATTTTTCTTCTTTGCAAGTTTCTGTACGCAGATTTTATAAAGTAAATTTTCACATATACGTAGTAGAATTAAGTAAAATCTACTTAACTAAGTTTTAAAAGGTTAAAAAACGAATATACAAATATAAAGAAAATTTGATAAATTACTGTAAGTTGTTTTGTGAATTCAATTAATTAGACATGCTTTTGTTTATTAAAATGTAATTAAACTACTCAAATGGAATCCAGAAAATTTTTACCGGAAAACACAGGATTTGGTAAAGAGATAAAATGAAATTTGAGAAAAAATTAAATGTATTTCATAATGCCCTACATTTTTTATTTTTGATAAAGTTTTAACAAATTGCTGTTAAATTGTATAAGTTTCATGATTTCAAATAATTAGATTTGTTTTTTATTAATACAATTTATAATTAATAAAAAAAAAACGGAATTTGAAAAACAAAATACAATAGAATTTGGGAATATAATAAAATGGATTTCAGGGCCCTTCATACACAATAACAGTAACATTCAATGGATCATTTTTGCAAAGAAAATTAACTCAACCTTATTAATTATTCATGCCCCAGTGCATGATGAGAACATTATTCTATAGCTTGAATTGAGTACTCATGTAGAACTTACTTTTTTTTTTATTCTTGCCTGAACTAATTATTTAATGTAGAATTATATATATTTTTTTAGCCTATTTACTTGACCACAGAATCATTTTTATCAGTGTGTATCCAAAATGTTTAGCTATTGTTAAATAGCGTGTTTGTAATGTAACAAATAGGTGTACTAGTCAGCTTACGGTAAGCAGGTGCGCTTAAGTGGGTTTTCTAAATTCTTGACCTTATTCACTCTGTTAAGTTGCTGCAGCTGCTCAATGTGAATCCAGACAGACGGTGTTATGGACTCTGCAAGATTTGAAAGCTAATGCTATTTATTATGCTGTTTATATTTTCTTGTGATTCAACCATTGGCCTATTTTAGTAGCACTCGTGTCGGGGAATGTCATATGATGCTGGAAGAGTAGCATATGCTAGCTCATGATTAATGCTAAAACTATATTTTTGGCTTTCTTTGTAGAGTGCATTCGTAATAAACTATTGCTTTGAAATTTCAGAGATTTACATTTTATTATGCATGAGCATGACACAAATTAATTCAGTTTGGATAAAGTCATGGTACGTTTTTCACATTTGCAGTTGCAGTTATCAGTGTGTTTCTTCTCATGTACACTTTCAGATGAGAATGGAATAGCAAAAGTATGTGAAACAGTACCTTTCTATATTGTATAGTTCTTCTAAATCCTTTTATTAGATTTTTATAAATACAGTTATTTTGCATTTTTAATCAGAATGGTAATTTTAAAAAAACATCAGCAAAGAAAAAGCAATTAATCAAATCAATTTAATAAGTTAAACGAAAGAGGTGAAAAACATGGCAGATTTAACTTACAGTTCATTTGTAACACATAACATGGAAAGTCATATAATGCACATATTGTGGGATATAGTATTTTGTTCAGTTCTGCCTAATTTGCATAAAGAAAATCCCTATAATGCAAGCAGTATACTTATTGCATACAGAAAAAATATGAATATTTCAAACTTGTTCCTCCGGCAGGTGTTTTTTCTTTGGATTAGCATACTAGCCGGCAGTGCATAAACCTCCAGAAGGTAAAAATTATTATTCAGCAAAAAACATTCTTTTTTATATTAAGGTCCTCATATTGATTGTCAGTGGGATCAAGCTGGCATTCGCCTTCAGATTGGCAGATTTTTGCATCTCATTTTGAAATAAAACCTCAGGATGCTCATTTCAGACTGATGTGTCAGACAGCCGTGGAAAAGACTAAAGGCAGAAGTTGCAAATGATTTTCTGACCTTTTGTGAGACTGCTGTTAATTACAATGCTTCCACCATTTGAATAGTTGTGGAGTTGAGCTTTATCAAACTAATGCATTTGATGTTTTCCACAAGACAATGACAAGTAGAGAGAACAGACTCAATTAAAATGACTCATTTCCCTTGTGTTGATTTGAATTGATAAAAACATGAAGAAACAGCTTGTTATTCGAAAATCAAATATTTCCACGTAGCTCTTCAAGATTGCTCCGTGAAAAACACTCCACACGAAGACTTTGAACATAGATACATTTTTTAAAATATATTACAAAGTGCATGCATTTATTCATTCGGCTTCAAACCTCTTCAAGGTTTTTTTGTGAGGATAAAAGTTACAGAGTCAGGATCAAAGAAGCAAGTAAAGGCGACTCGCGGTGCTCTGATCAGAAGATGAACAGAAGTTTGTTCTCACCACCAACCACACTGATGATGCCAGCTCACATTCACATTTGATCAAAACACCAATATCCCAAACCAAACACTGTTCAATTGTCATGATTTGTTTGGCCGTATTTATAAGCCAAAAGCTTTGGCACTGCATTAATCTGGGCTGTTAGCTTGATGCTGAAGTGTTGAAATCGAACAGATGTGGCACAAAACAGCCAGTGAAATGTCAATCTGATCCACTCCAGAGTGCGTGTAGCGTCCAGAATGAATGCTTTGCCACACCTGCTGATGAAAGAATCACCTTCAATATTTCCTTCCATGAAACTGTTATTTAGAATTTAAAAATTTGAACGATTTGTCTGTTTTTGGCCAGTCATTGTGGCACGTGTGCGTTTTGGTGATTTATTGCAAGGAATATTCCATGTACTTCTGGAGAAAAAGAGTAATTCCAATCATCCTTTTTCCGATGGTATTTTTTCCACTGAGATTGGAAATGTTATAGCACCATTTTTGGAGCTATTTGAAATGAAGAAAAATATCCAAACTAACTATATGGCACTATCCAAGGGCAGCACATGCTTGTGCGATGTGCTCATTATGTTCCTGTTTTTTCCGACCAATGGGCAAGCGGCTCTCAAATTTCTTTAATCACCAATGGCAATCTTTACTCATGTTTTGGACCCTGAGCATTGTTCATTCAAATTCATCTCCAGAGGCCAATTGAACTGAAAAAACTTTGTCCACATGCACAACAAATTTGTTTGTTTTTCTGATGGTTTGTAACGTAAAGAGATGGCATTTTAGGACTTCAAAAACCACTCTCTGCGTGATCATTTTTTATGTCACGGTTTTGTTCTCAATATCATTTTTACTATGAAAATTGGTCTATTTTGCCTTCGCACATGGTGTGAATGTAATACAGTCGGGGTCCGCTTGAACAGCATGACGTCAGAGTACAGTTGATTCCCTTGAAAATCATAGGATCTGTTTCCAATCTTCAATGTCCCTGTGGGAGGAAAATAATTATGAAATCATTAGACATTTGATCTGGAGGAGAACAGAGAGCTAGTGCATGTGTTTCTGTGCGCCCTGGTACTTGTACATGTTCGTTGTTTACGCACAATATGTATTTTTCTATATCAACATGTCTTTTGTGACATCAGAGGGATTATGCTGAAATGTTTCTCAGATGTGTTTGTGTCTGCAGTGTCTCAAGGTGTTCTTTTCAATCTCCATAAGTACATGTGATTCACGTACACTTGTGTCTAATCCCCTGTGGCATAAGATTTATGTTGTTGATTAAAACAACCACAAACTGAACTATAATTCTGATCCAGAACAGAAATATTATATGTGTGCCAGATTCTGCTGCCTGTACTGTACTGTTCACTCAGTTCTTCGCTTATATTAATCATTTATTAGTTGTGCTTGTTAAAGCTATTGCTCATTCCCAAACTTTAATTATTTCATTTTGGTGCACAACTCACCCATTGTACTACAGACAATGATATCTATAAAAGCATGCAGCTTGTTTAAGGTGTTATATTCTTTTTCTAAGTGACTGACAGGTATGGCTTGTTGAGATTTGTTAATTTGTTCATTTTAGTTTTTAATCTTTTAGTTCAATGAAAGAAGTCTCTTCTGCTCACCAAGGCATTTATTTGATAAAAAATACAGTAAAAACATTGTGAAATATTATTAAAATCTTAAATAACTTTTCTATTGTAATTATTTAAAAATATAATATATTCCTGTGATGTATCATTACTCCCGTCTTCAGTGTCACATGATCCTTCTAATATGCTGATTTGCTGCTCAAGAAATATTTATTATATTCTATTAATTAATTAATTAATTATTTTATATATATATATTTAGCTGCCTAATTCTTTAATGAATAGAAAGTTCACTTGAACAGCATTTATTTGAAATAGAAATAATTTGTAACATTTTAAATGTTTTTACTGTCACTTTGATCAATTGAATGTGTCTTTGCTAAATAAATAAAAAGATTTAATTACTGAGCCCAAACTTTTGCACAGTAGTGTATCACAAACCTAAATATACATCACAGTAACTGTTCCTGGTTTATATCAAATCGGACATTACAGAAAAATGTCAACTCCTTTCTCTAACTGTCCAGTCATCTCCACAATCATCACAATGCTTTTAGGAAACTGCTGACTCACAAGCAGAGGCTGTTTCGTGAATCTTAAAAGAACCGTTTCATGAGAGTCATTTGCTTGCTAATCGGGCCTCACGGTTCACACTGTTTGTTGTTATATGTAGGAAACAAGCTTACCGACCACATTTAAAATGATTGTTTAACATTTTTACTTAAGTCGAAGTAATCACTATTCCCTTTTTTTCTCAGAAAATGTAGAAATCTTGTTTAGCCTAATAAAAAAAGAAGAAGCTTAGATGTACAAAAGATTAAAATAGTAGCCTATATATATAATCAAATAAAACACATATGAGCTCATCACTTAAGCACTCAAGTCCTTTTCCAGCATCATGAAACAGTCACATCACTACCTCTAGTCTCCTATTATTATCTCACATTAATGAGGTCATGAACACTTAAGATCCACACACACACACACACACACACACACACACACACACACACACACACACACACACACACACACACATGCTCATAACGCACACTTCAGAATGTCTCTGCCAACTCATTTCAGCCACTTCAGAAACATCTTGAATTGTGTTGTTCTAATCAGTTTTGAGGGGCTGATATCACCTGAGGAGTATTTTAAAGGATATGAGGTAAAGGATAAGAGGTACTTTTAACATCTATCAAGATTGGAATGAAATGCATTGTGGGACAAATCTTGAAGGCTGCTACTCCGGTTCTCTGTTGGAGAAGAAGAGGTATAGATTTATGTCCTAATTTGTGTAATCATCACCGTCGTACTCCAGATCCAGGATAATAGTACATGGAAACGATGTGGCATGCTGTGACCCATGTAATTCTGAGAAGCACCAAAAAATCCTCACTTGTGTGGTTGCTTGTTTTTGTCAGCAAATTGTATGTGATTTTTTTGCACGTCAAAATTGTATTGAATATGACCATAGAATGTTTTTAAGGAAGATTTATTTTTGGTGTTTTTTTGCCTTTATTGAGATATGCTAGAAGAGAACTGACAGGAAGTGAAGTGGTAGAGAGAGGGAAAGTTCCCCAAGCCGGGACTCCAACCCAGGTTGCCCACGAGGCCATCGCCTCCGACGACCATAACATTTCTGAGTTCACTTTTGAGTACACTAGTCTTATTAGCTTGAGTTATAACTCAAGCTAATAATACTTGTGTACTCAAAAGTGAATATTTAGGTTTGTATATTTAGGTTTGTGATCTATAGGTGTTAGTTGTTTTGTTCTGTGCATTCCATTAATCAAAGAGGAAGTTCAGTGAAACACTGAAATGCTTTCACATGAATGTGAAAGTGATAAGTTGACAAAACCACAATCACCATCCACATGGAAATGGTACAGTATGCGTGAGAGTGTCTCATATGTGGCTTTTTCAAAGATAAGCTTGATTGTTAGAGTTCATTCGGTTACACTTTTTTTTAAAGGTGCATTGCACTTACTCAAATAAGAACTGAGTAATTGTAATTAACTACTGTACATGTCAGTATAGAGTTACGGTTAGGGTTTGGTTTAGGGTTAGTTACTTATAACTATGCATAATTTACTGTTATTACCATAGTAAGTACATGTAGTAGCGTAACTGTTACTTTAAAAAAAAGGTTACACTTTATTTTAACGTGTTACAGTGTAATTATATATTTAAGTAGCCTACTGAATAATAATTAGCTACATGTACTTACTATAGGGTTAGGGTAGGATTAGGGTTTGGTTGAGGGTTAGTTGCATGCATACTATGGTAAGTACATGTAACATATGTCACATGGACATTGTAAAATAATGTGTTGTTACCATTCATTCTTTACTATTACTTCAGTAGTTAGTTGACTAAACTAAACCAAAACCATACATTTCTGCTCTATTGTGAATCAATAATTCTAATGTAAAATTATTTTGAATTATTAATAATAATAATTTATTATTAATCATAATATTTTCCAGATCATATTTTAATCATTGCTCTTGGCTTCAGCACAGTGAAAGAGTTTTTTTATATATATAATTTTATAATTTTATTTTTAATATCACGTTTTTCTATCACTCTGTAAAGGAGGAATAAATAGCTGGGGGATCATATATTTGAGGGTCTTTTGCATCAGTAAATGTGTAGAATACTCAGAAGATAATTTGAGTGCTGCTTCAGAACTCAATGCCGTAATGCTAGGGTGTAGCGAATGCTTTCCAGAGCATTGGTATAAGGTGTTCTGAGTAGTTTTAGCATGTAGTTTTTAGGGATTCTTGGTGTTTTAAATGTTAATGGGATTTTTTTCCCCCAGCCATTTGATCATCCTCAAGGTGAAGATCCCTTAGATAAGTATTAGCACACCCCACCTCACCAACTTGAACGGGTTGAGGCATCAACACATTTTAGTTTTTTCGCCCTTACCTTAAACGTCTCTTCTACATTGATCCGTGCCACATTTCAGTCATTGAGAGGCTGAGTTGCTACCTCTTGTACTTCAAGAACTGTACACGTGTCAGAGCACATGTTCCCACCCTCTGCAGTCGGATCTTCGTGACTCAAGCAATCAATCCTTACAGAACTGTTGCTTTGGATGTATGAGGTGAGGCTCTGTAGATGTTTGTGCATGGAGTCGCGATTTAGCCTCTTAGCCAGTTTTTTGCACCCTAGGAGATTCAGGATGGCGTTACGGTACTCGGGACTGTGGCAGTAGATGATTGGATTTAGGCCTGAATTGGTGTAGCCGAGCCAGTTCAACAGGAGGAGCACCTTGGGTTTAGAGATCGTGATGATATTGAAGAGGAAGAAGGGTAGCCAACACAAAATGAAGATGCCCATAATAATCCCCAGTGTCTTGAGCGCCTTGTGTTCTTTTACACAATGCCTCGTCGACCTCCGCCTATAACCACCAGCTGTTTTGCTTGCAGAAATATTTTCACTAGAATCTTCCATGCCTGTGTTCGGAAAGCGCAGTCTGTCCTTATCGATGAGTTTCAGCTGTCTGGTCGCGATGGCAAACACCTTCCCGTACACAAACACCATAATCACGAGGGGCACATAGAAGGACACCACTGAGGAGATGGCGGCATAGGTCGGGTTAGTATGGAAATCACAGCACTCTTCGCTATTGTAACAGTGTAGCGCATCGTTGGAATTTGCACGAGAATAATGGTTCATGATTGGCACGAAGGAAACTAGGGACGACACCATCCACACTATGCATACGATGTAGCCAGCTCTGCGCTTGCCCAGGAGGACCTGATGCTCGAGGGGTCTTGTGATCGCAACATAACGCTCAACCGCGATGGCGCACAACGTCTCAATGCTTGCCGTGACGCAAAGCACGTCCACGGACGTCCACAGGTCGCAAGCCGTTTTGCCCAACAGCCACTTCCCGCTAACCACCATGCTGGCGCCCAAGGGCTGGACCACACAGCCCATGATGAGATCCGCAAAGGCCATGGAGATGATGAAGATGTTGGTGGTTGTGTGGAGTTGAGGGCTGCGAGCAATAGCCAGGATGACCAGCAGGTTCCCCATCACTGTGAGGAAGATGACCAGCGCCAGAGGAAGAACAAGCAAGGGTCCTGGGAAAAAGGGAACCAGGCTGGAGTTGTTGGCGTTCATCCTGAGAGGAAGCTTTCAGTGAAAAAGAGAAATGGACAATTTCAATCCCAAAATGCAAAATAATGCAAAAAATATCTGTCGTCCTTTGCGTGCTGAGTTAATGTCCTGTAAGAAACAGATTCCAGGTGAGTTTACATTTAAGAACAACGACGGAACGTTTCCACCATCGAGATGGAGATATCAACGGCTTACTCAATTTCGAAAGTTCATAGGCTTTATATACATGAGAGATAATTACGTGGAAACTCCCAGACTGTAAGTTAAGTAACTGGGCAAGACTGTTTGTCTTCATGCACTAGGAGGAGCATTCGCTGGGTAGGAGAACTGTTTGTTAACATATAGCTTTGAGAGACTTCTTTCCCCTCCTTCTAACTTATAATGCAATATGTGTGTCAATATTTTTCATGTGCTACTTTGAAGTTTATGCAATATAACACAGCAGCAGCTTATTTCAAAATACATATTTATGTACTGAAATGAACAGACTGGCATGGAAAGTTTGATGCCTTTATGAAGTAATAAAGCAATTACAGCTAGCTTACCCAGACTTCTTGTCATTTGAGATGTTCACATGACCCATAATGCAATATATGTGCCATATTTTTTACTTTTTATTGATTTTATTGTATTATTTTCTTAAAATTTACTGCGATTTTCATTATTGTTGATGTCAGGTATTGTTAATGCACTACTCTGCATTTTATGCAGAATAAGGTCACAAAAACAAAGCTGCAAAATATTTGCTGCAATGAAACCGACCGATGTGGAAAGTTTATGCATTATGAAGTAATAAAGCAATTTCAGACTGGTCATTTGGGATGATCACATATCCTCCTGACCCATAATGTATTATTTGTGCTAATTTCATTTTTTTATTATTCATGCACTAATCTGCATTTTATGAAAAAAACTTCACAAAAACAAAGCTGCTGCTGTTTACTTATTTCCAAAAACATATTTACATGCTGAAAAGACACTTAATGATGTGGAAAGTTTGGCGCCTTTATAAAGTAACAAAGTAATTTCAGCCAGTTTATTCAGACTACCTCCTCCTGACACATAATGCATGATTTTTGCCATATTTTGATGCTTTTATTGTAAACATTTCTTGGTATTTACAGCTATTTCCATTATTGCTAATGTCATTCAATTCTTAATGCACTACTCTTCATTGTATGCATCTTATTTACACCTATTTCAAATATTTCCGTGTTGAAATGAAACCAACTGATATAAAGTAATAAAGCAATTTCAGTCAGCTTACCCAGAAAACAACTTCCTCTCTCAAATCATCTTGATTAATTTACATTTGATGAGAAGTTGCACTTATAAACTCTTATCTTCTGTTATCGTGCACTCTTGCTCCGCGCACCATCCCACGCCTGTGTGAACATTTTGTTCAGAAGGATGCAACCGTGTGGTTTGTGGCGGGCACCGTATGTCAACTTCCTGTGGAAGAATGGCCTTTCACAGAAGTGCTTTAAGGACATGGTGAATGAGAGCATTGCTTTCAATAACGTCATTGTTCGTTAAATAATTAGGCCAAAAAAGATAGCAATTATGCATTTCTATTATACTCCAATACGCTGCCTAAATTTTTTAAGTACATTGAACTTGGATGTTTCAGTCATTTCAACTTAAATTTCATCAAACTGACTTAAAAAAAATGAGCTTGTTTAACCTTTAAAAAAGTTGAAAATTGCTTACCTTATTTTGATGAGTTAAAGCAATGTAAAAACATATGTTGTCATAATTTATTGATAATATCATTTTTAAAGTGTATGTTTTATAACTCTTGAATCAACCAACAACACATTGCTGTCACTGTCTTTACACTTAGTTACAGAATGTTGCTTGTTTCCTGTGTTGTTGCATCTTAGTTTAGGTTTTGTTTACTCTAGATTCACAGCGTATAGATGGTCATGCTACAACGCAGTTATGTTTGTCCGACAGATTACCCATCATTCATTTGCTTCTGCCCTCTGGCAGTTCAGACAGAGTTTCACAACATTTCACGACGTTTTCGATTTACATTTTGACAGATTGTTTATTACAGCGGGTTTATGGGAAAATATCACAGAATGGCAGATGGTTTGTCGGGATGTCCATGTTAATAAGGCTACCGAAACTTAATTTTCTGCTCAATACAGAAAACTGACTTGGGAACATGTTAAAGGTTTTTGGGAACATAATTTGCTAAGTATTCTTTGATTCTGATGTGTATTTAATTCATATGGTGGCTGTGCAGAACACTAGCTTGACATTGATGGACTCCGTCCTCAGGGGAAGTTTGCCGATCACAATTTCACACACACACACACACACACACACACACACACACACACACACACACACACACACACACACACACACACACACACACACACACACACACACACACACACACACACACACACACACACACACACACACACACACACACACACACACACACACAGAGAGAGTCTGTTTGTTTCTCTGTGTTACTTTGGTTCTCCGATGATAACGATAAAAAAGTTGGAAATGTTTGAAAAAAAAAAAAAAATCTGCAACTTTCTTGCAAATTGACTACAAAATCTTGACAAAAATCGCATGGCCTTAAGTGGTAGAGATTTCTTTATGCTGTGGGCCATCATTAGCCCGGGAAAGAGAGCGCTTTCTGCCAGATTTGCTGTGATCGCTGCGGCTGCTTGGATACCGTTCGTTCATGTCAGGATGTTTGGTTTTCATACTGTCTTCCACTGCAGAATCTTTGAACAAAGCCTTACATTTGTCTAAGAAATTGCTTCCCATGTTGGTCCATCTCTGATACTACAAAAATCTTCAAACTTGGACACATCTGCTGACAATCACGGCCTGTAGAACACAAGCTATAACTCGAGATAACACTTTGATCAAACACACACGGCCCAAGATTATAGACATGATTCAAAATTGAGAGTGAATTTTCCAACACACACACACACACACACACACACACACACACACACACACACACACACACACACACACACACACACACACACACACACACACACACACACACACACACACACACACACACACACACACTTGTTTGCTGGCATCATGGCTGCCATTATCTGTCTGTATCAGACACTTTCCATGAATGTTACAAAAAAATTGGTCTTAACATTTTCTGTGTATAGGAATATTTAAATCATACAACAGGGCCAGTTGCATAATTTTGTCATAAATTTTAAATTAACTTGTTTCAATTACTTTTATTTATTTTAAATGACCAAACAAAAAAAAAACCAAGAAAAAAAGAATAAACAAAAGTCATTAAACTGACATTTTTGTTTTAGTATTTATTGCTAGAAAAATAACAAATATTCAAACAGTAGCCTATTCAAATCAGTGTTATTTTAGTAGCTTTGAGATACTATTATGGTTTTTATTCATATTTAGGATTTTTTTTTTTGTTACAGGTGTAGTAATTTTGTTGTGTTCTTGTAATTTAAAAAAAAGTTATTTTAGTGCAATAAGCTACACAATGAAAATGAGAAATGTTGTTGCTGAAATAAATTAAGTTTAGTTCTTTTTAATATTTTATTTGATTTCAGTTAAAGTTTATTATATTTCAACCATTTGTTTTTAGTTTTTTTTAAATGTCCAAACTACCAAGAAAAAGGATTTAAATAAATAAAAACAATACTTATTTTCAAGTCATTCAGTTTTATTTTTTTATGTCTTAGCATTTAGTGTTTATTGCTAGAAAAATAACAAATGTTTTTATAAAACTGTATTTAAATGTCCAAAAATAATAAACAGATTATGTAATATTTTGTGCACAGTGCCACTTAGTGGTAAAAGTGGAAATACACTGCTTTTTGTCAGTAATTTCCCCATAATTCTACCAAGCCTCATGTGATTGATATGCTGCACTTGATTAAATTGAGGCATGTAGTCTGTGAGACTTCTAGAATCTAGAAAAACACAGAAATAGAGTCTCATATGAGATCTCATATGCCGATGCAAGCAACCATGAGCAATTAGTATAATTGGGCCGAGTACACATAGATGTTGTACATTAAACAAATTATACTCTGAGTAATTAAACAAATGGACCTCAATGAGTGTGCTGAGATTAAAACAATTTCCAGAGAGACAACAAAAGATCAATACAGTCGATATGGGCTGTTCTTTTCTCCTTTTATTTATTTTTTGACAAACTCTAAGATGTGCCAACCAATAAAGGGCTCCCATAAATTCCAAGGCAATAAACAACAACTAAAAAAAAAATCACAAATCTCATTTGAAACGTCACTGTTTGCTTTTAATTGGTATTACAAACAAGGAATGTGTTTGAAGAAGTGCGGAGGCCAGGTGTGAGGGAGAGCATTTCACACTAATGAACGTGCCAGATGTGTTACTTTTCCCCTCCGCACAACTCCAACAGGATCTTCCGGTAATCGCCCGATGTGTCCCCCTAGAAAACAAACAGAACAGGGTTTCACCATGGGTTAAACCAGCGGAGTGCTTGGGTCTGTAGAAAAGTTTAGAGAAAAACTATAAAAATAATTTTTTGGGGGTGAACCGCCCCTTTAATGGCTTTTAAGTCAAATTAGTCAAATGTCCTCAGTGAAACAGCTGTGTCCCACCTTTATAAAGGAGTGAAGGGTCTTTCCATACATCTTCAGGAACTCTGCTTTAATGTCGAGCATATCGATCTCGGCGCGAGCCACCATGATCCTGATCAGCACGCTATCTGTGGTGCCTAAACCCTAAGAGAAACAAGAGAAATGATTACTTTAGCACCGGCCATATCCCTATCGTGTGCAAATATTAGATCGATTGGTGTTGTCATTTACCTTCATTGACTTGTAGAGCCTTTCAGCGAAAAATGCCGGCTTGTTTTTCAGGCATTTCACTGCAAAGGTGAACGGACGCTTTTTATATCCAAGTAGGCAATTGAAACCATACAAATGACTGAAATATTGCAATACTCACAACTGACCTATTGCCAGAAATGCATCCTCTAGGGAGCCGGACATCTCTCTCTTAATGCTGTCTTCAATGTCCCGTCCGGAAACCTTCTGATACTCCTGAAACACTGGGAAAAGAACAGAAAATGTTGGATGTAATACTGCAGTGTACGTAAAGAAAGTATGTGTGAAACAATATGCAGTGATAAAGGTTTCAAACAATAGTACTGGCCGGACAATTTTGCATGTTCAATTCAATGACCTGCGTCTAGTCATCATAGAAATAAACAGTCATTTTTGCATTTTTAAATAAAATAATAGTTAATATAACAAATAATGTACAGTTTGCTTGTCATTATTGCAAAATATGATACTTGGCAAATAAATAAATGGAAACAGATTGTATACTGCATATATTTATATATATATATATACATACAGTACAGGACAAAAGTTTGGAAACATTACTATTTTTAATGTTTTTGAAAGAAGTTTCTTCTGCTCACCAAGCCTGCATTTATTTGATCAAAAATACAGAAAAAAAATGTAATATTGTGATTTCAACTTATTATACTTTAAATTATCATTTATTTCTGTGATGCAAAGCTGAATTTTCAGGATCATTACTCCAGTCTATCACATGATCCTTTAGAAATCATTCTAATATGATGATTCATTATCAAAGTTGGAAACAGTTCTGCTGCTTAATATTTTTTCATAACCTGTGATACTTTTTTAGGATACTTTGATGAATAAAAAGTTTTTTAAATGTTTTTTTTTTTTATAAAAAAAAAGAAACAAATGTTTTAAAAATAGAAATCTTTTGTAACAACAATATACACTACTGGTCAGTAATTTGGGGTCAGTACATTTTTTTCTTTCTTTTTTTGAAATAAATCAATACTTTTATTCAGCAAGGATGCGTTAAATTGATAAAAAGTGATAGTAAAGAAGATTTATATTATTAGAAAATATTTTTTTATTTTGAATAAATGCAGTTCTCTTTAACCTTTTATTCATCAAATATATTAGGCAGCAGAACTGTGTCCAACACTCATAATAAATCAGAATATTAGAATGATTTCTAAAGGATCATGTGATAGACAGGATGTCACATGTGACACTGAAGACTGGAGTAATGATCCTGAAAATTCAGCTTTGCATCACAGAAATAAATGATAATTTAAAGTATAATAAATTGAAAACCAATTATTTTAAATTGTAATAATATATCACAATATTACATTTTTTTCTGTATTTTTGATAAAATAAATGCAGGCTTGATGAGTAGAAGAAACTTCTTTCAAAAACATTAAAAATAGTAATGTGTCCAAACTTTTAGCCTGTACTATATATATGTGTGTGTGTGTGTGTGTGTGTGTGTGTGTGTGTGTGTGTGTGTGTGTGTGTGTGTGTATGTGTGTGTGGTTAACCATTTTATTTCAAAATAGGTTTAATTTATTTCATTTCGCTAAAACTGAAATAAAATGGTTATATATATATATATATACACTAGTAAAATAACACTGTACTGCACTACATTTAAATAGACAGAATGAGAAGCAGGCCTATGTCAACTATGTCACCACAAGGTGGAAGTAATGAGTTCCAGGGTTATTTCCCCATGCTGCCTTCTAAGGTTACATAAGAACGATCACATAACTGGGAAGGAAGATTGCTGTTATTATCTGGTGGCACAGATACCTCGGAGTAAGTGATTTCTGTTTCTCACACACAGCACAGTGAGGAACTTGACCTCGTCTGTTCCCCATCGAGCTTCGCCCGCCTCGTAGATGTCCTATGGGATAAACAACAGAGAACTTAACCTGAGTTATTTCCTTTTTAACTGTTAATGATTAATAAACATCAGCATGACTGTTGTGTGTCTAAGGCTGAACCACACACACAATAAAAAGCACTGAATGTATACAGAAACACAGCCATGAATAATAGTAAATATGGAGAATAGAGCAGCCTCATTCATTCTAAGTATTTGCACACCTCAGCCACACATAAAAAATATAACTGTCACTGTGTTAGATAAAATATCAAAGCAAGCGGTGTTCATTTTAAGGAATGGAAGGCAGCAAAAGAACACTTTTCACAGATGCTGAATCAGCGCGACCAGTGCCGTCCGAACAAATTCATTTAATGAATCGGATCTTTTGGTGAATCAAAAACATACAGCGCGACCACCAACGTAGTCCGAATCCCGAACAAACAACTCTTAGGACCCGGATATTTAAGTGAACAAAACACACTCCAAACGATTCCCAAACGCATGGCTTAATGAATCTGTTATTTGTAAAAGCCAATCATCGTACAAAGTTGTAAGGCTCGTGAGGTTTGTGTAAGGCTAACTGCAGTTACTGGCTGGTTGTTCATATCACAATGTTGAACACATCAGTTGTACACACAGTATATATATAAAGAATGAAATATGAATTTTTATTGTTTGTATATTACTTCAATTTAATAAATAGTTGCTAATAAATAGTTTATTTTCCCCCAAATAGTTTTTTTTTTTCTGCTTAAAGAGACAAAAAATTTGTTAATGAAACAATTAAGGAACCGAAATCAGGAATTCAGGTTGATTGGGACACTTTTTCCCATCATCTCAATGGCAAAAAGTGTCCCAATTAACCTCAATTCACTCTATATACGCAAAACCCATTACACCACAAAAATCGAACGTGCTTATTAGGCAAAAAGCTACAGCCAACCACGTCAAAGTCTTCACCTTTGCATCCTGGACAGCCTGAGCCTCATCTACCTTGGTGCTCTCGTCACGCCCAGCCTGTAAGCAAAGCAGAAAAGACAATATCTATCAATCCAGCATGGCAAACCATCAGGGGTCACACCTGCCCCGGCCGGACACTGTGGACGGCGAAGGTTTGCATGGCAAACAAAAGAGCTGATGAGTGAAGGCATCAAAGAATCTTCTTCACAAATAAGATAATACGGCGATTTGTTCATTTACCGAGAGCAAAGACACCAAGACCCTCTGGAACATTCCAGACGTGTCTCCGCAGATGTCGTCCTCGAGACTCTTGTCATGCACTGTGATAACGACGTAAGAAAAGTGAATGAAAATAGTGTAATATGGGAAGAAATATATATTTTCACAGTATAACTTTCATAATGGAAAAGACTCTCAGTTTCCATCCATAAATGTTAGCATGTACCTCTCTTGTAAGTAGCGATGATTTCCTTAACCTCAGAATTGGTTCTTGAGGCCAGGATGTCAATGAGACAGGCCTCCTCTGTCCCAGCACCCTGGACACAGGGAACAAAAGAAAAGAAAATGAAGAATTCATCTAAAGCATCAATACACAGGATAAGTTCATAGGGAATATTGCTGATGAAGATGAAGGTAAAGGTTTGGAAGATATTATGCCTATTACCATTAATAACTGCCACAGGTCAGTTTTCCTGTTATGTTGCCATTTCTTGTGGACAGATTACTATCAATTTAGATTTGTGTGACTTTCAATAGCTATATATATATATATATATATATAGAAAAGAACTAAAAAGCAATATAAATTATTTTATGTGTTTATATATTATACATCGTTTTATTATTATTTATTATATTAATTAATATTTATTTTATTTTATATATAAATATTTTATTGTATTGTCTTGTATTGTAGTGTGTGTATATATATATATATATATATATATATATATATATATATATATATATATATATGAAGGTCTCCATGATTGCAATCAATTCAGATTTTTGTGACTTCATCAATATCTTAAAACAATATAAAAAAACATAGTATGAAATGAAAATATAAAAATATAAAAATTTATATAAATAAAATATGTATGTAATATAAAAAATACAATATCAAATGTATAATAGCATAGAAATGTATGATTATATTGCATTATAATATAATTAATTATATATAATAAATATACATGCATAATATATATACAAAATATATACATACATTATAGATTATATATGGTCAACAAGACTGCGATGGATTCTGATTTTTGTGACTTGATAAATAGCTTAAAACAATATAATTTTGTAATAGAAGTTTTTCCATTTATGGGTTTAAACTACATTGAATAAAATTGTTAAGCTGTAATTATTTGAGAAATTTCTGAGTGAAAATTGAATATGAAACTGCATATAACACATTGAATTAAAAGTGACTTAGACTATAGACTGAAGAAATAGACTGACTTAAATAGTATTTTGTAGTATTCATAGTAACTTAGAACAATCAGTCACTTTACATGTCCAGTACACTAATGCATTTTTAAACGATGCCATGGTACATGTCCAAAACCCATATAACCATGCTATTTTCCAACTATTTTGGAAATAAAGCACAGCACATTTCCCCCCTGTATCCTCACTAACCTTGATGGCGTTTCTCAGCTCATATGCGTCGTACACCGGGCCAGGCATCATCAAG
The DNA here is from genome assembly GCF_965113295.1 of Leuciscus leuciscus. Lineage (NCBI taxonomy): Eukaryota > Metazoa > Chordata > Actinopteri > Cypriniformes > Leuciscidae > Leuciscus > Leuciscus leuciscus. The sequence continues at coordinate 25,969,922 of NC_138723.1, read as the reverse complement.
CCGACCACAACCGACTCAAAGTTTCCAGTGAGCTCTGACTTCAGGCAGTCAAGCAGTTCCTGAATGAGGGTTTAAAATATACTGTTATTTACCACAAGCTTTGAAAAATTCCAGTGCAGAAAAGCTTAAAATTTGAATATTTATTCTCAGACACATTCATTCATGCTTTACGAATCATTTCCACTTGGTTACAAATCTAACATCCCAGAAGGAAAAAGAAACAAATGGATTTGGTGTTGGGAAATGGTGTTTTGTGTAAAATCTGCTGTAAGTCTCCAACAGGGAGCTGGGTGGGGAAGGCATGTCGAGTCCACGAGACCGTCCTGAACACTGTCCAGAACTTCCCCCACAATGACTCATACTTTCTTGTGTGAGTCAAGACCTGACTGTGACTTTCACTGACTGAGTTACAGAGAGGGTTTACAGATTAATAGAGGACAACCACCAGGCAGCTCAATAAAAGCCAGTGCTGCATACTCCGTTACGATAACAGTCATAAAGCAGGGATGTCTCGTGAAAGACACCGTTTGTAAATTGCATGGACTCTCTGTTCCCTCAGTGTGTATATTGACATGAAGAGTTAATGATTGAAGTCGGTCGACAGCATCTGTTATCAGTGACACATACTCTGCTTTGTCTATCTTCATTCTGGCTACAGAATCATCAAGAAATGTCAACACTGTTATCTAATCACCTCGTGAACCGTGTGTTTGATGTAAATACAGCCTGATGGCAGCTCACATCGTCCCTGCCATTAGGACCTTCCGCAAAGATAAGATAGCAACAACAAGTTTCCCTAATTTTGACCAAGAAATGTTTTATTGGTCCACAGTGAGATCTGTTAATGCTTGACCACTACTACTAATTATATTCTTATCCACAACAAACAGGTTGCATTGCTTCCGGTTTAGGTCTTTAGTATGTGCTTTGTTACATATAGAGCTGTTTTTATTCAAGATTCCTTCAAAGGAGCGGGCAAAGATGAGCATAACCAACGTGACCGTCCATCGCATATGCTGATTGATACCTAAACGTTTTTTTTTTCTTTCTTCTTCTTCTCACTAACATTCAGATAGTAAAATTGAATTTTGAACTAGCTAGGTTAGCTGCATGGTTTCCTTAAAATACCATAGATATTGCCATCAGTTCATACTGTTAACACTTTCTCTGACAAGCGGATGTGAAGAGACCTGTTTTCCTGTTTGTTCATGTGACATTTGGCATAAAGCCCATTGCAAATGAGAGAATGATGGCTGTTAATGAGGCAAAAGTTAAAGTATGGAGTATGTTACCTTTCCCACGGTCTGTTTGAAAGCTTCCTTGATTTTTTGCCTTTGAGCAATAGTGCGATGAGCGATGATCTCGATGATAGTTGCCTCGTTGGTTCCTGAAAGTACATCATTTCAAGAAACAGTTAATGCAAAAATGAAATTTCAATGCAATTATTTAACCATTTTGAGATTATCAGCATAAGCTGATAACTGCATCCTTTTCACCTTTTGTCATCTTCACCAAAACACATTGATAATGGATATTGTGGTTTTTAATATGCCATTAAATATATTTATAAAACATTAGATAATAATTATTACATATATAATAAATAATGTTGAATTTTTTGAAAGTGTCTTATGCTCTTCAAAGCTGTATTTATTTGATCAAACAGTAAATAATACTGTAATATTGTGAAATATTAGTATATAAAATAACTTTGTAAAAAATTCTGAATATATATATGTAATTTATTCCTGTGATGTCAAAGCTGAATTTTCAGCATCATTACTCCAGTCATTACTTTAGTGTCACATGATCCTTCAGAAATCATTCTAATATGATGATTTGCTGCTCAAAAATCATTTCTTATTATTATCAATGTTGCCATTATCTTATCAAACAGTTGTGCTGAATAAGAACAGAAAGTTCAAAAGCATTTATTTGTAATAGAAACCTTTTGTAACATTTGTAAATCTCATATATATATATATATAAATTAATGTGAAAAAGAAAGGATATCCTTTTGAATTCTGTGGTTTTATGTATCAGGACATAAAAAAAAATCATCTGGTCGTTAGCAGGTCTTAAAATTAGGTAAATACAACCTCAGATGAACAACAACACATGACATATTACACCGTGTCATAAAGCCAAAATGGAGAAACCATGTGTAACAAGCTAAGTACACCTTATGATTCAATTGCTTGTAGAGCCACCTTTAGCAGCAATAACTTGAAGTAATAATTTTTTGTATGACTTTATCAGTCTCTCACATTGTTTAGGAGAAATTTGACCACTCTTTTTTAAAACTTTGCTTAATTTCTTTGTGGTTTGTGGGCATTTGTTTATGCACAGCTCTCTTAAGTTCCCGCCACACCATTTCAATCTGGTTTAGGTCTGGACTTTGACTGAGCCAGTGCAACACCTTGATTCTTTTTTTATTTTATTTTATTCTGGTGTAGATTTGCTGGTGTGCTTGGGATCATTGTCCTGTTGCACGACCCAACTTCGACCCAGCTTTAGCTGTTGGACAGATGGCCTCACATTTGACTCTAGAATACTTTAGTATACATAGGAGTTCAATGACTGCAAGGTGCGCAGGTCCTGTGGCTGCAAGCCCAAATCATCAGCCCTCCACCACCGTGCTTGACCGTTGTATGTGGTGTTTGTGCTGAGACTGTGTTTGGTTTTCGCCAAACGTGGCACTGTGCATTACGGCCAAACATCTTCACTTTTGTCTCGTCTGTCCAACGGACATTGTTCCAGAAGTCTTGTGGTTTGTTCAGATGTTCAAACCTAAGCTGTGCTTCTGTGTTCTTTTTAGAGAGAAGAAGCTTTCTCCTGGCAACCCTTCCAAACAAGCCATAATTGTCCTGTCTTTTTCTAATTTATTTTCATGAACTTTAACATTTAACATGTTAAGTGAGGCCTGTAGAGTCTGAGGTGTAATTCTTGGGTGTTTTGTGATTTCTCTGAGCATTGTACAGTCTGACCTTGGGGTGAATTTGCTGGGACGTCCACACGTGGGAAGATTGGCGACTGTCTTGATTGTTTTCCATCTTCCTTACTGTAGAATAATGGACTTCAAATTGTTTGGAAATGGCTGTATAACCCTTCCCAGATTGATGGCAGAAACAATTGCTTATCTGAGATCATTGCTGATGTCTTTCCTCCTTGGCATTGTGTTAACACACACCTAAAGGCTCCAGACCAGCAAACTGCCCAAACTCCTGCTTTTAGAGGTAATCACACTTGCTGATGATCAGTTAATAAAATGCATTTGATCAGCTGTGCCTTAATTCCTATGGAGCAGTAAGGGTGTATTAGTTTGTCACCTATGGCTTCTCCATTTTGGCCTAGTTTTTGTTAAATAAATAATGACACGGTGTAATACAGTGTTGTTGTTCATCTGAGGTTGTATTTACTTAATTTTAAGACCTGCCAAGGACCAGGTGATTTTTTTATTTTTATTATCTCCTGATACATAAAACCAATAGGGTGTCCTTATTATTTTTTGTTTTGTAATACATTAAATTGTTTATTCTGCAGAACTTCTACTTTCACTTTCATGTTCCATGGAAGTGATTTGCACAATTTCCATTTCTACATACATTTGTGACACTTTTTGAATTACAAGCTTATTGGTATTTAGAGTATCGGATTACATGTTACCCTTAAGGCCTCAGGCTGGAAATCACATGCTTGATTGTAAAACTGCAAGAGATACTTCTTTCTTTCTTTCTTTTTTGCACTGCATTTGACATTTTTGACACTTTTAGAATTATATGTTAACTGTTATTTATAGTATCAAATCGCATGTTCCTCATAACTCACTTTAGGCCAACAAGCGAGCCTCTGACTAACAGCTCCAGTGTGAGTGTGAGTTGTGTTTTGTAATGTTCCTCACACTAAAATCAGCTGATGTCCATTAAACTAGAAAGCTGCATTCTCAACATAATGCCAAGCTCTAGTCTAAACCGATGAGGAAACACCTTTTCGGTTACAGGACAAATGCCAAGAGGTTTTTCTTTTTTTGGTCAACGCCCAGCTGAGGTGTCAGTGCTGATAACAGCTTGCAATTTTAACTGGAAATAAAGAGAGATTTAGTTCTCTGATCTGCCTGTTAAGACACTCAATGAGGAATGAATGCTTAGACACCATTTAAAATGCAACCAGGGGGTGATTCTCATTTTATTCAAATGGGAAGAAAATGTGATCATGTAAATATGCTCATCTCGAAGTCCGGTTCTGATTTGTCTGATCACTTACCAGCTCCTTTCATAGCACCATAGATTTTCTGGGCATCTTCCTCTGGCTTGAAGCCTGATGCCTCAGTCACGGTTCCACGGTTGCCCAACTACAGAAAAAGAAGAGAGAACAGCACCTTTACACAGAGAAGTGTAAACTGACACCTAGATATTTACAGTTGCTGTCACAGGGCTGCTCGACAACTCACTTATTTTTAAGATCAGATTGTGTCAAAGGAAAACCATAAATGTGAAAATGTTTGAGTATCACTCAAAGTCTTGGACCGCTAAGATTTTTTTAATGCTTTTAAGTCCCTTCTGCTCACCAAGGCTGTATTTATTTGATCAAAAAACCAGTAAAAACAGTAATATTATTACAATTTCAAAATAACTGTTTTCTATTTTAGTATATTTCAAAAATGTAATTTATTCCTGTGATGCAAAGCTGAATTTTCAGCATCATTAGTCACATGATCCTTCAAAAATCATTCTAATAGGCTGATTTGCTGGAAATCATGAGACATTTTTTTCAGGATCCTTAGATGAATAGAAAATTCAAAAGAACAGCATTTGTTTGAAATAGAAACATTTTGTAACATTATAAATGTCTTTCCTTTCACTGTTGATCAATTGAATGCATCCTTACTCAATTAAATTATTAATTTCTTTTAAAAAATCTTACTGACCCCAAACTTTTGAACAGTAGTGTACTGTGATGTTTTTCCACATAACTATTTTCCATTATTTGAGAAAATTTACACAATGTCTATTTGTCTACAAAACTAATTTGACGCATTTAAGCAAAAGCCTTTATATCAAAAGGTTTACAAGATCCAGAATTTTGACTGGTAAAGCAAAATGAGAATTAATGAGAGAAAGCAACTTTTATTTGACTACAAATATGTGATCAAATAAATTGCCTTTGAATTAGCTAGAAGCGTGAATAAACGCGTCAGTGTTTCAGACGTACTCATGCAAATGGGAAATAACAAGATGACGTAACAGTGTATTTTTTATAACTGCCCATATGGGAAATGTAATGGTAGATGTGCAATTTAATTTAAGACATTTTAAATCTCTCTTTACATTCAAAATACTTTTCTTACCGCTGCCATTGTGATGGAGGAAAGGTTTAAGTCTGGAGATGAAGAGATGAGAACACTAAAGGCAAGAAATACAAAAATAAGCATTAAAGTCATTGGGCAACCATACGTATAAAACACAAATATTTTTTTACCATTTCAAAATTACATTTTAAAATCCACAAACATTCACAAAGCAAAAAAAATATATAGATTTTTGACATACCGGAAAAGTGACAAAGCATATAGTAATCCTAAATCGATCATTTGTGCCAGTGGTTTCTGCGATCTACTTAGACTTGCAAAGCTTATGGGAAACCCAGCCCAGTTTGTTTGGGTTTTGAAATTTAATAAGTGGGACTGAGCTCCTAATAACAAGGTCAATGACACTGTTAAATAAATAATAACTTTGGATGCCTCAAGCTAAATGGTTCCCACTTTACTATTCAGCTCATTAAACAGAAGAGGCTCAACCGGTAATTAACAGCCTTCTGCTCTGTATCAGTTTCCCCATTCAAACAATCAACTTACAACCTTTTGTTGTAAGGTTTTGTTGCAACCCCCAAAATACCCCGTTTAAAACACAGAAACAGCTGACAGTCTTTCAATTTTCGCCTCATTGTATTCATTGGCTCTATGACGATATAATGCATCATTTAATGATCTTTTAATAATTTATTCAACATGCTCTACATCCAAAGGGCCCGTTGACACATGCAGAGCAACTTTGACACTATTCAGAAACCTCTTTTGATTTTGAGTTGCACTATATCAGAGATTAATTCATTGACATTCACAACATATTTCAGTATTTGAGACATCTCAGCATCTTTCAACCAGTGTAGTCTATTCTGCAAATTAGTGCCCAGAGCTCAGAAGATAGCTCAGCTGCAAGTTATGATTCCTCAACTAATTATCAAATAAATAAGATTCCTCTGAATAAGTTAAAACAGAAACTTTTGACACAAGAAGAATTAGACTATTAGATAAGAAATGTTTGAGTTCATATTGAATTCTCAGATTTTTCTTTCTTTCCTGTGAGATAGGTCATTGTCATGTAGGCCTATTTGTAAAACATGTGGTGTAATTTATTTGCAATGCAAAGCAATATGTATGACTCATTGTATTTTAATGAAAGCCACATATCGGAGGATCATGAGCTGTACAGTCACGTGACAAGAATATGGGCGTTTAGTGCTCTCGCAAAAACGTTAGGATAACACTTCATTTTGCAAACTTCAAATTCACGACTACTTTTTTATTTCCATAACATGATTTCTGTTCGCCTATTAAATGACCAAATGAACGTCTATAAACGTTCATTATAGAGCGGAAAGAGTCGCGGTAAAAATGAAAGCGCTCAAAGTTTTCTATTAAATTCTGTAAATTCTATTGAGTGTGTCTTACCTGAAGCGCTGGATTCAATGAGATGCGCGAGACCCGTCACTCTTAATGGATGTGTGAAGATCTGCGAGAATGTTTCTGAGTTTTGTTGCCAACTTTAGTGGGTGTTGGCTTGTGGACTGCTTGAGTCGAGTTACAGTTCCTCATTTACGGCCCCTCCTCTTTATTTTACGTTGAGATGAATGATTGAACGGTTCATAACCCGAGCTGAAACTAGGACTCAATTGTTGACTTATAGGATATGCTTACTGAAGCTGTCAAACGTCAGCTCTGTCAGCTAACCAATATAGCCAATTCACTGTCTTTAATTGCTGCTTGTTCTAAACTTCGTGGCAACGTTTAAAGTCGTTTATGTTTTTAAGTTTTTTTTCCAAAGTAAAATTAAAGCGGGAAACCCTAAAATGAACATTTTGTCATTACTCACCCTCATGTTGTTCCAAACCGGTATGAGTTTCTTTCTTCTGTTGAACACAAAAGATAGTATTTATAATTTTTTTTGGTAACCAGTTAACGGCACCAATTTCCATAGTAGAAAAAAAAAAAATAGCCTACTATGGAAGTCAATGGGTACCGTCAACTGTCTGGTTTCCAACATGCTTTAAAATATCATCTTTAATGTTCAACAGAGGAAAGAAACTCATACAGATATGGAACAACTCCGGGGTGAGTAAATTATGCCAGAATTAACATTTTTGGGTGAAATATCCCATTAATCGCATTGCACGATCCATCGTGGAGACCCAAGAAAGCAGCTAGCTATACAGCAAATAAGTACTTTAGTAATTGTGTACCTGTTTGTACATAAACCCCTAACTGTTGAAAAGTGTCTCTTCAATCGTTTGCATAGAATTTTTAAGTTATAGGACCCCCTCTTGACAAAATTGAAAGTCTTTTGTTATTTGTCTCTGTAATAAAATTTGTACAACTTTTTATAGGCTACTTATCCTTATACTTTTTCACTTGTCTCTCCAAAATACATGATATGCCGTGATGCAAGTCCTGGTGTCCTCTACAGAGGTCATGTATGAAATCGATGCTGTTTCGAAACAAAGTCATGCTCTGGTTTGAAACCCTATAACATTTTCCTGAGATGTTGATTTCTGACAAACAATTTGAAAATGAATCAGATTTAAATGATAATTAAAAAATATTATCATATTTCCATAAGAGTGCTAAATTTGATCATTCAGTTATTTTTAAAGACCAAGGAGAGGGAGTTGTCCTGGTGAATCCTCCAAACATTTAGTAACTCTACAAAGCCCTGAATGTGCTCTTTACAGAACATCCAGACTTAAAACTATGACATGTACGTTGTCAGATAAATTCACTAAAATATAATGTCCTCTACATAAGCAAAATGCCTATTCGTGGGTCTCAGGTGCGAATCAAACACTGTGATAATCATAAGAATGTTAACAGAAGAGAACAAAAATAATGTTATAAATATGGGCTACATGTTGAGCACTGTGAATTAATCTATCGATCGATCAATCAATCAATAGATTTAAGGCGGACATAGATGAATATATTTAATAGATGAAAAGAATGACAGTCTTTTCGCATTTGTTATTTCTTGTTGCTGTTAAAGTATGAAGGTAGAGACCTATTTTCAAATGAGTAAAAGTAGGTCTTTGTGATGGCCATTTACATTTCTGGATAAATATTTTTTGTATGTAATAAGTAAATTTACAATATGCCATATTTGAATTCAACATTATTGTGATAAATATATATATATTATGTAATTATAGTGTAATTTATGTGTATTTTATGTGTGTCTATGATGACTGTGTTTCGGACTTTTATTATAGTTATTTTAGCGCTGCCTGGCTTCACTCTTCCGGTGTGGTTTCCGGTTAGCTGGCGCATCTGCAGCATCCGAAGCCGCAGACGAGAATCGCCATGAACAACACGCTCATTTCTGCATGAATTCGATTCTGTCTGATTTAAATCAAATCGCATCCGTTCACCGTTCACCTGCAGGCCACCGACGGGAGCGCGCAGATGACATGCGAAACGCGTCTGAGTGGGTTTTGCAGGAATGCTAGCGTTAGCGCCTAGCTGATTATATGTTGAATTTAAATTATTATATTTTCATCAGTCAGGAGACGAGTTAATATGATTATGGGCGTTTAACTTATGAAATGATCCATCATTCTGATTAATCTCCGCATGTCATCTGTTTTTCTGTGAAAAGTGGGTGCTTTTTCAGAGGTTTTAATGAACTGCACAGCTGGCTGATGATGGAGAGTTTGACTTTCATCCATCCAAACAATCATTTCTGTTGACTTCACATCTGAAGGTTCAGTTTTCAACTGGGCCTGAATGTTTACATCGATTTCAGCTGGATTTAAATATTTATATCGTGATATGGGCTCGTGTCACATGTATAGACACTAGACAAACACATTAATCATATCAGGCCACCGCTGATTGATGCTGTTTATTTGGATATACTCAACTGTGGTGCTTTAATTTAGTACATATACTGTTTACAATCATTTACTTGTACGTTTTTGTGGCTATACGGTTCATTTAAGCTGTGGTCAGCACCAGAGTTGGGCAGCAAGTCCATGTTTGACAGTCTCAGCTGATCTAGACCTCTGGCACCAGAACAACCAACCCTCCCACTTCAGCTTCGTAGAGACTTGCATAAGTGTTTAAGGGATCTTTGACACATCATGAAGAAGTTCTTTGACTCCCGGAGGGAGCTGGTGGGCTCTGGACCCGGTTCTGGAGGTGGAGCTGGAGGTTCTGGATCCAGCAGTGGTGCTGGTGGGAATTTCATCGGTCGGGCTTTCACTGTCGGAAGACACCAGGTCACTGTAGAAGAAACTTTGGCAGAAGGTACGTCAGGCTGATGTTTGATATTTCCTTTCAACCTACAACCTTTCACTTAACAGGACAGATCTTAGGCTAACCACACCATAATCAACATCATGAGAATCAAAATTCTTTCAACGATAATTTTTTTTAAAGACTGGGTGAAATTAATTAGATTGAGCTCCAAACATTTGACAATGACAATGAAGTTATCCACAAAAACAGTGTGACTGTCATTTATAGATGATTGTGGACAAGTGTAATGCATTACTAAGTATTGCTGTAATTGAACTACTTTTCCCATGAAAAGTAATGGATTACTCTTTAATTTTTCTGTTATTTAATAAGTTACTCCTGATGTATTTGCATTAAATGCTGTATAGACTATTAACAATTCTATATAAACCAATAGTGGATTTAACATAAAAATTTTACGGATAATTATATAATGTATGTTTTTAATTTAATCTTTTAACCTTTAAATACTTTGGTCAGTATTTTTACAATTTTGTATTTATTTGAAGGAATTAAAAGAGCAGTTTCATGTCTGTCCTTGGATTGTTCAACTGGTTGAGGTTGATATGGGATTTAGAAAGTAATAAGTAAAGTAATACTTTTTAGAGAGAGTAATTAGTACAGTAATCTAATCACACTGTTGAAGATGTAATTATTAGTAGCTAGTAATTAATTACTTTTTTTGGGTAACTTACCCTACAAGGTCATCCTATGGCCATGGAAAAGCTGGAAATATCATGGGAATTGTAAAAGTGTTAGCAGTTTGGTAAATTAATAGAAAAGTAATGAATTTATAGATAGATAGATATGAAATACTGTATGTAACACACACACACACACACACACACACACACACACACACACACACACACACACACACACACACACACACACACACACACACACATATATATATATATATGTATGCATGTATGTATGTATATTCCGGTATATAAAACCACACAAATTAATGCACATAATTATTTTATGCTATATTTTCTCAAAATTCACTCTTCAAATGTTGTAATTTGATTGCCAAAGCTGTCAGTTAATTTTGGGGCAGGTAGCACTTCTGCCAATCATTGATCATTTCAAAATCACCAAATATTGAATAGTTATTCTCGTTTAAATATTGCTCTGTCACTGCTTAATGTTTTCTTTTCGATCCTTTCTTGATGTTCAGTATTATAAGCCAGCTAGTTACAGATAATTGAATCCACCAAACAAATGTCCTGCCGGTGAACTGGTCAGACCTCTGCTCTTCTCGGCTCCTCTGGCTGCTTTATTTAGTGGCCTAAATCCTTTGTCTGGAAATCCCTGCTCATCTGTACTTGGGTGTTGACATGTCCGGCGGTGTGGCATGTTATATTCCATCTAAGCATTTCATTGATTCTTTTATCATTATTATAATGCAGTTTTTCTATTAATTGTGAGACTATATTGAGTATTTGTACTTTAAAACATTATTTTGCCACATTGTGTAAAAAAGATATACTGTACCGTTCAAAAGTACAGGGTCAGTAATATTTTTTATTATATAAACGATTAATTAACATTATTTTATTCAGCAAAGATGCATTATATTGCTCAAGTGACAGTATAGACATTTTATAATTTATAATGAAAATATAATTTCAAATAAATGCTCTTTTGAACTGTTTATTTATAAAGTAATTAATCCTGGAAAAAAAATCTATCACCATTTCTACAAAATATATTAAGCAGCACAACTGTTGTAAACATATAACAGTCATACATGTTTCTTGAACACGGAATATTAAAATGATTTCTTAAGGATCATGTGTCATGTGACACTGAAGACTAGAGGAATGATGCTGAAAAAGCTTTGCATAATTAGATGGTAAAATATATTCAAATAGAAAAGTAGTTATTTTACATGGTAATATTTCACAATATTACTGTTTTTCCAGTGTTTTTGATCGAATAAATGCAGCCTTGGTGAGTAGACGACACTCCTTTAAAAAAATTAAATAAAAATCTTTCTAACCCCAAACCTGTATGTATTAATTCTAACCTGATATATTAATGTTGATTCAAAGATCCAATTTTTAGTGAGGAATTTGAAGGTACAGTTCACCTAAACAATAACAATCTGTCATTATTTACTCTACCTCATGTTCTTATAAGAGAGGACATTTAGTTATGCATATTGACACCATACTAAGTGAATGTTGTCCATGTGCTGTGAAAGCTTACATTTAAAAAAAAAGCAATATGAAAATCCTGCCGAAAACCTCTTTTGTAGTGAGCAGAAGAAAGCATTAAATTGGTTGAGCGTTCATTGCGTGTGTTATCAGTGTTGTAAAGGAAACAGTTGATTACTCTGTTTAATTGAATTTCCAGTTCACAGATGGAACTGGTAACGAAGCGAATAGACTTTCAGGCCTGGTGCATCTCAGACTCATCTGTGCTGTTCAAACACCTCTCAGCGTCTTTCAGCTCTGCAATAAAAACAAAACACAGATAATCTCACTGATTGTATGACTGTAAATTGACTGTTTCTATAGAGCTAGAAATATCTGTGTCCTACTTTCCCCCAGCAGTTTCCCCTGTGCCTGCTTTGAGGAATAACACCCTGCTCCACATTATGCTAACACAGCAAAATCTGAGTGCAAACATACAGGCTCTGATGTCAGGACACATCAGCATGGACAATAACACCATGTGTAAATGCTTAGAAGTGTCAATATGCTGTTCACATACGCTTGCTCCCAGAGCTTCCACTAAAAATGTATGGCTCAACGAAACACAATTTAATGCTTGCATGCAGAAATGTGAATAATGGATTTTTTAAGTGAACTTAGGTGACCAGTGTTTGATCACAAATAGTCCCCCTGTGGTGAAAATCAAGCTTTTAATGTTGTTTATATGTCTATGTGGTGTTTTTAATATGGTTTAAGACAAATTAAGTGCAAATTCATAAGTCAACACCATTGCTGAGCATTTTCTGCAGTGCTATTTGCCATTTTCTATAACTGCAGTGAACCAAAGACAGTCTCAAAAACGCGGTTTGAAATCGCTGGTGTTTCTGACGTCTCAAACTACCTTGTAACCAATCACGTCAACGAGCGATCGTCAACGAGTGGATCTCTGAGCTGGTTGAGTGAGTGGAGGCGGGGCTAATCTGCATATTCATAGAACTGCGTATACTAAATGAGGCAAGGGTGTAGAGTTACATTCAAGCTATTTTAAGGCATGAAGACATTTTAAATATGTCATTTTGGTGATCAAAGATGAGTTTTAAGGGATACAATTATTGACTGCAGGCCAGGGGGACTTTAAATAATCATATTAATATCAATAATTTATTATTATTGCTGTTTTGATTTATTACAAATTAACTTTAATTATTATTATTTTTTGATATATTATAATAATTCTAACAGAAAATGAAATTCTAAGGTAAACAATTAACATTCTGCTGATTTCCACATGGAGGCAGTGTTGTGTAAATATCACCTATCCTTATATATCCTTTAGTTCTCCAGCTTGTTTTCTGCACGGATTATCTACTAAATCAGTTGTTCAGTATTATCTTTCGCTGGGTTCCAGGCCATGTTGGACTTTCAGGAAATGAACAAGCTGATGCAGCTGCTAAGGAAGCTCATGAATGTCAAATTCCTCCCTCAGATATCAGACCGATTATTAATCGATACATATTAAATAAGTGGCTAGAAGAGTGGAATATGTGCAAGAATAATAAGCTATATGAAATTACAAACAGACTTTTTATCACTCAAAACTAGACTTGATCAAGTGGTCTACACCAGATGTCGTATAGGTCATACAAGTTTGACCCATGATTTTTTGCTTAAAGGTGAAGACCCAACTTGATGCATGTTTTGTAAGATTCCCCTATCTGTTAAACATATTTTATTAGATTGTCCTGGACGTAATACAAGTAGAATGCTCTTTTATGAAGTAACCTCACTAAAGGACTTATTTAGTAAGATTATGCCTGAAAAGGTTTTGGAAAATTAAAAAAATCTTGTATAATAATATGATGCTGATTTTGTTTGTTTGGTTTTTATTGTATTTATATGATATTTGTATTTTTGTAATTGAATTTTTGCCATGAAAATAGCTTTGAATGCTGACATGGCACATCTGAATCTGAATCTGTTTTCAGCAAAAGCATTTCAACTTTGTGTGTTTGCCTTTGCAGGCGGCTTTGCAATCGTCTTCTTAGTGCGGACTAATCAGGGGGTGCGCTGCGCACTAAAGAGGATGTACGTCAACAACGAATACGACCTGCAGGTCTGCAAGCGCGAGATCCAGATCATGGTGAGCATGATGAAATGTCTTCTGTGCTTTAACACTGATAAGATCATTTATATTTGAGACATGTTATACTATAAAAATATAACTTGCACTACTGTTCAAAAGTTTGAGGTCAGTAAGTTTTTATTTTATTTTTATTTTTTTAGTAAGAATAGATTAAATTGATCAAAAGTGACAGTAAAGACATTTATAATGTGTCAAAAGATTTGTAGTAGTTTAAATAAATGCTGTTCTTTTGAACTTACAATTCATAAAATAATCATGTTTTGCACAAAAATATTATATTAGATAATATACAGATACCAAATCTGTATATTAGAATGATTTGTGAAAAGGATCATGTGACACTGAAGACTGGAGTAATGATGCTAAAAATTCAGCTTTGACATCACAGGAATAAATTGCATTATTACTTTTTAAAATTATAATAATATTTCACAATATGACTATTTTTATGATCAAATAAATGCAGCCTTGGTGAGCATAAGAGACTTTAATTTGAATGGCAGCCAGGTACCATACAATATTTAATTCTATTTAATATAGAATAAAAAAAATCTGAGTTTTTTGTGACGTGTGGCTGCTTGAGCTCATTTCGTCTGATTCATTCATACACTTTCTGTTCTTTGTGGATTGTATTCCAGCGGGATCTCAACGGTCACAAGAACATCGTTGGGTTCCTGGACTCCAGCATCACGGCTGTAGGAGGTGGAGACGTGTGGGAGGTGTTCATCCTCATGGACTTCTGCAGAGGTAAGCCTTTCAGACCCATAATGCCTCTGTGCACAGCCGCCTTGTGCTCTGTGTGGGAAAACAAACATACATTTGACAAAGAGTAAACTTAAATACCGATTAGTCAAGTAGACAACTGTACCACCTATATGACAAACAGAGATGCGACTAAAAGCTAAAAATACTCCAATGTTTACGTTAAGCGTCTTTCCAAAGAATAGTTAACAACTAATAAGCTCTTCTTTTCAAATGTCTGATTAAATTTCCTTTCATTTAGTGTGTGTTCACTGCTCACACCTGTAGTTTAGTTCTTTCGGTCCGGACCAAAACAAAAAATGGTACATTTAGTCCTGGTTCACTTAGCGTTCCAACTAATTTTTGTACACTGAACCTAAAGATACAAAAAAGAAAAACAAAAGAAAAACGCTTTAATGACTTATATTTTGCAAAGGAACTTTGGACATCCAAAACAATGCTGTGTTCTGGGCTAAATGTGCTCGTTGTGTCATTGCAATCATTGCAAGATGTTATCCTTAGAATTTTGTAAAGCTCAGAACAGATAATTGATTTTTTCATTATTCTAAAAGAGCTTGTTTTTTTCTTTTGAGTCTTCACAAAGCCCAACCCATTGGCTGTATTGAATGCGGCTTTCACAGTGAGCTTCCATCACGTGATATTGATATTTACAAGATATTGATTGAGATAAACATGCTTGTTAGCGAGTCAAATGAAGCCAAATTGACAATTGCTGGCTAATTGAAAATGCAGATTCACTCTCTGACAGCAAGTAGCGCTTATAGAACAGCAGCAACATGGGGTTTCTTTGGTTACCGCTGTACACTTCCTATATTTTGCATGTCGTGAACTGTAAACTTTTTGAGCTTGGTACAGTATTTGTTCTGCTGGCGCATCTGCTCTCTTCTTTGGAGATATGCTGTCACATATAATAATAAAACAAACACAACACAAGTCAAGTCCTGTCCTCTCTCGTTCTCCACTGTCGCTCATTATCAATCACGCCACCGGCCTCGTGCCGTTCTCCTACGGCCCTCTGCCTCGTCCTGCTCGCCACAAAAAAGAAAAAGAAAAGATTTCTGGATGGTGCATCTCTATTTGGAAGCAGTTTTTCAGGGGTCTCGCTCCGCTTGTTTGGTGCGCACCAGGGTTTGGATGGCGGCACTAACAAAGCAATCGCACCAGAGTTCGTTTTAATCAAACTAAACCTGCCAAATGTGAACACCCTTAAAAGGATCTTTGATTTATTTTATTTTAATGTATTTAAACGGCCTCAAAAGACGCCTGCTCTCCGCCTACTGACCTAATGCGTAAACATTACTGGGAAGCGCACTAGCCAGACGGGATTTAAACTTAGTCGGCTGGAGACCCAAGTTTGGTTTGAAGATGAAAAACGTACCAAGCACGATGTTCTCTCACCATTCCTGATTTAACACACACTCACAGCGTTCGGCTGGTCTTACGGCTGTCAGAGCAGAAAAGAAAGCTGATGCTCTCCGTGTGTTTTTCTGTGTTCTTCGGGAGCGTTCATGTGTAATTTGCGTGCGCTTATTTTGTCCATCAGATCGAAAAATCTCGTACTCGTACATTTACCCGCCCTTAGACCCTCCTCTCTAACAAATCAGGACAGAAGTGGTTGAAAGTGGACAAAAGAGACGGATTAAAACACCAGGTGTAAACGGGATTGTCTTCCTCGTCTACTTGTGATCCGATTGACCAAAACGCATCTTGATACGAGGTGTAAACAGGGCCTTATATACAGTGTCTCCTCTTGTACACGGTGTTTGTGCTATTTATACAATTCATCCACCAGGAGGCGCTCTTTAGATAGAGTTCAGACCTCCATCACAGCCTGACATGGCCTTATATCCTAATCTTCTTGTCCCTTGAGAAAGCTTGAGAAAGCAATTCGAAGTCTTGAATTGTGTAAGGCCGGTATGTCATCTCCTAATAGCACCTACACAAAAGACTAATCCTCATTACTGGAAAAACATTTTCCAGTGCCCTTATCTGTAAGGGTTTCCAAGTATGTCTTGATTGGTTAATTCACTGCAAGATGTTATCCTTAGAATTTCATAAAGCCCAGAAAAGATTATAGATTTCTTTCATTATTCCAAAAGAGCTGGTTTCTTTCTTTTGAGTCCTCACAAAAGGCCAACCTATTGGATGTATTGAATGCGGCTTTCACAGTGAGCTTCCATCACGTGATATTGATATTTACAAGATATTGATTGAAATTTAAACATGCTCGCTAGGGAGTCAAATGAAGGCAAATTGACATTTTGCTGGCTAATTGACTTCTGAAATGCTTACAGATGGGTTTAAGGGCCGACATGTGGGTTCTTGTGTTCAGATATGTAATGTCTAGGGATACACTTTTAATTGATTGTTTAGATTTGAACCATGGATTTACTGTTCTAATTTCACATAATGTCTCTGCTTTAATTCTCCTCAAGAACCTCTGGGAAAACCCTCTCAATTGCAACGCTTTGAATACCATCCTGGTTTTCTTGGTATTTCTGAAGTATTGTAGTGTTTTACATCTCTATGTTTGTTTTCGTGCAGGTGGTCAGGTGGTGAACCTAATGAACCAGCGTTTGCAGACGGGCTTCAGCGAACAGGAAGCGCTCCAGATCTTCTGTGACACGTGTGAGGCTGTGGCACGTCTGCACCAGTTCAAAACTCCCATAATCCACCGAGACCTCAAGGTTCCTTTATTTTCTGCTTAGCTTTTTCTGCCCCTCCTTTCTACTTCTCTTATGAGCAGCACTTTTTTCCAAGAAAAAGTGTTCCAGTTTGGGCCATTGATTACATGAGTCACAGTTAACAGCTGTTTGTGACTGACTGTTACCTTGGTAAAACTACTTAGTGAACACTTGATCAAGATGTCGACTCCTCTGGGTTTTTTGCTCAAAACATTATTTCATTAGTTGAAGATGTGATGTTGTACTGGAGTGTAATTTGTGTATGACTCTTTGCAGGTGGAAAACATTCTGCTTCATGACAGAGGACACTATGTACTGTGTGATTTTGGCAGCGCCACCATGAAGTTTCAGAACCCCCAGAGTGAAGGAGTGACTGTGGTGGAGGACGAAATTAAAAAGTAATTCTCTCCAATCAGCCTGTTTCTGTGAAATTCAATTTGTTTTGAAACCAGTGGAAATCGGTTTACTCGTAAAATGAAAAGTTTTAATTCTGTCATCACTTACTCACCCTATGGAGAAAAAAAATACTATGGAATTCGATGGGGCCCATCAACTGTTTTGTTATCGACATTCTTCAAAAAAACTTGTTTTGTGTTCAACAGCAGAAATAAATGTATACAGGTTTGGAACAACTTGAGGGTGAGTAAATGGTGACAGAATTAAAATTTTGGGGTGAACTATCCCTTTAACATTCTTATATTGACAAGTTGTTGGGTGAGTGATCAGAAAAAATATAAAACGTTGTTAATCAAGACTAGAGACACATCATCTAATTTTTTTTTAAAGGAATGAAAACTTTTTTTCAATAAAGACTCATTAAATTGGTAAAAAGAGACCTCAAAGACATCTATAAATGAATGCTAGAAAAGATTTCTATTTCAAATAAAGGCTGTACTTTTGAACTTTATATTCATCAAAGAAAGTGTATCACATTTTTCGCAAAATATTTAGCAGCTCAACTATTTACAACATTAATAATAACATAAAATGTTTTTTGAGTGGCAAATCAGCATATTAGAATGATTTCTGAAGGATCATGTGACGCTGAAGACTGGAGTAATGATGCTGAAAATTCAGCTTTGACATCACCGGAATAAATTACATTTTAAATACATTAAAATAGATGGCCAATAACCATTATGATGGATAATATTCTAAGTCTGCACTGTTCATCCTTCAACCTAGAATTTTTAGGTGAAATCAGCCATTAAAAAATTGCTTGTATTTATTGCAAATTATGACAAATTTCTTTTGAGGTGATAATAATAACACTAATTATAATGCAGAATTTTATGAAATTGTCTGTTTTGTTTAGGTACACAACCCTGTCCTATCGCGCTCCTGAAATGGTGAACCTGTACAACGGCAAAATCATCACCACTAAAGCAGATATCTGGGTAAGTAAATATATTAAAGATATCACAGCCAATCAGAAGATATTTTGAAGTCATTGGCTTTTTGAATCTATCTTTCACCAGACTAATAGCAAGTTTGCTAAATCAATAGCTGTTAGTTTATTGGTTATTTTAACATCAGTAGATAAAGTAATTCCAGAAGAGATTACAAAATGTTTGCAAATAAGACCAGAATGTGTATTTAAAAAATAAGTATGGCCAATTTTAAATGTATGCTTGTTTTGTACCAAAAAACTAAAAAGAACAGAAGGTTTAATTAACCTTATTCAAGGCTTTTATACATTATATTATGACCTGAATCGAGGGTCTTTTTCCCATACTGTACAATGACGTGGGTTCTTTGTTCTTTCAGGCAATGGGCTGTCTGCTCTATAAAATCTGTTTCTTCACATTGCCCTTTGGTGAGAGTCAGGTGGCCATTTGTGATGGCAACTTCACCATTCCAGACAATTCCCGCTACTCACAGGACATGCACCGCCTCATCCGTAAGTATCTGTCTGTCGCTGCTCGCGTCTCGAACCAGGTGTGTTTCCGTCTCACCACTGGCTCAGTATGGCTGTGGGTCTCACTTGAAAGGGCCAAAACTGAAATTTTGTCATCATTTATTCACCCTCAAGTCCTTTCTTTCTTATGTGGAACACAAATGGAGAATATAAAGAAAATCCTAGTCATTAATTAAAGGTTATGGAAGTTACAAAGTCAAAATACACAAAATATCTACCCTTATTTTGTAGATATTTAAAATCAAAAACATGACAACATTGATGTCAATGTTATTTGTTTAGGGGAAAAATAATGGTGTTTGGCTTTTTAATGGTGTCAACACACCATGTTATTGTCTATATGGCTATGTTCAGACTGTCAGTCCAAATCTGATCAGATTTAGCAAGTGTGAACGGCAAAAAATCACAAAAATTGCCATTTTTACAAATCCATTTCGAGCTACATGCATATGTGGTTTGAAATCCTATTCAAATCGCATATCTGGAAATCCGTTTCAGTCTGACTGATCTAATTGGATTTCGCATAGTTTATGTGACTTTCTCACGCCGCGTAAAACGTAAACGTCAGACGTTGTTAGAGGAAACATGCTGAAAGTTGCTGCAGAAACAAGGTTATGTTGTAGCAAAGTGCTGGACGAGCAGAAAATAACAATAATATTAACAATGTTTTGAGACCGGCGGAGACGACGGCATGAAATAAAGCGGCACAAACCAGCCTCCTATGTTTCTGCCTCTGCCCCAGAAGACGCACATTGTCATGTTGTAAATAAGACAACATCTGTATTGCAAAGCCCTCTATGTTTCGGGTGGTTTTTTTTTGTTTTTGGCGTATGCCTAGCAATGCAATGTTATTGCCATAGCAACCGATGCAGATATTCCGTGAAAACGAAAGAGTGGCATAGACATATAAATCGGATCTGAAAGGTTGCTATACACAATGTGGACGTCAATAATTTTAGATCAGATTCCAATAGGAAATAATAGGACAATCAAATTTGGACTGAAAGTGTGAACGTAGCATAAGATAGTCCATTTTAGAGCTTTAATGAAGTGAAAATTTAAATACAGGTCAGGAACAGTTCACCAAATTTTTTTAATTCTGTTGTCATTTACTCACCCTCATGTTGTTCCAAACCTGTATGACTTTTTTTTCTTCTAATAAACATAAAATAATATTTTTTTAAAGAATGTTGGTAACCAAACAGTTTCGGTTCCCATTGACTTCCTTTGTATTTTTTGTCCACACAATGGAAGTCAATGGGAGCCAGACAAGAAAGTAAGATATACAGGTTTGGGACAACATGATCATGAGTAAATTATGACAGAATTAAAAATTTTGGGTGAACTATTCATTTCAATTTCAGTCTGTTGCTCACACAAATCCATCACTTTTGTGGTACTTTTAATCATTTAGGATCTTGACAGTCCATTACATCGAAAAGATTGGCATGTTTTTTTTGTTTTTTTTTAAACCTTCTCCTTTTGTGTTTCATGGATGTACAAATGGTTTTTGAACACCTTGATAGTGAGTAAATGATGAAGACTTTTTGGATGTACTTTTCCTTCAACTTATGAGCGCTTATACCGATCATCCACTCTCCTCTTTTTTTTTTCCTTTGTCACGTTGTGACACTCTCTCTCTTCCTCCCACTCTCCCTCCTCTTTACCTCTCTTTGTGGTGGTGATTTTATCAGGGTACATGCTGGAACCAGACCCTGATAAGAGGCCTGACATTTATCAGGTGTCCTATTTTGCTTTCAAACTGGGCCGGCGGGACTGCCCTGTCCAAAACGTCAAGGTTAGTCTCTTTCCTTCCTCTCCTCCAGGGTCGCTCTCGGCCTGTTGTTGGGTCAGCACTTTTACCTCTGGGATCAGTTGTTGGATTGGGGTGCTTGTGTGCGTCAGCCTGCAGGAATGCCTGAAATCATAAAAACAAAACTAATCTGAAATATGTCCCCCTAGAATTCTCCCATTCCTGCTAAACTTCCTGAGCCAATCAGAGCGAGCGAAGCAGCCGCAAAGAAGAGCCAAACGCAGACTAAGGCGAGGTACGTGTCCAGAGGCTCCATTGTGCTTTATGGTCGGTGAATTTGACCTGGTCTCATTTGTCTCTGTTTTTGTCCCGTAGACTTACAGACCCCATTCCCACCACTGAAACTTCCATCACCCCACGCCAGCGGCCCAAAGCAGCACAATCCCAGTCTCAGGCACTAGGAGGCATCCTGCCCATCCAGCCTGCTGCCCTGACCCCACGCAAGAGAGCCAACTTACCCGCCGGAGCCGCCCAGCCAATAGGTACAAATATGATGAAATATTCATCACAGTTCTCTGTGTATTAGCACAAAATGTAATGTAAAGGCAAACAGTAGTTTTAACATGAACATAAAATCCCATTCATAAAATACTTACTATTCAGAACGTGAAGGTGAATATTGAACTGGGTGATGCTGAGATCTTTTTAAATATATGGCTTAAAAAAATAAAATAATTGTTTTTAATATATATATATAGAGAGATAGATATAAATAAATAAATATATCTTTAATAAAATATTGTTTATTGTAGTTTTTATTAGTGTCATTATTAATAAACATTTGATCATATTATAAATATATCACATTTTATCGTTATCTTTATAAAAATATATACAAATACATATATTGACATATATCAAAAAGCACCACATCTATCCACTTACTCCACACCATTGTTCTCTTTGTTTCCCAGCTGTCAGTGTGAACTTGGCTCAGCCAGCTGCAGCTCTTCAGTCTCAGAAAGCCCTGGCATCTCCTGCCCCTCAGCATAAAACGGTGAGTGTCTTCACTCTGTCTGTATTTCACTTCACTAATCCAATCCCATAATTAACAGTTCTTTTTAATTGCATAATATATTATAAAAGAATGTTAGAAATTAGTATGTCATAGTTACAAATAACAAGAATGAGATATGGAGGAAAAATAGCTATGTAATGCTATTCTATTTGAACTTTATTACATTTAAAGGGATAGTTCACCCAAAAATGAAAATTCTGTCATCATTTACTCACCCTCAAGTTGTTTCAAACCTGTATGAATTTCTTTTTTCTGCTGAACACAAAAGAAGATATTTTGAAAAATGTCTGTAACCAAACAGTTGATGGACCCCATTGACTTCCATAGCATTTTTTTTTCCTACTATGGAAGTCAATGGGGTCCATCAACTGTTTGGCTACAGACATTTTTCTAAATATCTTCTTTTGTGTTCAGCAGAAAAAAGAAATTCATACAGGTTTGAAACAACTTGAGGGTGAGTAAATGATGACAGAATTTTCATTTTTGGGTGAACTATCCCTTTAACTCCATGGAAGAATGTGTAATTTCTGTGCATCTAATATCACCAAGTGTGACTGCAAAAATTACTGATTTCCAAAAGGCTTTGTGAACATTATTTCCATCTTACGTTGGTAGGACAAACATATAGCCCTGCCTCAAACTCACGCTATTGTTTGTGAGAGATGGCGGAGATGCCAATCTTATTGCATGTGTTCTACGAAAGTAGTGAAGTCTGGATAAAAAGAAATAAGAGTCAGATCTATATGACGTCACATCATTTAACTGATTTCAATGACTATTCCAGCCGGTAGATTGCATGTATTAAATGAAACCTACAGTCTGGGGTGTGAAGGTCACATTTACAGTTTGCATCATGGTATAGTTGTCTGGTGCGTGTCTGTGTGCCAGCCCGTGCAGCCGGTCTCCATCACAGCAGCGGCTGCAGCAGGAGGAGGGGGCGTTCCAGTAGCAGCGGGAAACCCTGCGCCTCAGAAAGCTGTAGCCACTCCTCCTCCATCCAGCCCTGCGCCGCCCACCGCACCGGCACGGAGCGCCCGTCGTAAGCAGGCTCCAGCGGCTCAGCAGCAGCCCATGCCCGTCCAGCCCACTACCACTCAGCCGGCTGGTGCCCCGCTTCCAGCACAGGCAGAGCCCACTGTCCAGCAGCCAGCGCCTCAATCCCAGATCAGCCCAGAGAACGCAGAGGAGAGGGTAATCACCTCCATCCTGTGCATGCTGCTCTGTCCTGTCCTGTCTTGTCCTGTCAAAGAGCTGGCAGACTCACTCTCACTGTTGAAGCACCTCATGCAGGGGCTGTGCCTCATCATCCATTGTTTTGCATCCATCCATCCCTGGTTTATTTTGGATCAGCGTAGATGGTTTTGATTGTTTGTGTGACGGATGTTTGCCCGTTTTGGTTTATTTGCTCTGAAAAGTGTCTGAAGACTGTGACGGACAATGTTTTTGTCAAAACAATACGTTTTGAAGAAGTTAAAATCAAATGGTGTTTATGCTTCATATACTCTGCATTCAAATCTGATTTGTTTGTAAGGAAAATGAATGATGAAATCAGAGCCATTTGTTCAGACAGTGTAGTAAATATCCTGTGTAATTAGATGTTGATTTAGAAATGACTTAAGTATCAGTGTCATGATGCAAAGTGGGACAAAAGAAGTCATTTACTACACACTATTTTTCACATTTACTTTTCACTATATAAACTCTACCATTCAAAATGTCGAAATCTGTAAAATAACTTAAAATATAAATCTTTTGTAACATTAAAAATGTCTTTACTGTCACTTTTGGTTAATCTAATGCATCGGTGCTGAAGAAAAGTATTAATTTCGTAAAAAAATAAATAATTACTGACACCAACCTTTTGAATGGTAGTATAGCTCTATTGGTACATGTACATTTTTCAATTTCAAACCACAAAGAGATGTGACTTCGGATTGGGTTTATACATTTTTTATTTTTTTCTACTACTACAAATGATTTTGAGTCTGATACGCCAAATTTTACCCCAAAAATCGGATTTTTACTACCTGCCTGAATTTTGTTAATCTTGCCATAGAGAAGTCATTTTGGAAGTCATGTTTATATTTTTATTTTATATCTGTATTCACTTGTGCTTGATCAATCACCTTTCGTTTTCATTTTGATTTTAACTCATGCCATTTCGCTGCATTTAAATTTCATTTGTATGTCACACTCTAATTTCTCTGTATTTTGTGTTCTTATGAGTTCTTAGTTGCTTCATCCTCCTGTCTTTTCATCTTCTCCTCAGCCTGTGGTCCCTGGCCTGTCTCAGACTCCTCCATCGTCCCCGAGGACGGCCCAGAAGGCGGGACACAGGCGCATCCAGAGTGATGTCACACACAGTGCTATGTTCGGAGTGCCGGTCAGCCAGTCCACTCAGCAGCTGCAGGCGGCCACCGCAGAAGCCAGCCTTAATAAGTCAAAGTGAGAAATCAAACCTATAAATATAGATTTTAAGCCCTTCGCAATGTGACACTGCCATTATACAGCCTACATAATCAAGAAGAAGTGTTCTGTCACCTTGGAACCTACTTCAACTAATATATGAACACTTCTTTCATTGTTCGGGCACAATTAGGTCGGCCAGTGCCACCCCTTCCAACTCTCCCCAGTCCTCCCAGCAGAGTGTGTACCAGCCTGCCCAGCAAGGCAGCGTTTCTGTCCCCCAAGCTCCTGTTTCAGCCGCTAGCCTGACAAGCCCCCCGGTTCAGCCTACCTGGAATCCCTTCGGAGACGACAATTTCTCCAAACTCACGGCTGAGGACCTGCTCAACAAAGACTTCACCAAGCTAGCTGATGGTAACTTTGCATGCTCACACACTTTGCAGAATGCAGTTATCACTGTTTTAAAGGCTACATCTACATTAGTCCAGATTCATCCAAAAACGCTCTCTGTCCACACGAAATGTAAAAAAGAATGCCCAAATCATGTTACTGTGCATGCCTAAAACGAAAGAAAAACTTACTGAGATGATACAGAGAGACCAAACATAATACATTTCTTATGGTGTTCTTTTGGCACTATCATTTTATTAGCAAAATATCCCACCATTTACTGGTGCATCCAGTTTGCACTCAGTCGCCATTCTGTGGTCTAAAATGCGATTGCTCTTATGTTTTGCATAGTACATTTTCTGTCATCTTTGCAAGAATGTAATGAAGATTGTACAACGTAACATTTATATTTAACAACACTGTGAAAGTGAATAGCACATAGCAGGCACAAACCAGTGTAAACAGAGATGCATGACTTTAGCATGACTAAACATGCTTCATCGGTTTTAAAGGGATAGTTCACTTTGAAATACATTTTTGGTATGTTTTAGCTTACCTCAAGGGCATCCAAGATGTAGGTGTCTTTTTTTCCGCAGTAGTTTCAATTTTTTTATTTTTAGGTCAAACCGTTCTTGTCTGTCAGTCATATAATGCAGGTCTATGGTCATTATCTCAAAACACAAGCACAGAGTCCAAATTAAAACAATTCCCCGTCGTCCAAATTAAACAATTCCCCATCGTAAGTACACATTGATGGCCTAAGACACGAAACGAGCGGTTTGTGTGAGATAACGAACAGTATTTATATAGTTTTTACCACTTATACACAGCCATGTCCAAGTGATCTGATCTGACGTGTACGCAGACTGGTGCATAGATATATACACTAGATGTCGCCTTAAAGAGATTCGTTCCAATGAACTGCCGTAGACAAGGCGACATCTAGTGTATAAGTGGTAAAAACTATATAAATACTGTTCGTTATCTCACACAAACCGCTCGTTTCGTGTCTTAGGCCATCAATGTGTACTTACGATGGGGAATTGTTTAATTTGGACGACGGGGAATTGTTTTAATTTGGACTCTGTGCTTGTGTTTTGAGATAATGACCATAGACCTGCATTATATGACTGACAGACAAGAACGGTTTGACCTAAAAATATAAAAATTGAAACTACTGCGGAAAAAAAGACACCTACATCTTGGATGCCCTTGAGGTAAGCTAAAACATACCAAAAATTTATTTCAAAGTGAACTATCCCTTTAAATACTGTTTTCAGATTTATCCACTTGGGAGAGTTTCTTAAAAAAAAGAAAGTGTTTTGAAATGGAGCCAGATTTAGTGCGGATGTAGCCAAAGTGTTTTTGCTGTTTGCAGAACCTGCTGAGCCTCTGATTGCTGCTACTGAGAGTCTTATTCCCGACCTGGAGGCTGCAGAACCTGCTCCTCCACCTCCCGGTAGGTGGACCATCAGCCCTAATCTGATGTTCTACTCTTAAAGATATTTGAGTGAATTGAACTCTCATAGCAAATATGAATCTACTGCAAATCCCCCTATTTGTGACATCCTTGCTTCTTGTTCCGTACGTGTGAGAGTGCCAGTCCCTCTCTTTATTTCGATACCATTCCTAGCCTCCCCTAAATGGCAGCACATGCTCAGTATATCTAGAGGTAGTCAAACTGGTCTCCAGAATCAGCAGGAGACTCCTATTAAGATGAAACACTCCAGCACGATGTGCCCTTTGAATCACTTTCCACCACTTCCCTCAGCATCCCTGCTGAGCTGGTTGTCAGTGTCTGTGTGTTTCTTCTATTCACATGGAGGCTTAGCATTTAATGACTTCCGTTAATGTCTACCTCTTCTTGACTACCTTATGTCCATCTTCTTTCTCTGCTCTCATACAGCTGAAAGGCCTACTGACATTCTGGGCTTGGAACCGGGAGCTGGTTTTCTAGCTGTGCCAGGTAATGCAGAGGTCCATGCCAGCTGTGCTCACCTTAGTACTCATCACACACATGCAGTTGTCACAATACCAAATACCTATTCTGTTGAAATTTTGTGATGCCCAATAAAAAAAAATTATACCAAAGCGAACACTATTGTACTATTGAACAATATTTTTATTAAAAAATTATATTAACAAATTAATCCTGACACACAGTCTTAAGGCTTTTCTAGTCATTTTTTTAATAAACTCTTAATAATACATTTAAGAACAAAGAAATGAAAAGCAATAGAATAAATGTGGAACAAAGAAATAAATTATTATATAAAGCTGCTTGAGCTTTATCAGATATCATTAAAAAATATTAAGTATTCAAGTAGACATTTAGAAATTAGATTTTTTTTAAATCAAATATAAAAGGAAAATACTGATAATTGCTGTAGTCTTCACGGCAAGATTATTTGATAATACTGATTGGATGCTGTTAACTGAGAAACTGCTGTGGTTTCTTTTTATATATTTTTATTTTATAACTTCGTTGTTGTTTGATTTTTATTTATTTTTTTGTCCTGCTTTTTTGCTTTTACTTAAGGCAAGCCAAATACGCTTACATTAATACCTTGCCAAAATGGTCATTTTAACAAAAGAAGGTAATCTGAGCACAAATGCATGCAAGCAGAGGCATCATGCCCAGTGTGGAGACGAAGCTGGTCATAGGTCTGTGCGGAGGACTTATCTAGTTCTGGTTCTTGTGGTCTTTGCTGAGGATCTGTGCCGATGGCTGTCGTGTCGACGAGGCCTTCACAGGGGATTGTCTAGTTGACAGAAACTCTGCTTGACCTTCAGGGCTGCGTTTTGGTCGTGTCTAGGTGCAGGTCCAACATCTGATCTGGATACGGACCGGATACAGCTGACTACGGTAATCTCGGGATAAACAGAGAGACTAATATTAGCATAGATCATTCAAGTACAATTGGGTGTTATTGGCAGTGCTCCCTGTTTGGCCTAATTTATCCATCCTTTAACAGGTGTGTGAATTATAGATATGTGTTATGTGAATGCCAGGCTAAAGAGAGTGTTTGGGTGCTAAATAGGAAAAGGATCTACCGCCTGCAGTTGATTTGAATATTCTAGCTATTGTCAACTGGCCAGAATATGGTCATACATGGCTAATATGGTCATACTTCCTGGTGCTAGTAAGAACTCTAGCCGCTGCATTTTGAACCAGCTGGAGTTTGTTTATTAAGCGTGCTGGGCAACCACCCAGTAGAGCATTACAATAATCTAGCCTTGAGGTCATGAATGCATGAACTAACTTTTCTGCATTTGTCTTTGAGAGCATATGTTGAAATTTAGATATATTTTTAAGATGGAAAAGATGCTAGAAATGTGGCTTTCAAATTAAAAATCCTCAAAAATACAAAAACATACTGACTATTTTCCTTAAAATTCTATAAGTACAAAGGAGCTACCTTGTCTAAAGTGCTGGAAAAGAGAGAGTCAATAGTTTCTGTTGCAACATTGTGTTCTTCTAAGCTATCTGGTATGCTGAGGAGTTGAAACCGATCAGGAAGATTATTTATAAAGCAATCTTTAGTGGTAGAAGTGATAGTTCTACCATATTTGTGACAGGAAGTTGGTTTTGCAGCCTTGGCTAAATGGATTATACATGAGAATATATAATGATCTGAGATGTCATTGCTCTGCTGCAGAATTTCAACGCCCTCAACATCGATTCCATATGACCATATTAGATCTGAAGTTTGATTATGACTATGAGTGGGTCTATTACAAGAGTGGGTAAAATAGTGGGTCTTTTACAGTGTGCACTTGGCCTGAATTGTGCAATGTATTATTTAGACCCATCGATAATTCTTCTGCGGTTTATTTCCTTCTGTGCAAGTTACTTTTTTCTAATCACCAGTCTTGCTTTCAAACCCTCCATTGTCCTTTCCTTTTCCTTTTTGTTTATGCATTGGCTACATTTCGGTGTTTATTCTGGCTAACGCTCGCTGTTTCCACTGGCTGACTTACAGAGAAGCTGATAGAGGGCCTGAAGTCTCCAGATACCTCTCTC
The DNA here is from genome assembly GCF_965113295.1 of Leuciscus leuciscus. Lineage (NCBI taxonomy): Eukaryota > Metazoa > Chordata > Actinopteri > Cypriniformes > Leuciscidae > Leuciscus > Leuciscus leuciscus. Next base: position 25,941,034 of record NC_138723.1, on the reverse strand, counting down.
ATGCTGCCTGATCTGCTGTCCATGGCCGACCCCTTCGGCAGCTCCATGGATGACACCAGAGGTGGTAAGCTCTCACTGACTGTCTTTCTGTGTGCTTGCTCCTTTTACAAAAGCTATACTAAACACTTTCCTATTCTCTGAGACAAAGGATATTTTCTATATTCATCCAGTCCCTGTATTTGTGATAGCTTGCAATTTTCTCCTCTTGCCACATACAATTTAACTTGAGGCAAAAATGGATTTGTATAGGCATTGTGAAATCAACACAAAAGGCTGAAACAATAGTTATAGCTGTGTGTTATGGAATTGCAGTGGAAGAAAA